>NC_050573.1:376221593-376531593 GCF_011100635.1 Trichosurus vulpecula
TAAACAGGATATGATGAGAGGCTATAATTCCTGGGAGAATGAGAGGTGGGGGCCTGGAGAAGCTGGTGCAGAAAAGAAAGGAATACAGGGTGACCCCCAATAAAAATCCCTCCTCCTCTAGACCATGATGCCAAAATGACATGGTCCTTTTGATTTCTATTAAACCCAAGCCACCTTACCCAGGGCAAAGTCTTGCTAGAGATGGTTCAGGCACACAGACTTTGTAGAAAGGGCCAACCTCCATCTGGAGGTGGTCCCCTGGGGCACTTCACTGAGGAGGCCTGGTCAATGGTCTGGAGTTTTAGGTCAAAGGATGATTCCATCTATGCCTCTTACAGGGCAGAAAGTGGCATTGTCAGTGACCTGGATCCCAAGGTGAAGGTTCTATGTGGTGGATTCAGGACTGAGTTTGGATGCTCACTTCCAACTTCAGGTCTCTTTAAAAGTAAATTACCATATTTATTGCACATCTTCTGGAACAATGGTTGCTGTGGGTAGAGGAGGGCTGATTTGAACCTTTATGTTCCACCTCCTTCGCTAATCTGAAGGCTATTACAGTAGCCCCATGTAGAGGCCACGAGGGTCTGAATTATGGTGGTGGCTATATAAGTAGAGAGAAGAAAATGGATATAAGGTGTTCTGGAGATAGAATCAACCAGAATTTGGATATTAAGGGTGAGGGAGAAATAAGAATCAAGGGTAATCTGGAGGTGCCAAACTAGATGACTGGAAAAACAGTATACCCAACTTAAACAAGGAAATTCAGAAGCATGTTTTGCCTTGAGTCGAACTAACCTATATCTCTCTCCTTGGGCAAAAACCCCACCCCCACCACAAAACTTTCCTGCCCTTTGTGCCTTTTCCTTACATTTGGAGTCTTCCCCCATCTGCCTCTGTCTTGAAATCTCACTCATTCTTCATATCCATTCACAAGGGATCTGTGATTGTGTCTGCATGGGAATCTCTTAGTGTGGGAACAAGAACTGCCTCCCCACTTCTGTGCCTTATCAGACATCATTACTCTCTCCCTAATTCTCCAGGCAGTCCAGCCAAACTGGCCTTCTCTCTGTTCCTGCTCACAATATTCTATCTTGGGGCAGCAGGGTGGCACAGTGAATAGAGCACTGGCCCTGGAGTCAGGAGGATCTGAGTTCAAATCCGGTCTCAGACACTTGACACACTTACTAGCTATGTGACCTTGGGCAAGTCACTTAACTCCAGTTGCCCTGCCTTCCCTCTCTCCAAACAAAACAATATTCTATCTCTTTGTGTCATTGCCCTAGAAGACTTCCATGCCTAGAATACACTCCCTTCTTAACTTTACCTCATAGAATTCCTTTCTTTTTTTTCCTTTTTTTCCCCTCAAGGCAATTGGGGTTAAGTGGCTTATCACAGAGCTAGCTTCTCTTTCTTTAAGATATAGCTCAGGTACAAAGCCTTTACTAATCCCCCCAACTGCTAGTGCCTCTGTCCCAAACTACCCCATATTTAACTAAGTGTGTGTATATATAACTTATGTATATGTACGTATTAACTTTATATTTCTATACTTTAGTATGTACTTGTCTCTATTAGAATGGCAAGATTGAAATAAGTATACATTCTAATAGAATTGCTTGATTCTTTATTTTGTATCCCCGGTGCTTACCATTGTATCTGACAGTAGTGGGTTCTTAACCAGAACTTATTGATAGATTGTTTTCCAACCTAGAAAATTTCCTGAGGTTAAATGAATTATCCACATCACCCAGATCCTATGCTTTTTTGCCTCCAGATTTAACACTCTTATCCAGTGGTCTCTTCTCTCTGCATAAAACTCTCATAGTTTGTTCCTCTCTGTGGTGCTTTCCATGTTTTATTTTGCATTGTAGCTATTTGTGTGACATCCCCCCAAGGAGAGGCATCTTGGTATAGTGGACAGAGAGCCTTCCTCATAGCCAGGTAGAGTGGAGTTCATGTTCTGCCAGTGACATCTACTACAGTGAGTGACCCTGGACAAGTTAAATTAGTCTTTCAGGACCTCAGGAAATGGAGTTTATTAGTTGCAGAGCAGAGCAGTTGTTAATCTAAATAGATGGAGGTAGTTTTTTTTTTTAATCAGAAGTTCATTATACCAATAAATGACAGGTCAAGACCAAGACAAAAATCCCCCTAACATATTGTAAACTCTTTGAAAGTAGGGATGAAGTCTCACTCAATCTATGTCTTCCTCTGGCCTAATTTGGTGCTTTGTACATATGGATAATGACTGTGTACTTGGGGACAGGGACTGGACCCATGATTACCTTGATATAAAGAATTCTGGATGAGGAAGCTCCCTCTACTATAGCAGGTAAACACCTTCTCTGTAATATTTATTCTGAAAAAGTTGCCAGAGCTCTGAGTAGTTTAAATGACTTGCTCAGAATTACAGAGTATGTGTCAGAGCTGGGGCTTGACAATATTCCTAGCTTCTAGCTCAGCTCTCTATCCACTCTGCTTTGTATCCAGTAGGTGCACAATGAATGTTTGTTACTCAGTAGCCTGATCATAAGGAGAACAACCAGAAGGCAATTGTAAGAATCTTGGCAAGAAATAACAAGGACCAGACTGAGGTAGCAAACTGGGGATTAAGATAGTTATTCAGACTAATAAATCCGAAACCCAAAAGTTTGGTCTGATTTCCAGATAATTTCTTCCTTTCCTAGATCTTCCTTTCCTAATGGAGTCTTGGCCTTTGTCTTCATTAACCTCTAAGGTCTAGACTCTAGTGGAACTCATTTTTCTCTGTTCTGCAAGACAGGAATGGTGGCTCCCATTCCCAGAGAATTATTTGTGGAGTGCACAGCAGAAGACAGGCCACCTTCTAATCGTTGTTTTTGTGGAAGCAAATGCTAGTGCCTATAAATTCCAAAAGGCAGCCTCCTCCTAAACTCTCTTTTCAATCTTTAAATAATAGCCTTTCAAAACAACCAATGTACCTTAAGTACATAAGTCTCCCACATTCAGCAACATGGGGTTGGTTTGAAATGCAGTAGAGCAACTAGACCAGAAGAACTTGGTTCTCCTCCCAGTTCTGTCCTTAAGTCACTGGGTGACCATGAGCAAGCCATTTAAACTCTCCTCCCTTCCTTTTCAAGTAGGAATAGAAAAACCTGCCCCACCTACTTTGCCATTGTTGTCACTATAGATAATGGTTTAAAGAAGCAAATGGTCTACACTGGCAATTCTTATGATCATAATGAATGCTTCTAGTTTTTTATTCATTTAAGTGTCTCATGGCTTTCCATCCTTAGCCAAAATGGGACGTGGTTTATACTTATTGGGGCAGAAACCCTGAGTTTCTGTGTTATTATGTATGTGTTTGTGGGTGGGGGAGGACAGACCAGGACAGGGTATTTGGGGGCAGAGGGAGGTGTTGGTGAATGGAAGAGGAGGTGGAGGAGGAGGAGATGGAGGAGGAGTTGTGATCCTTAAGATTTGTGTTTTTTCAGAGAAGTCAAATGAGGTTGGTCATTGCAAGAGTTGATTGGATTCTACCCTGTCTGCCAGAAAGGACTGTGTCAACAGTGGCAGCTGACTAAAGTCTAATTTTAATCCAAGTGGATCAGACATCTATTTTGGGAGGACAGGGTCCTTTTGAGAGTGGCTGCTTGTGTGCTAGAGGAAAGCTGGCTTTCTTGCTCATTTCTCTTTGGTGCATGTGGATGGTTTCTGCAGCATAGTTTGCCATGTGGGAATAGTTACTGTAGTAGTAGAAAGAGCTATGACTTTGAAGGCAGAGGACTGGGATTTAAATCTCGGCTCAGTTGCTTAGTACTTGTGTATCCTTGGACATGTCATTTTCCTTCTCTGGGACTTAGTGTCCTCATATGTAAAATGAGGGGTTGGGTGAGGTGATTTCTAGAGGCAGTTAGAAGGTGGAGTAGATAGAGATCTGGGTCTGAAATCAGGAAGACTTTTCCTGACTGGAAAAATAGGGATTAAAAATTGCACTTGTCTCTCACATTTTTTGTGAAGATCAACTGAGAAAATATTTGTAAAGTGCCTAGCACAGTATCTGTCACACAGTAGGTATCTAATGAATGCTTATTTCCTTACTTCCTAAAGTCCCTTCTAGCTCTTAATTATGTGAAGCATACCAAACTGCTATGCAACTTTGTGTTTTCTCCTCTGATATTTTAACCCCCACAAGTACTGTGTGGCCCAATGAAAAAAGTATTGATTCTGAAGGAAGGAAGAACTGTGTTTGAATCCCATCTCTCACATTCACTTCTTGTATGACCTTGGGAAATCATCCAACTTCCTTGGGCCATGGCTCCCTTAAGCATAAAAAGATGGAGTTGGTATGACCAAAGGGCTATAAAATTGTGCATACCCTTTGATCCAGAAATACCACTTCTAGGTCTGTATCTCGAAGAGATCATAAAAAAGGGAAAAGGACCCACACGTACAAAAATATTTATGGCAGCTCTTTTTGTGCTGACAAAGAATTAGAAATTGAGGGGATGCCCATCAATTGGGGGATGGCTGAACAAGTTGTGGTATATGAATGTAATGGAATACTATTGTTCCATAAGAAATGAGGAGCAGGTGGATTTCAGAAAATCTTGCAAAGACTTGTATGAACTGCTGCTGAGTGAAGTGAGCAGAACCAGGAGAACATTATACACAGTAACAACAGCATTGTATGATGACTGACTTTGCTAGACTTAGCTCTTCTGAGCAACGCAGCAATCCAAGACAATTCCAAAAGACTCAAGATGGAAAATGCTATCCACATCCAGAAAAAGAACTATGGAGTCTAAATGTAGATGGAAGCATACTAGTTTCTCATTTTTTGTTTTTTTCTTTCTCGTGGTTTTTCCCTTTTGTTCTGATTCTTCCTTCACAACATGACTAATGTGGAAATATGTTTAATATGATTGTATATGTATAGCTTATATCAGATTGCATGTCATCTTGGGGAAGCAGGAAAAATTAGAACTGAAAATCTTATAAAAGTGAATGTTGAAAACTAATAAATAAATGATTTTTATATAAAAAGATGGAGTAGGAAACTAGATAAGAGAAGATAGATGGTCTCTTCCAGCTTTTAATTCTATGAAACATACTAAATACCCATCCAGCCTTGGTGTTACCACCTTCTCTAACTTCTTAAGGCCTTTTTAGGGACTTCATTTATAAAGTCTCAATGATTCCTTTACCTATTCAATAATATCATTACCTATCCAGAATTTCCTCTCATTCAATCTAGAAATGTGGTCACAGTGTAGACCCAGGTCTGATCTTTAATAGTTCTTTGAAGGTCTTAATTTCTGATACATATCCATACCTTCCCTGACTTCTTTTACCTATGTCATTCAGTCTCATGGAAAATAGTGCATGTAGTGGAAAGTGCCCTGGTTTGAAAGCTAGAAACCTAGGTTCTACTGTTACACTGTTGGTGGAGCTGTGAACTGATCCAGCCATTCTGGAGAGCAATTTGGAACTATGCCCAAAGGGTTATAAAAATGTTCATACCCTTTGACCTAGAAATACCACTTCTAGGGTTGTACCCCAAAGAGATCACACAAGTGGGAAAAGGACCCATATGTACAAAAATATTTATAGCGGATCTTTTTGTAGTAGCAAAGAATTGGAAATCAAGGTGATGCCCATCAATTAGGGAATGGCTGAACAAGTTGTGGTATATGAATGTAATGGGATACTATTGTGCTATAAGAAATGGGGAAGATATGGACTTCATAATAACCTGGAAAAACCTACACGATATAATGCTGAGTGAGTGGAGCAGAACTAGGAGAACATTATACACAACCACAGATATATGGATTCTGTGATGACTACCCTTGATAGACTTAGCTCTTCTCAGCAATACAAGGTTCAAAGACAACTCCAAAGGACTCATGAGGGAGAGAGATATCTACATCCAGAGAAAGAACTATGGAGACTGAATGCAGATTGATGCAAACTGTTTGCTCTCCTTTATTTTTTCTTTTGTTTTTTTTTCTCTCTTTTGTTTTTCTTTTCGGGTTTTTTTGGTTTCTTCTTTCTCATGATTCATTCCATTGGTAATAATTCTTCTTTACAACTTGACTGTTGTGTAAATAAGTTCAATGTGAAGTTATATGTAGAAGATATATTGGATTCCATGCTGTCTTGGGGCTGGAGAGGGGGGGGGAAGAAAATCTGGAACTCAGGATCATGTGGAACTGAATATTGTAAACTAAAAATAAAAAATCTTAATTAAAAATTTTAAAAAAAGAAACCTAGGTTCTATTCCCTGCTCTTCCACATGCTAGTCCTTTGTTTCCTAATCTGTAAAATGATGGGATTTAGATGACGTCTTTAAGGTCACGCTCAGCTCTGAATTTCTATTATTCTAAAAACAAGAGAAGTGGAGATTAAAAGTTGGAGTTGTTTTGGTAGTGTTTAGTTGCAGTCTTGTTGCTGGTCTTCATTAATAAATTGAATTTCCTCACTGGGCATTCACTATGGCTCAGGTCCAATATGGGGTGTGGGGGGCATTGTTATTAATCTGTGCCTTTCTTCTCAATTCTCTCTCTCTCTCTCTCTCTTTCTTCCTCTTTCTCTGTCTCACTCCAATTGAGATAGTATATTTATAGTGCTTGCAAACATAAAAGGACTGTATTATTAATAACATCCAATCCTTTTCATCTTTTTGATGTGGTTTAGACAAGAATAGACTGAGGACAAGTTCCTAGCCCACCATTATTTTATATTTAATGTTCTACAGACTATGTATTGCATAGGTCAATAAAATGACCACTTTTTGTAGTTCAATAAGGATATCAGAACATGAGCTCATCTTTTCTACTTGAATAAGAATATTGGAATGTGAGCCTAATTCCTGTGAAAGATCTTGGGGACAACTCCAGGTTGATGGAGATGGCATGTGTCTCATTCTATTCCCACATGGTTTTAATTTCTTCTGCTAGATCTCTCTATTATGAAACCTTTTCCCTCTGTGTAGCTTGGAGATTATGAGTGTTAGGTATAGCAAAATTTATTAAAAACATCACCCCTAACTCTTTATAGATCAGTGTTATATCTAGGTCGTGTTGTTGGTCTGTGATATTGCCCCAGTACTAGTACAGTTTATTTGATGAATACTCAGGATGTTGTGGGGCTGGTATTGGCAGTGTGGAGTATTTGTCTTCTGTTTCTTTATAAAAGATGCTAAACTTCTAGCATATGCTTCTAGCTACATGATCATGTCTTTCAAGGCATTAGGTTTATGCTAAATTTTTACAGATTGCTCTAATGTGTTATGCAGTTTCCACCATTACATTACATAATCTGTATTGATTCTAATTTTTTTCTTTTATATATTGTTGATTGAGTTTATGTAGATATCACCTATGAAGGGCCTTTTATTTATACTTTTGGTTTTTAGCCATCTCATAGGCTCCATTCAGAGAGCAACAGTTTTTGTTTTTGGTTAGTTTAATAACATCCAGGGGTGCATATCTTTTGTCAGATATTATCCTGTTATTATTTTTTTTAATTTAACTCAGATAGAAATGGTCCAAGTTGCTATATAAGTATTTCAGGGTTTTTTAACCTTTTTGTTAAATATTCTAAGGATGACTAGCAGTTCTCTTCCTCTTTTTTCTTTTTAGTGAGTGATAACCTTGTGTTTTGTTAATATGGTTTAGGGTTTTTTGTTAGGATATATTTCAAATATCTTATGATCCATTTTACACTTCCAAAAATGTACCTTGAGATTGGTATTGTGTAGGTACCAGTTGCCTTCAATTTATTCTTCTTGTTAGCTTGTATTACAGGATGCCTGTATGTTAATATACTCAGCAATAGAGTTTTACTTGCCTAGAGGAGACCAAGGTATTCATAAACATCCCCTTCATACATTAGTGTTATTTTTGCCTCTATGTTCCACTTGAGAACCTTCAGATTCTTTCTTTCTTTTGTGCATGACTCAGCTTGGAGCATGCCTCTGTCATACTGGCCCACTTCTCCCATTGTTGAATTCTTCCTGGTGATTTCATTTTGGAGAAAGGCCCAGTCTGGCCAAACTTCATTCCCTGCCAGGCTATGCATCTGACTTTCTAGACTTCAATGCAATGAACCCTCCTCCCCCAACCTTTGGGTGCTTCCAGTCACTTCAGCTTTGTTTTATGTATTGTCTTCCCATGTTAGAATGTAAGATCCTTGAGGACAGGGGTCATTTTTCTTTTTGCTTGTATTTGTATTCCCAATACTTAGCATGGTACTTAGAGCATAATAAAAGTTCAATGATCAGTCAATAAACATTTATTGTTCAACGATCATCCACAAACATTTATTGAATGTCTACTATGTGCCAGACATTTTGCTAAGTGCTAAGTATGCAAAGAAAAGCAAAAGATTTACTTCCTTAAACTTAGGCCATGAGTACAGAACTGAGTCAAAGGCTCTGAAAGAATTAAATACTATAAAAGGCACCACCGGGCTTTCTTGTTCAATATTTGTCAAATCAATAATATATTGCTCTTGATAGCTTTCTCTACATCCTACCATTCCTGGTATCTGTCACCTAAATCCCTCTTCATATTCTCTGTTAAGTTCCTCAAAAAAGCCATCTATGCCCCATATCTTTACTTCCTCTTCTTTCACTTTCTCATAAACCCTCGGAATTTGGCTTTTGATCTTATCAATCAACTGAAATTGTTCTTTCTGAAATTACTGTTATTCTCTTGGTGCAAAGTCTTCTCAAGCCTCACTTTTTTTGGTTATTTCTACAGCATTTGACATTGTTGACTATACTTTCTTATTTGATACTCTCTCCTCTTTTTTAAATTAAAGGATTACTCCTTTGTCTCCTTTGCTATATTTTCTTCATGTCATGCCTATTAACTATAGTTGTATCCCCAAGACTCTATCTTGGACCCTTTTGCCTTTTTTCCCTATACTCACCCATTTAGTGACCTCATCAACTCCTATAGGTTCAATTATCTCTGTGCAGACAACACTGAAATCTGTATATTCAACTTTATTCTCTCCTGTGCATCAATCACACACCTATTGCCTATTAGATACTTCAGACTGTATGGCCTGTTGAAATCTCAATGTTCAAAACAAAACTCATTATCTTTTATCCTTATATCCACTACTTATCTGAACTATTAGTATCAAAGATACCAACATCATTATAGTCACCCACGCTCATGAACTGGTGTCACTTTGACTCTATATTCTCATATAACACATGTATGATAAGTAGCCAAATAATGTCATTTCTAACTGCACAACATTTCTTACATATTTTCCCTTCTCTTTACACTCAGGGATACCACCTTAGTTTAGATGTCTCATTACCATTCTCCTAGGCTATTATAATAGCCTTCTAATTGGTCTCCTTGCCTCAAGCCTCTTCCCAATCCATTCTATTCTTATCAGTTATCAAAATAATTTTTTCTTAAGTTGCAATCTGAACATGGCACCTATGTATGCAGTAAACTCCAATGGCTCCTTATTAATCTCTAGGATCTAATAGAAGCTCTAATGTTTGGCATATATAACACTTCACAATACAAAAAAAAACCATTAACATAAAGGGGCTTTGAAGTATAGATTAAAAATTCATTGGAAACTAAATAATCTAATCCTAAAGAACAAGTCATAGAAATAATCAATAATTTCATTAAAGTAATGACAACATACCAAAATTTGTGGAATGCAGCCAAAGCAAAACTTAGCTGAAAATATGTATCTCTAAATAAATATATCAATAAAAGAAAGAAACAGTAGACAAATGAATTGGTCATGCAACCATAAAAACTAAAAAAAACCCAAATCTCCAATTCAACACCAAAATAGAAATCCCAAAAATCAAAAAAGAGATTAATAAAATTCAAAGAAAAAGCATTGAATTAATAACCCAAACTAAAAGATAATTTTATTTAAAAACAAACAAAACAATAAAAGAGATAAGCCATTGGTTAATTAGATTAAAAAAGAAAGACAAAGACAAAGTACCAATGTCAAAATGAAAAGGGCACCACCAATGAAGATGAAGTGAAAGCAATTATTGGGAGTTATTTCGCCCAATTATATGCCAATAAAACTGACAATATAAGTGAAATAGATTAATATTTACAAAAATATAAATTGCCCAGATTAACAGAAGAGAAACTAAAATACTTACAGTAATAACCCATCTTAGGAAAAGAAATTTAACAAGTCATAAATGACCTCTGTAAGAGAAAATCCCTAGGACCAATTGAATTTCCCAGTGAATTCTATTAAACATTTAAATAATAATTAATCCCCCAGTACTATATAAACTATTTTAAAATAGGTAAAGAGGGAGTCCTGCCAGCTTCATTTTATGAGACAAATATGATTTTTGATACCTAAACCAGGGAAAGCAAAAACAGAGAAAGAAAATCATAGACCAATTTCCTTTATGAATAATGATGAAAAAATGTTTTAATAAAATAATAACAAAAATTTTAAATAAAATAATAATAAATAGCAAGGGAATTACAACAATATGCCACAAAGATCATATGCAATGACCAGGTGGGATTCATACTAGGATTGCAAGACTGTTTCAATATTAGGGAAATTATCAGTGTAATTGACCAAATCAATAACAAAAAAAAAATCATATCATCATATTGATAAATGCTGAAAAAGCTTTTGACAAAATACAACACCTATTCCTATTAAAAGCACTAGAAAGCATAGGATTCAATGGAAACTTTCTTAAAACGATAAGTAGTGACTGGGATTGTGAAGCCCTCTCTTGGAATCTGGATCTCGGTCTTTCTGTGAGTTAAGTGGGATGAATAGGGGTGGGGACCTTTTGGCTTGACTTAGGGCTTCTAATTGACAGCTAGGCCTAAGTTTCCAGTTACTAAAATCACCTGAACTGTATCCTCGCCAAATAAGGATAAAAGTGTTCTTAAGAATTGTTATTGGCTTAATTAGTGTTTCCTTGTCCCTTGTACCTGGGTTAGATTTCTTGTGAGATTGTGAGCCTGAACTCCACCAATGAGGGTGAAAGTCAGTGGTGGGAGGAGGATGGAACAGCTAAGGTATATAGTTATGCTTCACTTCCTGTACCCTGCCTCTCCCTACTGATTGTCTATTGGTTCAGAGATCACCCTTTCTTGTGGGTTCATAATAAAGAAGTTTTCTGTTTTTACCTTGAGACCTCAGACTCATTTAATAAATTGCTGGTGGGTGGTCTCACCATATATTTAAAATGAAGAACAAGCATTATATGTAATGGGGAGAAGCTAGAAGCCTTTCCAATAAGATCAGCAGTAAACCAAGGATATCCACTATCACCACTATTATTCAAAACTGTAATAGAAATGCTATGTATAGCAGTAAGACAAGAAAAAGAAATTGAAGGAATAAAAACTGCTATTGAGGAAACAAATCCCTTTGCAGGAGATAAGAGGATATACTTAGAGAACTCTAGAGAATTAACTAAAAAACCTAGTTGAAATAATTAACAACTTTAGTAAAGCTGTAGGACATAAAATAAAAACATAAATCATCAGCATTTCTATATACAACCAACACAATTCAGCAGGAAGAGATAGAAAGAGAAATATCATTTAAAATAACAGCAGACATTATAAAATACTTGCCAGTCTACTTGCCAGGACAACCCCAGGGGCTATGTAAACACAATTAAAAAAACCCAACACAACCCAACCCAACACAAATAAAGACAGAACTAAACAATTGGAGAAATATTCATTTCTCATGGGTAGGCTGAGATAATATAATAAAAATGACAATTCTACCTAAGTTATTTTACTTATTCAATGCCATATGAAAAGTAATAAAATTCATCTGGAGGAACAAAAGGTCCAGAATATCAAGGGGATCAATAAGAAAAAATGAAAGAAGGCAGCCTAGCAGTACCAAACTTCAAACTACATTATAAAGCAGTAATCATCAAAACATTGTGGTACTGGCTAAGAATTAGAGTAGTGGATCAGTGGAATAGATTAGGCATGCAATATGCAGTAGTAAATGATCATAGTGATCAAGTGTTTGATAAACCCAAAGATCTAAGCTTTGATGTCAAGAACTCATCGTTTGACAAAAATTGATGGGAAAACTAGAGAGCAGTTTGGCAGAAACTAGGCATAGACAACATCTCACACCATCATCTAAAATAAGGTAAAAATGGATAAATGATTTAGACATAAAGGATAATGTAAGCAAATTAGGGGAGCATGGAAAAATGTACCAGTCATATCTATGGATAAGAGAAGAGTTTATGATCAAACAGACAAAGGATACAGAGAATCACAGGAAGTAAAATAGATAATTTTAATTATATGAAATTAAAAAGGTTTTGTATAAACAAAAACTGATACTTCCGAAAATTAGAAGGAAAGTAGGAAACTGGGGGAATTTTTTTACTATGAATTTCTCTGATAAAGGCCTCATTTCTTCAATATATGGGGAATTGAGCCAAATTTACAAAAATAAGAGTCATTTCCAAATTGATAAATGGGCAAAGGATATGAACTAGTAATTTTCAGAACAAGAAATAAAAGTTATTAAAAGTCACATTAAGATGCTTTAAATCACTACTGTTTAGAGAAATGTAAATTAAAACAGCTCTGAAATACTACTTCACACCTATCAGATTGGATAACATGACAGAAAAGGAAAATAACCTGCTCTAGGTGATGTGGAAAAATTGGGATATTAATACATTACTGGTGGAATTTGTCAACTCATCCAACCATTCTGGAGAACAATTTGGAACTGTGGCCAAAGGGCCATAAAACTGTGCATACCCTTTGACCCAGCAATACCACTGCTAGGGCTATATCCCCAAGAGATCAAAGAAGAGGGAAAAGACCAAAAACATTTATAGCAGCTCTTTTTGTGGGGGCAAAGAATTGGATACCCATCAATTAGGGAGCAGCTGAACAAGTTCTGGTACATGATTGCGATAGAATACTCTTGTGCTAAAAGAAATGATGAGCAGGATGGTTTCAGAAAAACCTGGGAAGATTCAAATGAACTGATATAAAGTGAAGTAAGCAGAACCAGAAGAACATTAGACACAGTTACAGCGATAGTGTTAGGATGAAAACCTGTGAAAGACTTAGCTATTCTGATCGAAACAATGATCCAATATAACGCCCAAGGACACATGATGAAAAATGCTATGTACCTCCAGAGAGAGAACTGATGAACTCTGAATGCAGATTGAGGCTTACCTTTTTTGTTTTCCCTTCCTTTTTCTCTTTGTGTGTGTGTATGTGTGTGTGTGTGTGTGTGTATACAGTCATTTTTCAGTCATGTCCAACTCTTTGAGACACCATTTAGGGTTTTCTTGGCAAGGAAACTGGAGTGGCTTGACATTTTCTTCTCTAGCTCATTTTATAGATGAAGAAACTGAGGCAAACAGGGATAAGTGACTTGTCCAAGGTCACACAGCTAGTAAGTGTCTGAGGTCAAATTTAAACTCAGGAAAATGAGTCCTCCTGACTCTAGGCCTGGCACTCTTTCTACTGTACCATCTAGCTGCCCTGTTTATTTTTGCAACAAGGCTAATAGTGAGATATTTTGTGTGATTTCATATGTATAATTAATATCACTTTGCTTGGCTTATCAAGGAATGGGGGAAGAGTGGGCAGGAGGGAGAGAATTTGGAACTCAAAATTTAAAAAAAGAATGTCAAATTTTTTATACATAATTGGGAAACATTTAATGAAATAAATGAATATAATAAAAAGAATTATTCCTTGATAGCTCCACTTTTATTTTTCTGGGTCTTAATACAGCAATGGGTGCCTTGTATGTGTTCCATGAAGATCCTAAAGTGTTTTCTTGCTTTTTTCAAATATTGTAAGAGAAGGTGTTTGTGACGGTTATAAAAAAATCAGCTTTTAAAATTATTGTATTTTAGTATTTTTTCTGCTAGTTAGGTTCATTCAGTTGCTATATCTTCACATGATTTTCTGGTAGTGATGCCATCAAACTCAAAAAGGGCTTCTCAAACTTCCAATCTGAGTTGACCACTTCTTGTCTATATCAGTTGGCATATTGGTGGGTTTTTAGGCATCTGCATTATTTTGGTTAGAATTTTCAGCATAAAGATTTAAGATTTAATGAAGATTTTTTAAGTGAAGATTTTCAGTGGCCATAGGTTTATTTTTCCTTCTTGAAATTTTAGTAATTACTCAATTTTATCTTTTATTTTATCTAAACTAGATTGAGGGATATGGTTTTCTTTCATGTTTACCCCTAACTAGTCAGCAACACTTAATTGTGTGACTTTGATGTGAAGGTAATATTGATAAAAAAGAGTGCAATATCCTTGTCTGTGTTTGGTCAGATCTGTTTCCAATTTTATTATGCCATCTATAGTATTACACACATTGCTAGCATTGTTAATATAATTATCATTATCATCTTTTCATCTTTTTCATTGGGGTTCAGATAGAACCAGTCCTGGGACAAGTTATCCTACTTTTATTCCCATATATTTAATGGCCTATAGACAATTGTTCAGGTGAATAAAATAATTGTTTTTTGTATTTGAGTAAAAGTGTTGGTATAGAAACTCATCCTCTGTGCTTTCATTGAGAACATTCTAAGTCTAGCAACATATGGGATGACAGATTATATGTCCATTTCCACAAGATTTTGAATTCTTCAGCTAGGTCTCTATACTTGAGAGCTTTTCCTTCTTTGATTGAAAAAGAGATTAAGAGATTCTGAGTATTTGGTGTGACAACTTCTATTAAAAATATTGCAGTTCTTGGTTTTAATGAAAGAATATTTTGTCTGGGTGATGGTGATGATGATGATAATGATTAATTCAGGAATGGCATTAGTAGGCAAGGCAAGAGATAGTTTCTTGCATTTGAGTCAACAAACTTTTAATTCAATATGTGCTTAGCCTGATAGTAGATGCTACTAAGGATGTAAAGTTCCTTAAGGTACTTTCAGTTTAATTAGACAAAAAGACAGACACATATTTGGTAACTTTCCACTCCAAGCTCTCTGATGATCTCCAGTCTCACATCTCCAACTACCTTTCATACGTCTCGAACTGGATGCCTAATAGACATTTTGAACTTAACATGTCCAAAACTGGATTGATTATCATTTCCCTAAAGCTTCTCCCACTCCTGTCTTTCCTATTACTACAAAGGGCAACAACATCCCCCCAGTCCCTTAGGCTCACAACCTGGGAGTTATCCTGGATTCCTCACAATCTCTCACTGCCCATATCCAAGCTATTGCCAAGACTTGTTGATTTCACCCTTCTAAAATCTCTGGAATAGGCTCCTTCTCTCTTTTGACACCACAACCACTCTAGGGCTGACACTTATCACCTCACACATGGATTATTGCAATAGTTTGCTGATAGATCTGCCTGCCTTTCCCCACTCCAATCCATCTTCTGTTTAGCCACAAAATGAATTTTCTAAAGTATTAGTCCAATCATATCATTCCCCTACTCAGTAAACTCCAGTTGGCTCCCTACTGCCTCCAGGATCAATATTAGATGCTCTTTTTGGCTTTCAAAGCCCTTTATAACCTAGCCACCTCCTACTTCCCCAGTCTTCTTACACCTTACTCCCCAACACATACTCTTTGATTCAGTGACATTGGCCTCCTGGCTGTTTCAGGAATAAGACACTCCATCTCTCAGCTCTAGGCATTTTCTATGGCTTTCCTCCATGACTGCAGCTCTTTCCCTGCTCATCTCTGCCTGCTGACCTCCCTGGCTTCTTATAAGTTCCAACTAAAGTCCTGCCATCTACAGGAAGCCTTTCCTAACCCCTATTACTTCAACTGCTTTCCCTCTCTTTATTATTTTCTATTGTCCTGTATATAGCTTGCTTTGTGTATATTTGTCTTCTTCTGGTCTCCCCCATTAGACTGTAGCTCCTTGAGGGCAGAAACTTTTGTCTCTCTTTTTATCCCCAGCACTTACCATGGTGCTTGGCACTTAGTAGGTGCTTAATAAGTGCTGATTGATTCACTGATTGGTGTTTGGGGTTTTTGCTGGTTTTTTTTTTTTTGCTTTTTGTTTTTTGGTGAGGAAAGGGAGCTAGGAGGTCCAGACTTGTGATTTCATTTGCATAAGGAGCTTCCCAAAGAGGATGCAAGTGCAATTGCTTTTCAAATTACAATCTTAAAGAGTTGCTTGGGTTCACTGAAAAGTTATGCCCACTGTCAAACTGACAGAGTCTCAGAGATGAGACTTCAACCTAGGCTGGCTCTCTATCAGCTAGTCTCTGTGTGCATGTAGTGTGGGACAATTAAAGATAGCAAAAAAACAAACAAACCAAAAAACATGCAATAAAAATGCCCAGCTGAATAAATTCAGGTGTCCAAATGTTTGATATACATCATAATGTTATGGTGTATATCAAAGAAAGGAAGAGGCCCATGTTGGCTCATTCGAACTCTTGATAAAGGCTACATGGTCCTCTGATGGATCTGGCCATTAATACTCTTTGAGCCCTAAGAAGTCTGTGGGATTGTGGGAACTCCTTAATAGCACTCAAAGTTCTGCTGTTGACTGAACTCTCTAGGAAAAATAGCAAATACACATTCATGTGCATATCTATACACATACATGTGTGTATGTATACATGCACACATATAGCATATGTTCAAATAATTATAGACAATATTTAATATGTGTATATATAAAGTATAAACTATGTATCTTTTGTATATTTAGAATATATCATCTATTTGTACATTTAGAAATGTATAAAATATAATGTATATATACATGTGTGTACAATGCCTCTTTTATTATATATTCACATGTAATTATGTATATGTATGTTTTTGACAGGATCCATGATTTCATTATTATATGGAACTCCCAATGATGAAATTTCCTCTAATAGATAGACATCTCTGCCATGTATAGCCTTAGAGAGTTGCCTGGGGCACTGAGAAGTTACTACTTGTAACATGAATGCCTACTTTCCCAGGGTTACACAGTCAGAATGTGTTATACCTCCTCAGTACTCACTGCCCCTGAGGCCCCTTCCTTGCTGTGAGTGGAGGGCAGAAAGTATAGTTTGAGAGTCAGGGCTTGGAAATACAACTCAGACAGAAAACTATACATGTATAATTCAGTTTGATTGAGCACACATTTATTAGGTGCCTACTCCCTATTAAACATTTTGCTACACACTGGGGATACAAAGATAAATTACAAACAATTCATAGTGTAATAGTGAGTTGGGAGATGGGGGAGGAACATAAATAACTCTGGTCCAAGGGGGAATGTAATAAGTTCCAAGGAGATGTTCAGGCAAAATTATATGAGAAAATGTGAGAAAGGAAAGAATATTTTAGTCAGTCAGAAGTGGATGTCAGGGTAGACTGAGAAGAAAAAAGGGAACTTCAAAAAGTAGAGATAGGGGTGGGAACAGGCTGGAAATTGACACTCTGTCCCTGGCATGGAAAACAGAATGAGCAAAGACATGGTGGAGAGTGCAAAATACAGCCCAGTAAGAGCTTCCGAGACAGACGACATTGTCTGAGATGTAAGAGAGGAAAGAAAGATTTCCAACTTGTGAGATCAAGGAATCCCTGTAGAAGAGAGGTAGGGTTTCCAAAGACAGAGAGGGGGAAGTCAATGAAATAAGTGCATCCCAGGCATATAGACCACTCTGAGCAAGGTGATAGAGCTAGGGAAGCTCTGGAGAGTCAGTAGTCTTTTTTACTGACAAATTGGCACACATAGAATAGGGAGGTGTAAGGCAGGTAAAGTAGAGTAGAAAGAGTCTAGGCCATTGAAGGTCCTTGAATGCCAGGCTAAAGAGTTCTTTACTTTACTTGGCAGGTAGTAGGGAATCAGATCTGTGCATATGGAAGATGAATCTCACAGTAACACAAAGAATAGATTGGAGAGGGAAGAGAGTAGACAGAAGAATAGTTAAGAGGCAGTTGTAGTCTAGACTGGCGGGAGTGAGGAATAGAGAAGTGGCAATCAGACTAGAGAGGATGGGCAGATTCTAGGAAAATCTAGAATTCATGTATATACATACACACACACACACATATATATACATATATACATGTGTATATATATATGTATATATATATATATATACTAACATGGATATAGAATTAATAGATATAGATAGTAGTAGAATAGAATTAGGGAATACAGAATTTAAAAGTCATTGGTCATGAGAGGAGAGAGAGAGGGAAAAGTAAAAGATGATACCAAAGTCTGGATCAGGGGAGATTTGAGTCAAGGATGATTCCATTGAGTCACATGGAAGATCACGTTCATGGTTAAAGAGGATAGGGTCAGCATATATTGCATTTGAATTGAGAAATCCAGGTAGAAATCATTGGATCATAGACATAACTGGGAAAAGGACCTTATAGGCTACTCAGGCCAACTTCCTTATTTTATAAATTAAAAAAAAAAAACTGAGACCTGGAGAAGTTAAAAGGCTTGCCCAAAGTCAGAGTAGGAGTAAATAGCCCAGGCCATATTTAAGCCCAGGCTGTCTGACTCCAAAGCCATGGTATGTATGGAGGAGTGATCTTTCTACTGTCCCTGGATGTGTTGCTATCACTTGAGGATGCCAGCCACAGAATCATAAAATCTCAAAGTTTGAGGTGACCTCGTAGTCACTTTAGTTTAAACTTTATTGGAATAAGGGCTGGACTTCAGGAGATAGATCTCAGCTGAAGAAGTTTATCTGTACAGAGTTGTCAGTTGAAGCAATTGGAATAAATGGGATTACAAAGGGAGAGAATATGGAGAAAGAAGAGAAGAGTGGCCAGGATAGATCTCTGGTGGTATAGTCTCATTAGGAAACTGGAGGATGTTCATACAAACAAATAAGAAGACAGAAAAGAAACTAGTGTGGTCAAAGGAAGACCAGAAAAGCATGGTTCTTCTGACACTAAGGGAGAATATGCACTAGAAGTGTGTGTGGGAGGGGAGGGGGGTTGGATGTTGGGTCAATTGTGTTAAACACTGTAGAGAAATTGAAGAGCATAAGGCCATTAGATTTATCAGTGATCTTTGGGCGAGTGTCATCTACACAGTAGTGGAGGTTAGATGCAGGTGTGCACATCACACACAAATGTCCTTATTAAAGACCAAACTATGAGCACCTGAAAATTTTTGGTGAACTTGGCTCCCTATTTGAATACCTATTTCAATTCCACAAGACTAACATTTGTATAAATGCAAATATGTATTCACTTACCTTTTTTTTCTACTCAGCCATTCCAAAAAGTTAAACAAACCAAAACTTCAAAAATGAAGTCTAGACGGAACAGTTTTTAGTGTTGTGGGGTATATTACTTTTTCTGAGTGAAAGCTCCTTTTTCCTTTCTCGCTTTTTCATGTACATTTGTGTATATTTGTAAACATGTTTATATATGTTTATGTATATTTATATATACATCTACATCAGTATTTATATCCATCACTATATATATATATATACACACACATACATACATACATACATTCACATATATACTATGCCTATATGATGTGTCCATAACCATATCTTTATATATCTTGTTGAACCATGGTGAATTTCTTCAGTGACTAATCTTGAAAGTTGAGAAAAGGCCATCAGGCATATTTACTCTTGCATTTGTATTCTTCCAAATGCTTTGTTTAATTATTTATCCAAAGGATGGCCTTTGAGTTCCTTACATCTGTCTGGACCCTACTTAGAATTGTTGCCATTTTTTACTTCCTAAAATCTCACTTGATCTCTCTTTCCATCTGCTCTATTAAGAAGCAACTTTGGATAATTGAAAGAACAAAGGACTTGGAGCTGTGAGATCTCACTTGACATTCCATCTCTGCCACTTACTTACCTTGGTCAAGTTTCTGGGCCTTAGCCCCCTCATATCTAAAATGAAGATAATAGTATTTGTACTCACAACTTCTCAGTGTGGTTTAAGAAAAATAAATTTCCCAAATAATTCAGTATTATAAATTTGCAGTCCCATTTCTGCACATAAAACCTTTCAAAATAGCTAAAACTATCCAACTGTAAGGTCAGGGTATGGTCAAAACTCAATTTACCAAAATCTTTAAGGGGATGGGATAGTTTAGTTGAATTTAATTTTCTGGTGACCTGAATTTTAAGCAGTGAACTGTTTTGATTTTGACGCTTCTTAAAAATCATGCATGTCTAAGCATGAGAAAATCTTTCTAAAACGTACGAGTCCACATCCTGTTTTTGTTCGTGAAATTAATAGAATCTTTCTTTTCCAGAGGCTCTCTGACAGGGTCAGCCTTCTGAGCATGAATCCTTACAGTCACATGTTAGAGATGCAGTAAATAGAAGAGATAGGGCTGAAGTTGTTCTGAGCCCAGGATACCCTTAGAAAGGTTTTTTTGTTTTAATTTTTGTTTTTTATTAGGAAAAATTTGCTGCTTTCACTCATGAGAGACATCATGGTGTAGCGGATGGAGAATTGTATTTGAATTAGGCATAGTTTGGTTTGAGTCTTGCCTTAGACACTTACTAGCTATATGGTTCTGGGTGAGTCACCTAACTACCCTGTGCCTCCGTTTTCTCATCAATAAAAAGAGGAGGTTGAAATTATTGGCCTCTGAGGTCTGTTTGAGCTCTAGATCTATAACCCTGACTTCCGCTTCTTTCTGATAAATCACATGCAGGAAAGTTCTAGTTAATTATAGGTGTTGGTTAGTTGGGTTTCAGTTACTCATAGCTTTTATTAGACTAGCAAGTGAGACTTCCTATCTTCTAGGCCCCCTCAAAAAAAAAAAGATTATTTTGGCCTTGAAGGAACCTACAGGCCTTTGGGTGTGTAATTTTCAGAGAGCGAAATAACAATAATAATAATAATTAGTCATCATTATTATTATCATTATCATCAGCCAACATTTACATATTGATTTAAGGTTTACAAACCATTTTGCACAATTAAGGACTCAAGGCTTTGCTGCTTTTTTTAAAGCTTCTGATAAAATTCCTTATAATAACAGTAGCTTTTGTCAGGCCATGGCACCAGACTAGCATATAGTCTAGATTTATTATTTCACTCATGCAAAGAACATCTGGTTTGGAAATTCCCTCTACCAAAAAAGATTGGCAACTCAGGGAACTGAGAGTTGATGTGACTTGATCATGGTCACACAGCTAAGATGTTTCAGAGATAGAACTTAAATTTGGTCTTCTTAGCTCCAAGGATCGCCACAAAAACCCTGTGAAGTGAGCACTATTATTACCCCCATTTTGCAAATGGGGAAACGGAGGCTGAGAGGGGTTAAATGACCTGCCCAGGGCCACAAAACTAGTAGGGGTCTGAGTCAGGATTGAGTCTTTTTGTCTCCAATCAATGCTCTCTCCTCCACGCAATCTAAGATGCCCAGGAGAAGTACTAATGAGTATTCCTTCCTAGTGAAATTGCTGGGTTTGCTGGAAACATCTTTGGGGTATCCCAAGGGCTGAGGGGCTTACTACTGATAATGATGAATTTCACTATTTTATTATCAGTTCATCTAAGGAACTGAGGACAGAGTTGGATTCCAGGGACTGGTGCCATTTTCTGTGACTTTGGTCACATCTCTGTTTCTATATATTAACACTGAAAACAAACCAAGCCAAGAAGCATAGAATCAAGGAATAAGACTTGGCCTTAGCAATCATCTAATGCATCTTCCCATTTAGTTCAAGGACTGGATCCCTGGCTGATAATGATCTAATTTCTATTTGAATATTTCACATGACAGGCGGCTCATTACTTCCCAGGCTAGCATATTCCACTGTTAGGTAGCTATAATTATTAAAAAGTTCTTCCTTATGCTGAGCCAAAGTCAGCCTCTATATAATTTTCACCCATTGAAGTAATTGCAACATTTCTCTTTTGCTTGTCTTGAAACGTTCTGTAAGCAACCTTTATGGAATGAAAAGGGAACAGACTCATTGATTTAATGACAGTATCCAGCATGTTCTATTGGCAGGGGTTTTAAAACTCTGTTCTGAGAACTGTCTCTGCAGTTAAATGTTACCCGTTGTGAATTGAGTCATTAAAGGTATGTGGGTGAGGGGGTGATGCCAGCCTCATAGAGAGTTGGCTGAATGATTAATGGCCTTTGCTTCTGATTTTGGAGGTCCCCATTAATTACAAGGGATTGAGTCTTTTCCATGAGGGCTCTGAGGCTTCAGCTTCTCCTGCCTTCCCCTTTCTCTTCAAATCAGAAAGATGAACATTTGTCACCTCGGTGGCAGGAAGCCTTATCTTTCATTGGCCTTTTGAAATCTACTTCATTAGCTTATCCTCTATGAGAATATCTGGCCACTGGACCCAGATGTCTCAGGAGGAGAAAGTGAGGCTGATGACTTTGCACAGCCCTCCCTCATTCAAATCAAAGTCAACTGCAAGTCATGTCATCATCTCTCTGATATCATGGTCCTCTTTGAGAATGAAGGACAAAAATCCACAATTACGGTCCTCTAACTTTTGAAAGAAAAGCAACATGGTAGAGCAGAAGGAATTTTGTCCCTGAAGTCAGAGGGTCTGGGTTCAAATTTAGCTTCTGATGATTACTATTTGTGTGAATTTGGGCAACTCAACATCCAGTTTCTTCATTTAAGAAATAAGATAAGATAGTTGTATTTCTAGAAGTTCTCTGAGATCCCTTCTCACTATAGATTCATAATCTTTGGAGCCAAGAAGACCAAATTTAAGTTCTATCTCCGAAACATCTTAGCTGTGTGACCATGATCAAGTCACGTCAACTCTCAGTTCCCTGAGTTGCCAATCTTTTTTGGTAGAGGGAATTTCCAAACCAGATGTTCTTTGCATGAGTGAAATAATAAATCTAGACTATATGCTAGTCTGGTGCCATGGCCTGACAAAAGCTACTGTTGTCATAAGGAATTTTATCAGAGGCTTTAAAAAAAGCATCAAAGCCTTGAGTCCTTAAGAAGAAAAGTCATGTCAGAATCTATCAAGTCATTTGGTACCGAGGGGTCTTGTATCTTCTGCAGTTCCTGACAAGTGAATGTTCTGTAGCACTTTGAGGATTCTTTGAGATGGAGTTTTGGAGAGAACACTGATGTGGCAGTCAGGAGAACTTGGGTTCTAGACCTAGCTCTGACACTAACCCATTGTGTGACTGAGCAAATCTCAACTTTTTAAGGCATCGCTTTTGTTTGTTGACAAAATGCAGGGATGATGATGCTCAGAAGAGTCAGGGGAGATTCATGTTTAGAGGAATTTTATGGAATCTCTTCCAACTCTGAGATTGGTCAGATATGGTCCTGCACGATAGAAAAGAGTTGTATACCAAGCCTGCTTGGTTGAGATGGTTCTTGCTCCCTATGCTAGCACTGCCGCAGTATGCAAAATGGGCATCTCCTCTAAATATCCTTTCAGAGTCAACAGCATGTAGGTGTCACCCAGACACATTTAGATAGTCCTATCCTCTAGCTTCTCCTGCCTACCTCTTTTCCTTCAAGTCAGAAAGATGAATATTTGTCAGATGGGAGGGAGGAAATCATATTTTTCACTGTCTCTTTGGAATCATCTACAAAATGGCTTGGTCTAATAATATAATTTTCCAAGACATAGGCAATGCTTGTGTAGTATAAGTATTAATATGCTCATTTCATAGACGGGAACTGAGGCTGAGGGAGGCCAAGTGACTTTTCCATGGTCATACAACCATTAAGTGCAATTGGAATCTAATTCTCCTGACAACCAGGTTTGGTATTCTTTTTTCTACAGGACACAGGATCTCACCTTAGGTGACCAAAAGTGAGGCAAAATCACCATATTTCAGATCAATTAATATGGGAAGGGCAGTGTGCAAGAGTAAAGACAGGGAAAGGAACTTAGTTTCTCCAGTTGTGGCAAGAGTCAGGGCTTTGATAAGAAGCATATCACCTTCCCTTCTTCATAAATCCTAATCCTAAGGCAGTGGGGAAATTGAGAGAATGCTGTAGAACCTGGGCTCAGGGCACCCTTTAAGCTTTGAAATTGTACAAAATATCTGGGCTTCTAAATGCTCTGTGCCATAAGCAAACTGTTAAGCACATGAACTACTTTGATGGTGAACATTTTTTTGTTTAGACACAGTAATTCACACAAGATGATATAGCTTTTCAAAGTTTGTTTACTTATAGAGACCACTTTTCCTTAAATTAAAGCATTTCTGTAGCCTTTTCCAAGGGATATTTTTGACTACTCTGTAAAAGGTACCCCAAATAAGCACTGTCTATGTTAAATCAGGATGTTGAGGGGGTCTCTGTATTTTCCCACAGAAGCCAATCAAATAGAGATATTATTGAGGCCCATCCTATCCAACCTATCACCGCAGGGTCTATGTGATCATATTGCCCTTTTTTATTAAAAAGGTGCTGCTTCATTCCCACCACTCACTCCCCCTCCCCTGCATCAGGTTTATCTGGGTGAATTCTAGAATAGCACTGAACCTGGAGGGCTAAGGACTAAAAGAAGCCTGGCATAGAGGTATCTTAATAATAATTGCTAGAATTTATATATGTTTGTAAAGTACTTTACAAATATTATCTTATTTGATCCTCACAACCACCCTAGGAGGTAGGTACTATCATTATCCACCCTTTACAGATGAAGAAACTAAGACAAACAGAGGTTAAGTGACTTTTTCAGGGTCACATAGCTAATAAGTGTCTGAGACAGGATTTGAACTCAGGTCTTCCTGATCCATTGTTCATTCTACTACAGTTTGTTTGGGATTGCACAGGTAAAACTTTTAAGCTTTGTAAGCTTCCATCTCCCCCCACATTTAAAATAAGGATAACGAACTTTGTCCCTCCCTCCATTCGCTACCACTATTCTAATATAACGGTGAAGATTAAGTGAGATCATAGGTGTAAAAGTGCCATGTAAATGCAAAGCGTTGTTATTATAGCTAATAACAATAATAATACTACATTAGGGCCTCTCCATAATAGCTGCCCTTGGGCTCTGTGCCATGGCATTACCTTGGAATGAGGTGCTTCTCCAGCCAAACAGCCTTGAATGAAGTCGACGCTGGATGAGATTCATAGAACTATTGAATGCTTGAGCTGGAAGGGGCCTAGACTAGATTCCCTAGCGCCGTTGAAGTCAATGATTTTCCTTTCCTGGCTCTTATGTACTCACTCTAATGGTCTAGCCAAACTGTCCTACCTGACGCTTTCTGTTGATTCCATCCTACCCTTTGCCTCTAATGCTTTCTCTTCTCTCCTCAGCCTTCAAGAATGCCAAACTTCCTTCAAGAACCAGTCCAAGAGCTACCACCTACGTGGCACTCTTTGTTGGATATTTTTGACTGACGTATTTGGGTGCATTTGGTTTCTCTCCAGCAGAGAGTGGCCTCCTCAACAGGCTGAGGCTGCTTCATTTTGCTATTGGTATCCTTTGTATCTAACACACAGTACTAGGTGCTTACTAAAAGATTGTGGAATTGAATTGGACTCTTATTTTGCAGATGGGGGAACTGAGACCTGGGAGGCAGTGTCACAGAATGGAAAGATCACAGAACTTGGAGACAGAAAGACCTGGGTTCGACTCCTACCTCAGGCAAATCGGCTGTGTGACACTGGTTAAATCACTTAATCTCTCTGAGCCTCAGTTTCCCCAGCTGTAAAATGGGGATAAAAATAGCACCTACCTCAAGGAATTGTTAGGAAATCAACTGAAAGAATATATGTAGAATGTTTTTTTAAACCTTAGAGAGCCACATGCATGTTAGGTATTATAGAGGAGGAGAAATGACTTGGAAAAGGTCATATAGCAAGCTAGAGAAAAAGCTGGGACTAGCATCCAGGTCTCTTGATTCCCAATCCAGAATAATTTCCATTATTTATACAGTATTCCTTCATACAATGGACATAATAACAAAACATTAAATACATTTGATATGAGACACATATGAGAAACTGAACTTTGTCATCTATTACAGAGGTTCCCAAATTCATTTGGCCTACCACCACATTTTAAAAAAGATTGCTCAGGCCCCCCCTGGAAATCTACTTTCTTTAACCCTTAAGGGTTTTTTTTAAATTTGTGTCATTTCAAAAAAAATATAAAATATTTTGTTTAAAAAAATGACACATCTTAAATTTAATAACCTATTGTAAATTTGTGGGTTTTTCCTACATTGACATTTTGATGATGCAATATTGTGTCATGTAACCATAGAGTATCATATTGTAAACAAGTCATTACTCAGGTATAGTCTTGTAGATGCATGCTGGACTTCCCGATAATGCGTGACAGGCTTGCTTCCCAATACTTGCTTGTTAAGACCTGTTGGTGGACTTGACCACTGATCAGTTATAACTTGCATTTTGTGTGTTTATTTGGAAAATAATGTAATCACTACAATTTTAACTCTGTAACACAACAGATGAAACATGTATGAATGGTTTTTCCAAATTTTCTTCTCTTGTCTTCTTTCCTTATGCTTCCACCACCCCCTTATTTTTATTTGATGCCCCTCAATGATACCCAAGGCTACTACTGCCCTCTCTCTCCATCGGTATAGCACTCGCAGGGAGTGGTCTCACACACTTTGGGAAGCAATGAATTAGATATCTAATAGTAGTAGACACCTAATTAGACCTGTTAGACCTGTGGGGAATATAGAAGTATAAAGCATAGCCCATGACCTTGGGGAGTTTGCAGTTTACTTGGGGAGAAAAAGCAAAGACACAGGAAATAATAGTGAATAATGCAAGACAGTATCAAAGTCAAATCAAATCAAACTTTCACTCAGATTCTTCCTGAGTATCTACAAAGCACTATGTACCATCAAGGTCCCAATTGTGTGGTAGAAAACAGGAGAAAAAGTTCAGCGAGGGCTAAGAAAGTCATGGAAGACTTCCTAAAGGAGGAAGGGAGCATTAGAACAGGGCTAGAGGCAGGAAGGCACAGTGGAAATTTGGTAAGTGATTGGCTATGTGGGCTGAGTGAGAATGAGGAAGTCAGTATAATGCCATGATTTCAAACTTGAATGACTTGAAGGATGGTGGTGCCCTTGGTAGAAAGAGAGAAGTTAGGAATAGGGGGGCTTACTGGGAAGAGATAATAGGTTCTATTTTGGATATGTTGAGTTTGAGTTGGCTATAGGACATCTGTTTGAAATGTCCGATAAAAGTAACTAGTACACAAGGGAGAGACTGGTCCTCAATATATAGATGTGTGAACCATATGCATAGAGATGATAGTTAAATCCATGCTTTTTCATAAGGTCATGAAGAGATAGAGTGTAGAGCGAAAGGAGGAGATGTCCCAGGATAGAATTGTGGTGGTATAAACACATTTAGTGGGGATCATATGATGAATGCATGAAAGAGGTTGAGAAATGGCTGTCAGACAGGCAAGAGAACCAGGGGAAAAGTTTCATGAAAACCCAGAGAGGACAGAGTTCCCAGGAGAAGAGTGTGGTCCACATTTGTCAAACAAGACTGTGAGTCATGTAGTAGTACAAGTATGATTCTTTCCATTTGTCAAAAGTGGAAACTGAGAAAGAAATGAAGTGATTTGCCCTAAGTCACAGAGTAAGTTATTAGCAGGGGGCCAGGATGGGCTCACAAATCCCCTGAGTCTCAGCTCTGTGCTTTTCCCCCACTATATCAGGTAGCCCCAAAGAGAGAGGGCTGATTTGGTTCTCTCCTTCACACAGTACCTCCTTGACTGAGAAATGTACTTATCCTTTGGTACTTATGTGTGGACTTTCACAAAGCTATTCATTCTCTCACACAAATGAGGGCATATCAAAGAGTCCTGTCCAGGAACATGTCTGTCTCTTGATAGCACAAGAGATAAGGAGGCCTGACATTAATTTATTTGCTTAATGAATGACATGCTAAAGTCTTGGCATGATAAATGCACCACTTACACCCAAGGTCTTTCATTCACATTCTGCCTCTTCATATGGACATCCCTGCAGAAACCAATTGAATCTTGCTTTTCTCTAGGATAATGAACAGTGTCAGTACACTTCAGAGATGAAAGAGAAACACCAAAATGAAGTGGCAGCAGAAGGGATAAGGAAGGATTGTTCAGTGTAGCTGAGTATCCTGAATAAGAGAAAACTCTGGCCTCCCTGTCACTGGCATTGGGTCGCTCTTCCCAAGCACTGTGTTAGTAATGAAAATGGGCCACTTTTCTTCTCCTACCAGTCTGTAGGTTAAGACTTCTGAGAAAGTCTCTTTTGGTTTTATAACTGTTACTCATCTTTCATAAGAAGGTGCAAAGCTTCCCATTTGCACTTGGTAATCCATCAAGTACCTCCACTTTTTAAGGATGAAATTTGGAACTTTAGACATGTAATGCCAGGGCCCTGGCAGCCATGGGAAAAGGGAGGCCACAAGAACTCAGAAGAAGGAGTGTTCTTAAAAAGGAGGTCTGTAGCTAATACTGGAGATCTAGGTGGTGGACACAGGGTCTATTAATAAAGGGAAGAACAAGTGAATAATATAGATCCATGGCAGTAGTGATGGTGGCAGGGGGAGCTGTGTCCAGAGCCTAGGAGACCAAGTAGGTAGAGAGAAAAAGGTATTTACTATGGTACCATATAGATAAGCAGAGTCCAAACCCCCCAAAATCAAGAAGGATAAAAGAGAACAATTGGGTAAATATAAACATATAGCAAACAAACTTTGTCCTCTGATTCTGGAATAGGGATTATTTATTCTGTGCCCTGGTTTATCTTCCTTTGACATCCACTCTGCTATTACATCTTTTCTCTCTCTCTCTCTCTCTCTCTCTCTCTCTCTCTCTGTCTCTCTCTCTCTTTCTCTCTCTCTCTCTTTCTCTCTCTCTCTCTTTCTCTCTCTCTCTCTCTCTTTCTCTCTCTCTCTCTTTCTCTCTCTCTCTCTCTCTTTCTCTCTCTCTCTCTTTCTCTCTCTCTTTCTCTCTCTCTCTCTCTCATTAATATCCTCAGACCTCAGCACAGAGCCTGGAATTTCACAGTCATAGTATCATAAAATTTGAGAGTTGGACGGAACCTCAGTGGACATCTAGCCCAGATCCGACGTGAAAGAAGTCTGTACAATAATGTGCCTGACAAATTGTCCTCCAGCTTCTGTTTGAAAACCTCCAAGGAGAGGGAGCGTACTGCCTCTCGAAGCAGCCCATTCCATTTTTGGATGGCTGTAATCGTTGTCTTCTTGCACCGTACATTTGCTGATACATCATATACACTCAATTAGATTGTCAGCTGCTTGAGAGCAGGGACCGTCCTTTTCTCACTTTGTATTACCATCCCTTAGCAAAACATCATGAGTTTAGTCGGTATTAATAATCGTTGAACTGAATTGCAAATTCGTGTTTTACACTGAACTTCTTTAGTGAATAATATGGAAGGCCTAGATCAGGCAGCCAGGGGGATTTCTCCTAGGTGTATATTCATTCAAACTCTTGAAGTCATTCTGTGATGAATGGTGACTGTCTAAGGGTCATAATGTGGGTCAACTGGAAAAGTGCTTTTAACAGTAAAAAGAAAATTTGATGATAAATATGTCTAAGAATTATCTAAACATCTTGCTGAGTGTCTTAGAAAATATCTTGTCAGCCTAGCTCCTCTGCTTGGGGAAAATATGTGGTAGAGGTTCTCTGGAGGGCTTGCTTATGAATATCAGAATGTAAGTTAATATAATACAAAAAGCTTTGTCAGGATAGTTCTGGCTTAACCCCTTAGTCGGCTAAGCCAAGTTTTACCAGCACTAAAGTACAATAAATATATACTATATCCGCTATAACCTGCTAGTCTCAGGGGGCTGTCAATCGTGTTGTCGGTTTGTGTCGGTACCATGGCCAGTGGTAGTAACCAAGCTGGACTCAGGGAGCTGAGTCAGCACTATAGGAAGGGAAAATGTGGAGCTGCTTCCAGATCGGTTATGGGGCTGCCATTATGGAAGCACAGGGATGATGAGTGGGATAATTTAAACAAGAGGAAAAGCATAGAACCACGGAGAGGGGTTGACATGATCATATTATAGCTCTAAAGTTAGAAGGAACCTCCAAGGCCACCTAGTGTGAGGTTACCCAGATCATAAGTATCAGAGGGAAGATTTTTACCTACATCCCATATTCCAGAGACAATGCTTTTTTTCTACTATACTATGCACTACTGATTGTTCGCAGGGTGACTACAATTGTGAGGCTTTGTGGCAGATTTGATTCCTAGTAGAGGATGACTCAGATCTGAGAATTTAGAGTTAGAAGGGACCTTAAAGATGATTTCATTCTCATCTCTTCAATTTATACAGGAGGAAATTGTGGCTCAGAAAAGTTAAATGAATCACACAGGTTATATATGTAGTAGCAAAAGGGCCAGGACTTTTACCTAGGCCCTTCCATTCCAAATTTACTATTGTTTCCACTAGACCATATTGTCTCTTGCATTTGGAAAGGGTATGGCTGAACTTTTTGGGATACCCAGGAACCTGCCCTGAAATGGGCATTTCTCTGCCTGTCTGATACTTGACCCTAATAATTTAGAGCTTTAGAGCTTAGACATCATTCTAGTCCTAACCTCCCAGAAAACATAAATGTTTTTGATTGAATAACTAGAGAACATTTAATACTATAACTTGGAGAAGATTAACATTGGGAAACTTTTACAACTTGGGAGATATGTGAGATGTTAGAAGAAATGGAAAGAGTTCTGTTACAGTGGGGAAAACAATGCCTAGATTTGCGTGGAGTTAAAGAACCCGGATTCAAATATTGTGCCTGATACTTGCTACCTTGTCACCTGGTCACTTACCCTCTTGAAGCCTCAAGATTTTCATCTATAAATGAAGAGGTTGGGCTAGATGATCTCTATGATCTATTTTAGCTCCAGAGCCTAGGAAATCAATCAGTCAGTAAATATTAATTGAGCATGGACTGGGCACAAGGGATGAGGATGCAAAATACATAATGCACAACTGCCGCTGTTGCTTTCAAAGGGCCTATAATTTAGTTTCATAGGTGCACATAAAAAATTAAATCATACTGTATGGCCCTATAACAATAAATACCATGGACAATAAGTGTTTCAAGATTTCAGAAGAACGCATCATCATGGGACTGGAATAAAGAAAATTTTTTAGCTGAAACAAAATCTTATTTTTTTACTTACTTTGGTTGGGAGAGAGGTACTTGACTAGAGTAGAAACTCACAATCATGGAAGATAAATTTGGAAGAGAAAATTCATACTTCTAATTGTATGGAAATTTCTCACCCAGCCCAATTTAAAGTAAGAATGAAACCTTAGTTCTGGCTTTCCTCTCTCACTGACTAGCTATGCAACCAATTGAACTTTGTAAGAACTTATATTCTTCTTAAAATAAAATATATAGGATTACCAGGGAGGCCAATTGTTTTAAAATACAGTTGTCAAAATGTTAAAATAAAAGAAGTTTGCAAACCTCAGGTTATTTCATATATTTCAACATTCTCATTTTACAGATTATTAAACTGAGACCCAGAGATGTTTAGTAATTAGTCCAAGGACACACAGATAGAAGTGGCCAAGCCAGGACTGAATTTAGTCCAAAGTACTCTTTCTACTATATCACGTTTATATAGAATTTTACAATTTATTAAGCAATTCTTATAGCAACCATCTGCAGTAGAGGGTCTAGGTATAGTTATACCCCTTTGACAGGGAAGTTAAATGATTTGCCCATAGTTTTATGATTAGTAAGTGACAGAGCTGAGGCTTGAACTCAGGTCTTCTAATTCCAGATTTTGAGATCTCCAATGTACCTTTTATCTCTGAAATTCTGCAATCATATGATTTTCTCCAATGCCTCAGACTCAGCTTCTTATTAGAGAATGGGAGAACTTGCAGACTCTTAATTCTAACAGTCTCATTTGATGACTTGTTCTCTTTGATGCCAGAGGGCATAACTAAAAGAATGAATAAAATCTACAGAGAGACTGATTTTTGCTTGACATGGAGAAAATCTTCCTAATATTTAGAAGAGTGTAGGAAATGAAGTGGGCTGCCTGTCAGGGTAGTGAATTTCCCATTGCTGGAGGTCTTCGACAGTGGCCAGATGACCATTAATCATGGGGGTATTTTAGAGGGCATTATCAGCCAGGTAGAGGCTAGATTGGATAGTCTTTGAGGATTTTTCCAGTGCTGTTATCCTGTGATTCTGTCATCTGAAAATGTTGAAAGGAAGCAGCTGAAGAAGGTAAGCAAAAAAAAATAGGTCTGTATTATTATTATTTGTGTATTATACATATTCATTTATTCAACACTTATTAAGCATCTGTTTTGTGTAAGGTGCTATGCTAGGCATTCCGAGGAATACAAATATAATGAAGAGACAGTCCTTTCCTCAAGGAGCCTACTATCACTGGAAATTAAACCTGCACACAAATATGTAGAAAACAAACAAATCTAGACCTAATTAGTTGTGTGATCTTGAGCAAGTCACTTCACTTCAAGACCCCATTTTCCTTGTTTGTAAGAGGAAGAAGTGGGATCAATGGTTTCTAAGTTCCCTTCTAGGTGTACACTTCCTATGATGAATGTTCTCCATACACCATAGAAAAGGTGTGAACAAAAAGCTGTAGGAATTCAAAGAAGGGGAAATTGCTTCTTTGTAAGGACAACCAGAAAGGCTTCATGGAAGAAGTGGCATTTGAGTTGAGCTTTGCAGGATGAATATTTTATTCACATTCTAAAGACAACATTGAAATCATGGGATGATGTGGCTGGAAGGGACCTTAGAGAATATCTTGTCCAACCCTCAATTTCTGCAAAAAAAAAAAAAAGGAAGCTTTGTGAAGCTATTCAAGGTCACACAGTTAATGAGCCAGCCCAGAGTTCTTTATACTATCTCATGCTAGCTGCTGCTATTTTTCAAATACCCCCTGAAACCTGGAACTAGAATGATATTCCTTTGACAAAGAAGGGAGGGGTAAGAAGGTGACAATTAGATGTGAGGACTGAACTTCTATTCCTATTTCCATCCCAAATCACTTTGTGTCATTGGAAACATTAGGAACCCTTCCTCAGTTCTTTAGGTGTTCTGAGGTCCTGGTCCATTACCTTGTAGGGAAGATGTGAGGTCACTTAAGGACATCTTGAGTACCTCTGCTTGGTTTTTTCCACAGAGAAGTATATTCTCTACATACAGATTTGTGCCAGAAACATTAGTCTTCCATGGGTATTCATGATGCGAAAAGGGATTGGCACGGGCTAAGCATATAAACAGGTTGTAGCTTTGCTTAAAATCATAGCCTGAGTTTTCTTCACTTTCTCTTGACCATCTCCCTTCACTCTACTTTATGGCCTCAACACAGAGCTTCCCTTCAAAAAAATTTTGAAGTCATCAAAGTCATTTGGTTCAAATTCCTTCTCTCCTGATCACTTACTGTATGGCCTTGGGTAAGCCATTGCATCTCTCCAGGCCTTCATTTTCTCATTTGTAAACAAGGGGTAGAACAGGGGTTTGAACCCAGGATCCATGGACCCCCAAAGAATCAATGGATAGATTTCAGGGGGTTTGTGACCTTGGCTGGAAAAAATTAAATTTTAATTTTCACTAAATTCTAACTCAAACTTATCATTTTCTTCCTATTTATGATTTTAAAAATCCCAACACATTTGGAGAAGACATCCATAGGCTTTACTATATTGCTAAAGAAGTCCATGAGACAAAAAGGTTAAAAACTTCTAGACTAAAGGATCTCCTAAGCTCCTTTTCAAATGAAAAAACAAAACAAAACTATGATCCAGTGATCTTAAATAAGTCTTTGAAAGGTAAAATGGTGAAGGGGAAAGGGCACTGGCTATGGAGTTGGAAGAACTGAATCCAAATCCTGCCTCTAATACTACCTACATGACCATGAGCAAATCATTTAACCTGTCTGGGCCTCATCTTCTTCATCTTTAAATTTGGGGATGGGGTGTGTGGAAAAGGTGAGGGGAAGGTTGGACTATAAGGACTCTGACGTCCTTTCTAACTTTAAGTCTGTGATGCTTTGTTCTTTTCCCATAAATATGAACAAAATCCAAACAAAGACCATAACATGACATCAATAAGAAGCAATAAACTTTAAAAATCAGATGCTAGCCCAGCCAGTCAAATATTAGCTGGAGTAGCACTACCAGCAGCAGGGAACCTATGGCCTCAAGACCACATGTGGCCCTCTAGGTCCTTGGGTGAGGCCTTTTGACTGAGTCCAAGTTTTACAGAACAAAACCTTTTATTAAGGGGATTTGTTCTGTGAAGTTTGGATTCAGTCAAAGGGCCGCACTTGAGGATCAAGAGGGTCACATGCGGCCTCAAGGCCGCAGGTTCCCCACCCCTGCCACTAGATCCTCTCTTTTGGATACCTGATGTCTTCATTCTCTATCCCTAGCCTAACCTATAGCAATAAACTTTATGCCTCTGTGCTGAGAGCACCTCTGAGTATGTCCCTCCCCTGGGATGTGCATTTTACAGGGACCTTCAACTTAATTGATGATAATATGAATTTTAATTATATTAGTAGGCAGCTGGAGGGAGTATTGTTTTTCCTCTAGGGGTATGAGAACCCCTTGGAACGATGAAAACATAATAAGGCAACCACACACTCTGCCTATAGAGAAGTCTGGTCATAGGAAGTAGAAAGCTGAAAGGGACCTTTGGAACCCCTGACACCAGCTTCTTCCACTTACAAATAAGGAAAATGAAGCTTAGAAAAATGAAGTGATTTGGACAAGATCACATAGTCAGTGGTAGACTTTGGACTCTGGATTTCCTTGCTTTCAGTCTAGTGATTCTTTCACCTGCTCACCTAAATTGTAATTTGTCTTCTGCCAGCCCTGATTAAAAACACTAGTAGAGTTAAAAATAACTGGGATGGCACTGGAGACACAATTTGTAGCTACCAAACGCTACAAGTGGTATTTTCCGCTATTGTTCTTAAAGAAGCAGTAAATTACCAGTATTATTAGTTTGCCTTTCTTTCAGTATTATCAGGCTTTCTGCAAGTTCCAGATGGGCAAAAGCAAAAGGAGCATGAATCCACCATAGTCTTCCTGAGTTCCCATTCCTTAGTCTTTCAGGAAGGAAGACTCAGAAGTCCAAGTTTACTACTGATAAAACTTCCCTTGGCACATAGCCCTTTCTCTGGTCTGTCCCAGGAAAGAAGGAGGTGACATATCAAATTACAAAATATTTTTCATCTGTTCCAGGAAGCACTGCAGGAAAACACACACCTGTATCTCAAATCTGGAAAGGCAGCTATTATGCAATTCATGGATTATTATTAATTATCCAAAACATGGAAGCCTCCTGGATTCAGAGAGTGGAACGACCATCTGTTAATATTTATGGATACTTATGCTGCAGTGGTCCTGTAAATTCATAAGATAGAATCATAAGCATTGAAGCCCTTAAGAAAATTGATACTTAAAAACTCTTTAATAGAAGTAGGAATAGTAGGGTACAGTACAAAGAACTAGCTTTGGAGTTGGAGGCTCAGAGTTCAAATTCCATCTCTGATACTTACCACCAATATAGCATTGCCCACGTAATTTAATCTCCTTGGACTTGGTCTGAGTAGCCTCTAAGATTCCTTTCAGCTCTATGACATTAATATTTGTGGATATTCAAGTTGCTCTGCTCCTACATTCTTTTGTGGGGGGAGGGGGAAAGGCAGGGCAATTGGGTTTAAATGGCTTACCCAAGATCACACAGCTAACAAGTGTGTCGGATTTGAACTGAGGCTGGATTTGAACTCAGGTCCTCCTGACCCCAGGGCTGGTGCTCTGTTCACTGCATCACCTAACTGCCCCTGGTCCTACATTCTTATTACCAATGTGACCTTGGGCAAGTTGCTTAATCTCCTTTGCTTCAGTTTTTTCATCTATAAAATAAGGGGGTTGGACTGAATGTCCTCTGTGTCCCTTTCCAGTTCTGGACCTATGATCTCATGATACTGTGTTTGGGCCATTTCCCAAGCATTTTTTCCCAGAAATCTTTCCACTCCTTTATGCATTATTGGTTGTCACAGACCTGGAGAAGTTGCCAAATATAAACCAAGCATGAAGCTCATATTAGTATCATTAACCAATTGTCTTGGAAAAAATTTCCCCAAGACCTGAAAGAGACATTGACAAAAGTTGGCTATGAAAGTGAAACAAAATGGTGAATGTATTGGGGGGATTAAGATACTGCTTCCCAAGACCATTTATATATTGCTTAAATATAATTGCTTAATTCTCAGCACTACCCCAATGGCCAACATTGATCTGCTTGTGGGCAGACAGATATTTAGGCATTCTCATTCTACCTATTACATTTACTCCCATAAGTGGAATAACAGCCTAGTCAAATGGCTCTCTGTTTTGTCTAGGATGAAACAGCAACTCCTCTGGCATTTAAAGCTCTTTACAATCTGTTCCCAAGCTATCTCCACCCACCCACCCCCAGCACATTCTACACTTTCTTGAAGATTTCAACAACTCCCATAAGTTCAAGTATTTCTCAGTTCATATGACTCTCAAATCTAGTTCTAATCTCTTGAAATTTAGCCACATACTGCTAACTTCTTGCTGGATATCTGCTCCTGAATGTACCATAGGCATTTTCAATTCATTATAGTATAAAAAGAGACTCATCTTACTGTTTAAACCTGTCTCTTGCTCAAACTTTTGTATTTTATCTTCATTGTGGCAACACCACCCTCTCAGTATCATAGGTTCATAACCTTAGTGCTACCCTTCACTTTTCCCTTTTCTTTTTCCCACATGTCTGATCAGCTGCTAAATCTTACAGATTTTATGTCCAAAATCTCTCTCATATCCATACCCTTCTGTCTATTCACATAGCCTTCATCCTAATTCAAGCTCGAATTACTTCTTTCTCAAATTACTGTATTAACTTCCTAATGTTTTTTTCATTTTTGTTTACAGTCTCTCTCTTCTGTAATCCATGCTCTACACCTTTGTCAAAATATTTTTTCCTAAGAACAAGTATGACCATGCATCCCCCTGCTCAAAATCCTCCAATGGCTTCCTGTTCCTCTAGGATAAAATACAAGATTCTTAGCTTGGTGTTTAAAGTCCCCCATAATCTAGCTCCCACTTATCTTTCCAACCTACTTCTCTTCATGAACTCTATATTCAAGACTAACCAGATGACTCACTATTCTATAAATTCAATGTTCTGTTTTCCACCTCTCTGCATTTGTATAAGCTTGTGAATCCCATAATCCCATTTCTAGAGTGTGCTCCATTATCATTCCTGCTTTTTCAAGTACTTATTTTCTTACATATCTGATTCCTGGCATGTAGTAGCACTAAATAAATGTCTTTTGAATTTCATTTTTGAATGTATGAACTTTATGTCTCATTGGGGTGTTGTGAGGATTGAATCATGCAATGGTTGTAGAAATGCTTTGAAATATATAAAGCATGGCACAAATGTCAGCTGATATTATTTTAGCTAGAAACACAATGGTCCTAATGAGTTCAAGGTTTTGGATCTGATCTCTTCTCTGTTACTTGCATTCATTATACCCTGGACCTTGATCATCCATTTTATAAAATGTAACTGATTGTGAGAGGGGCCAGGCTAGGAAGGATGGATGATTAGATATGTTTTTCCTTCTCCTAGTGTGTTACTAGCTCTATTTTTAACTCAACATGACACACAAACAAAAACAAAACAAATGAAACAACAACAACAAAAAAAACTTTGTTAAGGAGGAAGGTAGGGAATTGGGAGAATTGAAGAACCTGAACACTTCACTCCTTTATTACATAAACTCCAATGGCTATTTTATTCCTTCAAGGTTATAGTATAGACTCTGACGTTTGTCATTAAAAGTCCTTTACAAGCTTACCTCAACCTAATTTTCCAGTCTTATTACACACCATTTCCCTTCTTGTACACTTTACTCCACTCCACAGGCCATCCTCCTACTCCACATCTGTAACAGTCCACCCCGCTTTGAACTGTCTGTCCCCCATGCCTGAAATGCACTGCCTCCTTAGAACCCCAAGTTTCCTTCAAAGCTCAGCTCAAATTCCACCATCTATGTGAAGATTTTCCTGATTCCTTTAGGTGTTGGTGCCTTCTCCAGCAAAGTTCCTTTTTGCCTGTAATTGTGTCCCATCTCTAACATATACAGACTGTGCAATCCTAGACAGGATGGATGCAAACCAAAGCTCTGTGACTATACATCACAAAGAAGGTGCCTACCTTCATTGTTGGAGGGAGTTCCCTCATTCAGGGAGTTTACTTTTGTCAATGAAATCACAAGTAAATCCATGAATTAATCAACTAACATTTACTAAACACCTTCGACCCGTCAAACACATTACATTTTACTATGAGGGTGCAACATGTTCACAGATAAATAAATACAGGAAATATACAAGACAAATACCCAGTGGTTGGAGAATGGCATTGGAAACCAGGGCAACATGGCAGGGCCTTTAGAAGGAAGTGACATTTAAGCTGAGCCTTGAAAGTAGATAGAGATAAGGATTTGAAGAGGCAGAGGAGAGGAGGGAGAGCATTCCAGGCACAGGGCCCAAAATGTTAAGGAGAAAATCATTTTAAAACATTAAAAAATCTGAATTTGAACTTTTCCTTTCTGGCATGTAATTACCTTCCCCCCCCCCACTCCCCTGCCCCAGAGAAGCATGTAGAGTTTATGATCAGAGTAGCCATTTTATTTTTATTTTTTATGGAGTGGATAAGATATGCACACCCAGTGAGTGATTTTTCTTCGTAGCAGATAACATGTCACAGTAGATCTCCTTCACCAAGCTGGCATCTCTATTAAAGATGACACTTATTTTACCTTTCCCCCAGCAATGACAGAGTGCTAGCCATTCGTTTTCAGTGTCAATAGATATCTGAACAGCTGCCTGGCCATTGTGAGGCTAATTCTCCCATTGCTTGTTTCCCGATCCCCATCCTCTTCTGATCATTTTCCTTACTGTTTATGGGGCATAATTGTGGTTCTAAGAAGACTGCTTTGGCAAAGTTGTTAGCCACATTTTCTACTTTGCACTTTTTTCCCCTTAAGGTTGGGAAGAAGTAAAATCCTGTTACAGTTGGAAAGAATCTGCTGGGATTGCTGTTTTTAAAAATGTTTTTTCTTCACATTTCTTTCCACCCTCCGGCTCCCAAGTGTGTGTGTGGGGGGGGAGGGGGAATGATACCATCTCTGTTTTTGGTATTTGAAGGAATATCATGTGGGTAGAGGGATTAAACCTAATTTGCTTGAGCAGAACCAGGAGCAATGGGTGGAATGAAGCTGGGGAGAGTCAGACTTAGGCTTAGTATAAAGAAAGACCTTCCTAACAATTAGAACTCTTCCAAAATGGAATAGGCTTTCTTGAGAGCAAGTGTGGTCCTGAGTTCTCACTACAGGTCTCAGAGCAAAGGACTAGATGACCTCTTCATGCTGGCCCAGGAGAGATACTTCTTTGGGTGAGGACAGCATTAAATAGCTTCTGTGGTCCCTCCGACCTCAGATATGTTCAGATTTTCAGAGAGATGGAATGACTTGTCCAAAGTCACAAAATTAGTCAGAAACAGAAACAAAATCAACACTTCAGTCCAGGTTTCCTCCTGCCTCTGGTTGCTCTGTCCTAATCAAGAAAAATATTAATGCAGCAAATATTTATTAATACCTACTATACACAGGGCAACTAGGTGGCACAGTGGCAAGGACTGGAGTCAGGGGGATTTAAGTTTAAATCTAGTCTCAGATGTTTGCTAGCTGTGTGACCCTGGGCAAGTCATTTAACTTCTGCTTTAGATTCCTTATCTGTAACATAAGGATAATAAGAACATTTACCTCCCAAGATTGTTGTGAGGCTCAAATGAGATAGTAATTGTAAAGTGCTCAGTACAGAGCATAGTAGGCATTAAATAATGTTAGTTGTGATGGTGATGATGGTGATGACAGTGATGATGATGATGATGGTGGTGGTGGTGGTGGTGGTAATGCTGATGATGCTGGTGTTGCTAGGATGCTACACGTTCCTACTTGGAAAAAGAATTAAAGACAGGATTCTAAGAACTTGGGTAGCCCCATACATGGAGGCAAGGAATAATAGGAAAGTGCTAAATAGACAGTGTTGTGTGGAGTAGAGTTGGACAGAAGATCATCTCATGCCTGATGAAGAAAATCAATCTGGCGTCATTATATTGGAGAGAATGGAGAGGGAAGAGCCTGGGGTCAGAAAATCTGACTCCTCTCTACCCATTCTTCTAGTCCTCATTATCTTATCTGGCCCACTGCAATAGGCTCTTAATTGGTCTCCCTGCCTCAGATTGCTTCCCACTCTACACAGCTGTCAGTGATATTCTTAAGTGTGGGTCTAATCCTGTCCATCCCCTGATCAATGAGCTTGAGGGACTCCCTACTGAGTATTTAAAGGCCTTCCCAAGCTGGCTCCACCCTTTGTTTCTAGGTTTTTTTGCACATGGTTTCTGTAAATGCACTATACAGTCCAACTGTCTTGCTGTTTCACACATGACATTTTATATTCCATCATCGCACCTTTGCAAAGACCACACGTGGAATGCCTTCCCTCCTTCCTTCCACCTCTTAGAATTCCTAGCTGCCTCCAAAACTCAGCTCAAGCACCGCCTCCCTGACCCTATGAGCTGCTAATGTCTCCTTTTGCTCCTGAAATCACCTTGTACTGTATTACTTTGTAAATGTTTATTATGTGTACATGTTGTCTTCCCCTGAAGAACAGAAGCTCTATGAAGTCAGGAGCTAGCATTTTTTTCCTTTGTATGGCCTGCACCTAGAATAGGTGCATATAGTAGAAGTTAATAAATGCTTAATTAATAGAGAAGAAGCTATTGCAATAACCAGGGCATGAAGTAACGAGAGAGTGATCTCGAAGCTCCTGTGGATTGGATGGAATGGAGAGAATGAACTGATGTCTTTGAAACCTTGAGCTATTAATGGAAAGAACACATGAAGACATCCTGCCATTTAACGGACAACCTTATGCAAATTACTTTCTTTCTCTACACCTCAGTTTCCTGTAAAATGGGCATATTACTACTTGTACTCCCATGCTCACAGTGTTGTAATGAAGACCAAATAGTATCATGGATGTGGAAGTTTTTTGTAACTATTTTACACTTATATTTATTAATGCATTTAATTTCCTTTGAGGATTTACTTGGGTTTTTTGCCTAATCTGGTGTGTTTGAGGGCATGGGAAAAGTAATTATCCTTCTCCAGAATGTCTATGTTGTTTTATAATTTAATGGGTATACATGCTTTCAGTGCAAATTTAACAATTGGCTACCTCCAGTTGATTTGAACTGATTCCAGCACACCCCTGGAAACAACACATACAGGGTAGTGACTGGCCTGAGAGGGATGTTCTGATTTGAAAAGTCACAGGGATGGTGAGTGGAGTCATAGGGGCAGAGCCCGAGGTATCTTTTCCAGGAGCAGTGTTGGTATAGAATTAATTATTGTTCCACAGTTGGAAAAGTACATTTATATCTACAAGCAAGAAGATGGTGACAGCGTCAAGTAAAGCACGGCTAGGGACATCTAAATAGAGCAATTCTTGGGAGATATTCAGCCATCAGGACCACTAAGGCCTCAGGGAAGGAGTCCCAGAACACAAATTGCTAAGTCCACCAGGGCATGACCTGGAGGATGAACTAAAGGACAGCATGCAAGAAGGGGATGGAGAGGTATATAACTTACGTGAAAATATTTTGAAAATAAAGCGGTCTATGAAATGTAAAGTTTGGATATTATAAATAACAATGTCATCAGAGACATGTATGGGAGGCCCTATGGTGAAGTAGAAAGAACCATGGGTTTGGATTCAAATCCCAGCCTTGTCATTTAGTACTTGGGTAACCTTGAGCGAGTCACCTTTGAGCCTTAGTTTTCTCATCTTTAAGATGAAGAGGATGCACTGGATGACCTTTAATGTCCCTTCCAGCTCTAAAACTATGCTCCCTTGTATGATCAGAAAAAAGTGTCAGACATGCATGAAGAGCAAGGGATAACCAATGGGCAGGCTCTGTCCTCCATTTGTATCCATGAATGTCAAAAATCACGCAGGAAGGCTCCCAGCATGTTGGCTCCCCATGGACTAGAATCAAACAGGATAGAAATCCTAGATGGGTTGTGATCTATACTTGAGCATACACATCAATGAGATCACAGATTCATTGATCAAACAAGCATTAATTAAGCCTCTTCTGTGTTCTAGGCACTGTGATAAGTGTTGGGAATTACAAAAACAACAGTGAAGGAGTCCCTGCTCACAGGACGTTTACATTTTAGTGAGGAAGACAACATGTGCAGCATGTAAAGGAATATGCATGATATATTCAATCAGATTAAAGATCACCTTGGGATGGAAAGCTCTAAGGATTCCTATAAAAGGTAGTTGAGTTTTGAAAAATGTCAGTGACACTGAGAGATGGAGGTGAAGAGGGGAAGGTATGTGGGATTGCCATTGAAAAGGTACTGTGATAGAAGATGGAACTTCATGTATGCAGAAAGACAAGAGGAATATGTAGGTGGAGCCCCATTTATTAAGAACTTTAAATACCAGAGGAATTTATATTTGATCCTAGAGGTTATAGGGAGCCTCTGGAGTTTATTAATGGGGGTGGGTGGGGAGTATTGCTGGGTGAGACCTTAGGAAAGTCACTTTGGCAACTATGTGGAGGGTGAATTAGGTCAGGGGAGATCTGAGGTGGGTACACCAAAGGATACAAGTAATAATACTTTAGTATCTTAAATATCTGTGATTTCATTGGTGTTTTCACTCCATTATCCCTCAAACCCTCCAAGGTGCAAATGAAAATCAGCTGCAAAGGTTTCCAAAACAGGTGCCTGGTCCTCCTGCTTGGGGTTTGGGGGAAGAGAGAGTGGGAAAGAAAGAGGGTGGGGTGAGGAGGAGGAGGGAGAAAGAAGAAGGGGAAAGAGGAAGAGTGAGAGATGGGGGTGTGGGGAGAGGGGAAGAGGGGAGAGGGGAGAAGAGGGAGGGAGAGGGGGGGAGGGGGGGAAGAGGGAGAGGAGAGGGGAGAGAGAGCAGGGAGGGAGAGAGAAGGGGTAGGGGGAAGAGAGGGGAAGAGGGGGAAAGGGAAGGAGGGAGAGGGAGAGAGGGAGAGAGGGAGAGGGGGAGAGGGGGAAAGAATCAACCAATCCGAAGGCAGGAAAATAGGCTCCCTTCTACCCTCCCACATAGCAGCCAATCATGCACCTATCCTACCACACCTCCCCCCACCCCCATTCCCCACTCACTCCCAAATCTCCCTCCATTGTGTAACTTCCCCACCTGCTTACCCTTTCTGATCTAGCCTGGTTAGTCTGCTAAACAAGTGCCATTGAGAAAATTCAGATGACTGTCATCTGATGACGCCCTCTGGGGCAGTGACAGGTAAGACTTGTGCCTCCCCCAACACACACTTTCTTTTTTGTTTTTGATTGGGTAAAGTGAGTCCTAGTGGCCCAGGTTTATAATTTATAATTAAATAAAAATAGACACATATGTGGTCACATGATCAAACTCTTAACTGATCAAAAAAACCTAGATCACATATTACCTTAGGACTGTCTTCTGAAAGCCTTTTCTCCTCTTGGGCCTCTGTGAATTCAGCCAGGCTGGTCCTTAGCAGACTTACAACCTATTATTGCCAGGCTTTTTCAGCCTAGTAAGACTTGACAGAATCTGCTGGTAATAGGTATAGCCTTTAACCCCCTAGGGTCATGCCCCCCCCACTTCATCCCCACCAGGATGTGGCATTGGAACAGGAGCTAGTAAAGAAATAATAACGATGATGATGATGCCCCACATAGCAAGGCCTCTTTAATTAAACCAACATTGTAGGGGAGTAGTGAGCATCAATCTCACTGATTAAAAAGTCTGAATTTAAAACATTTTTTTGTGATTGTTTTCAATAGTATACACACATAGGTTCACTGTTGTGGGGTGGGTGGGAGAGGTTTTTCAACACTGCCCCCCCACCCCATTCCCATCCAGGTGAAATCAGGTTAAAATGAGTGTCAAGGCCAGTCTTAGTAAAGGTGGGGAAAGAAGTCAGGAAAGGGCCATATGCAGCCTGAGGGGGTTCACATCAGGGGGTAGGGGTGGGGAGCTGCCTTTCTGGTTGATGCTCTGCAGCTATCAGTCTTTTTAAGCACCTGCTGCTCCTCTTGGGGGCTGACTCCCTGAGTCACTGCTCAGCAACAGAAACGGCAGGGGGTCCCCAAGTACAAGGTCTGGTACAATCACCCTCCTTCTCCTCCTCCTCACTTTCTTATAGCCTAGGGCTGTCTCTGGGGGCTGGAGTAAAGGGAGCTGGGCTATAATATGTGTTTTGGAGAATCTTGTAAGTGCTCTAGTGGAGAGAAAAGAATATTTGTAATTAGCACACTCACTGTTTAGCAGCACTATTTGCATACAAAGTGGTTTTATAATTGCTTGGAAACAGTTTGTTGGCCTTCCTTCTTAAGTAGGCTAAACATTTTCCTTGTTTGGGCAATTAATTTGCTTAGCAAACTCTTCTTTCCATAGATAGCACAAAGGGAAACTTCGGACCAGAACGTGCCAAATGATAACAAATTCCCTGGGAGTTGGGGGTCCAAATGAACTGAGGTTTGATTATGAGGGTCTAGACAGCTGGAGCCACTGTTCTCCTGATCTCTGGCTTTGGCCACTTCTGCTGCTGAATCTCTATCTTTCAAATCCTAGAAAGTCAGAGCTGGAGGGGCCTTCTAGTCTGTCCCCTTCATTTTCCATCTAAGGAAACTGAGGCTGAAAAAGGAGAAACCACTTGCTTCCATTGCACAGCTAGTTCTCTGGAAAACTGTTTGATTCAGTGTTTATTCCCCATTACCTTTTCTCTCTGTGTTCCTATGGAGCCTTGATTATTTTTGTTTTTTTAATGCTTGTTGATTGATTGATTTGTTCTCTTATCCTATATTTTGGAATTTTGGAAATAATTTCAGACCCTGAAGCTTGGTTTTCTTTAGCCATATATTTAGATTGCTATCCCATTACCCACAAGAACTAACTAATCCTTCCTATTCTTAACTCAGGACAAACAAAGAAAAATCCCCTTAGAAGGTTTCCCTTCTACTTTGCCTGCTAAGAAGGAGTTTCAGCCAGCCTCACCTTACCACCTCTCCTCAATTTGTACTATGTGTTCCACCCTGAGCTTGGTTCAGTGGAGAAAACAGGAGGAGAGGCAGCTCCCTGGATGAGCTGACAGTTTAATATTGTTCTCTCTTTCTGAGTCTTGTCTCCCTAACCAGGCAGTATCTGAAGCGGTGATAAAATTCAGACTAGAAAAGCTGAAGAAGGTCAGAAAAGGAAGTGTTCCCTGTGAGCAGGCTTCATGGAGCAAGTAACAGTTGAGCTACAAGGGGAATGATGGGTAGGATTTTGATGACCATGGAGGAGGGCATTTCATTTTGGGGGGAGCAACTCATTGAAAAGTATGTCTGTGTGGAGAGGGAGGATAGACAGCGCGGGTTTGGATCACAGTGAAATGGGCTGAACTGAGCTCCCTTTCTATTCATCTGGTACCTCCTCTGTGAAGAATATTGGGAGAGCTGGGAGTAGAAAGTTTAGTAAGACAAAATCTCTCTAATATGTACTTACAGACCTGTTGTGCTATGTGTGAAGTCAGAAGGGGAGGTCATTACTGATAAGGGAGATCAAAAAAGGCATGGAGGAGGTGGCATTCAAGTTTACCTTTAAAGAATGGGTCAGAATCTAACATGAAAAGATGCATAGGGAACAGTTTAAGCAAAGGTAAAGACTCAAGAATCTATAGAGCATGTGAGAGAACAGAGAACAATACATTTAGCTTGAAACAGAGTGTATGGAAAAAAATATGAGATAAGGCTGGAGAGGTAAAGTGAAAGCACATTGTGGAAGTCTTTGAATATCAAGCAAAAGAATTTTCTTGATAGGTGATAGGGAGGCACTGAAGATTTTTGACCAAATCTAAATGCAATTACTATTCTGGCAGTGCTAAGAAACATGGTGTATTAGATAGAGAACTGACCTTGGAGCCAGGAAGGATGTGGATTCTAGTCCTACCTTGGTCACAGATTGCCTGGGGTGACTCTAAGCAAGTTATTTAACCTCTTGGTGCCCCTGAATAAGTTGCAAAGAAGGTTCATACCTGCATTGATAGAGAAATGAAATCCCAGCTCCAGTCTCCAGATGGTGGGGACAGGTGAAGAGCGTGGAGGCAGGATGACCTCAGATGTCAAATGAATAGGAAGTTTAAAATCTATTTAAGTGCTAAATCCTGTGATGTAATGAGTTTCCTGTCTCTGCTATTAAAGTAGAAACTGGATCATCCTCTTTGGATATATTGGAAAGAAGATTCTGAAGTCTGTGAATCTGTGAAGTGGGACATATGGAAATTGGAAAGTTTGTTGGTTGTGGAAGTAATCCTTTGTAGGTGGTCATTAAGCTGCCTTAGGATAAGATACGGGCTTTGCTTCCAAAGCAGACATCTTTTTGGCTTTTGGAAGATAATGGAGAAACACATTAAAATGCAGTCACCAATTAGGGAACCTTTGAGAAGGACTCAAAGAGAACCCTTTAACTTCCCAGGGATCCAAAGGCACCTCTTAATTCTTTATGAATGTGACAAATCTGTAGCCTAAAGGTCCTGAGGCATTCAGCCTCTCCTAATACAGTAGGATCTTAATGTAGCTGTACTCGTTATTAAGGGATTATTCATTAAATAGTTAATAAGCTACTAAGTGCCTAAGGCTGTGCTGAGCTGAGGGCTGGGATGTAGTGGGTGGTGTTTGTCCTTCAGTTTGACTCTTCATGACCCCATCTGGAGTTTTCTTGGCAAAGATACTGGAGTGGTTTGCCATTCCCTTCTCCAGATCATTTGACAGATTAGGAAACTGAGGCAAAAAGGATTAAGTGAACTGCCCAAGGTCACACAGCTGGGAAGTGTCTGAGGTCAGATTTGAACTCAGGTTTTCCTGACTCCAGCCTGGTGCTCTATCCACTGTGCCATCTAGCTGCCCTGTAGTGGGTGGGGCGGAGAAATACCCAAGAATCAAGGTGTATAGACCCCTTGCCATTCCCTTCAGGATTTTACTGTCTCACTGGAGACAGTACTAAACTGTGATTAGAGCTAGGTGGAAGGCAGTAGATAATTAGGGATAAATCAGCTGGTCTGGACTCTGAATAAAAATTCAGATAAGGGAGAGTTCAATGAAAGGAGTAGCCACAAAAGACTTTACCTGTGTACAAAACATTAAGGGTTGGTCAAATTTAGATAGGCCACAGAGAAAGGACAGAACTTCCCAAGTAATGGTAGCAGGGTGAGATGGGAGGAACCATGAATTGGGAGCCAGAAGACCTGAGTTTGGATCTCAGTTTCCTCATTTGTGAAATTTTCATTATTTAAAGAATAATCTTAATAATGGCAACCTACTGGAACTCATCCAGTCTACGAATATACTTTCCTTCTCTCAGGAATTTTGTAGAGTGGTTTCCTATACAGATAAGAGTTAGGATAATCTCTGGTGTCCATCCTAACTCTGAGAATCAGTGAATCTGTGAAACCTCCTTTCTCTACTAAAAGCCTAAATCACCACACCTGCCCTAGGTGATGGGTGTTAATCCAGATCCCCTGCCCCAGTATATTGCCAAGTTTCTATCAGATTTCAGAGCAGGTATATGGGTGCTCATAGATAACATTCTGTACCTCATTTGGCAAAGATAGCTTGTAAGAACACTTTGAGGCAATGGATGGGGGTGGGAGATAAAACAAAAACAGAAGACAGCCTGTGTTTTTTGGCAAGTTCATTGTCTAGTTGGAAAGGTAAAGCAGAAAGGCAAGGAAATGGCCTGAGAACAATTAGCAAATAACCTCTCCTTCGTATTCAGTTATGTCCAGCTCTCTGTGACTCCATTTGGAGTTTTCTTAGCAAAGATATTGGAGCGGTTTACTATTTCCTTCTCCAGTTCATTTTACAGAAGAGGAAACTGAGGCAGACAAAGTGAAGCAACTTGCCCAGGGTCACACAGATGGTAAGTGTCTGAGGCCAGATTTGAACTCAGGTCTTCCTGACTCCAAACCTGGAAATCTATCCAGTGTAACACCATAATCTCTTAACAGGTGAAAGATAATTAGTATGTAAACTAAATGTCTAAACACAGAGGAATTCTAGTGAAGAGTAGGGGTAGGGATGAATCTAGGCTAGGAAGACTTCCTGGAAGAAGAGATTTTTGCAGGTGTGTCCCTGTTTCAAAATTTTGAGGTAAATTAACCTAGCTCTTCTCAGTTCTGACTCAGAGTATTAATTTCAGGGTTAGTTACCGAGTACTTATCCAGTCACTGATGGGTTTATAATGAAAATGCTGATGCACCGCTGGGCTGCACTGGGACTACTGAGCAATACTACAGAATTGAGTGCGTCATTTCTCTCTGAACAATCCATCTCATTCATTGCTTGGAATGTGACCATTCATGTTGAAAATGAAATTCTCCAGAGTGAGCTGCTTGGGGAAATTATGCAGAGTTGCCTACTTGAAGATCTCTGTCTTTTGTGGTCCTCAAGCCTCACAAGGACCTCTCCAGTATAAATTAGTGTCAATCTGGGGATGAACTACAGAAGAGAAAATGAGAGAATCTCAGGGCTGGAAGGAATTTTTAAGTATCATCGGAAGACCTTAGCAATCCATCCAGTCAGGACGATAACCAAAACATCCAGGAAGATGGATGTGGTGCATGGTGCAAAGGGTACTGGGCACTGAATCCTGTGAAATAATGAACTGTGGAGTTCTAACCCAGCTTGGTTTCTACCCAGGGCAGACATAGAAGTAGTCTTGGAGATAAGTATATCAGGGCTTCTTAACCTTTTTGTTGTGTGGATCCCTCTGGTGAAACCTATGGACTCTTTCTCAAAATACTATTTTTAAATGCATAAAGTAAAATATACTATTAGAAAACCAATTAAATTGAAAGATAGTTCGAAAAAAAATTCACAGACCCCAGATAAGAAGCCCTGGAGCCTAATCCTATTTCCTCATTTTATGTATGTCACCTGCTTCTAGTTTGGGGCAAAGTCAGGACTTGATCTCAGGTCTCCTAACTCCCCATTTCCTGTGTGATGACATTAGTTCTCTGTACCCAAAGTTATTCATTTTTAAAATGGCAATAGTCATACATGCCCAGTATACCCCACAGAGTTAATGTTAGGATAAAAAGACAATGTACCAAAAAAAAAAAAGTATAAAGATCTGTACTGGTATAATCCATTGGCAATAATTAATGATGATCATCATCATAGGGATTGTTGGTGTTGGTGACTGGCCTGATGAGACTCTGGGTAGCTGTTGGACTACCCTCCCCTTTGAAAACCCAGATGACAGTGCTTCTCTGGTAACTCTGTATTGTGATTTGGTTAAACAAAAATGTTGATCTGTTTATATTGTCTCTGTTTGTAATTTCTGTTTGTATTTGTTATGAAGTTCAGGGTGCTGGCTTTTCCCCCTGAACTAAGTGAAAGGCGTATGTATGTTTAATTAAAGTGAGATTGTAAACCCCTTTAAGTTGCTTTCCTTGGAAAAGCAGATCACAGAACCTGAGCTAGCAGCCCTCCTGTGTGCTGGTGTTGTTGGTCTTGTCGTTGGTGTTTTACCTCCACAGCAGCTGCGAGCAACATTGTTGTCCCAGAATCCTGGCTTGGTCATGTACTACCTGTGTTACTTCAGAAAAATGAATGTAATCTCTTTGTTCTTTAGTTTCTTCATTTGTACAAATAAGAAGTGGAACTAAGTGACTTCCAAGGCTCTTTCTAGTTCCACATATGTAATCATAGGATCTCCAGGTTTATTCTCTCTTGCTACAATGTATCTTCTTATATAGGCCCCTCTCTCCCTTGGGGTCTTTTTTGGGTGTGTGTATGTGTATGCATATATGCATATATACACACATACCACACATGTGTGTTTGTACATATATGCATATTTACACATACCGTACATATATGTATGTAGGTGTACACATGTACATATTTATAGATATAAGCATATATTTATAAACATAACCAAGAATATTCCAAGGGAGAGAGGTGTAACCACCTGTCTAAGGTGACCACATATCTGTGTGTGTGTATATATGTTATACATACCTGTAATAACCCTAGGATTAGGAGGAGAACCAAGAGAACTCTATCTTAAGAGTGGGAGAAAACTTGATTATATGTATATGTGTGTGTGTATGTGTGTGTATATGTATATATATAATATGCTTATACACACATATATACACATGTACATGCATACATACACACGTGTGTATATGCATACACACATATACATACACACCTATATGTATATATATGTATATATGGATGTGTGTATGTGTATATATATATAGATATAGGTATATATATATATGTATATACATATACATATACATATACATATATGGCTGTTATTTACTCTGCAGTAGACTGAGAGTAGTTTCCCTAGCTCTGCCTCAAATCTCAGTCAGATTGGGTGAATTCCTTTGTTGACCATCAGTTTTCCCAATTGTGAAAAGGATGGCACTGTATGAGGTATCCCAGAAGTCTTAGTGCATTTTAAGCTGTGGTAACTGTAAAGTTGCATGGGTCTTATCATACCTCATAAGGATGCCAAGGGGTAGAGAGCCAGCCTCTTGAAATGGAAAGAAACATTATGGCTATTTCTTATCATTAGGTCATAAAACAAATTCGAAAGAGCACTGAGCAAAGAAGTCACAGGATTTCACCTTTAATTGCCTGTTCCGGGCACAAATTCTGCTCTCAACATGGGTCTCATGTTGAATTCTCAAGTGGAAATTTTTTTATGATAAAACTGCAAATTAAGTTGGAAATATACTGAACCTCAGAACTTGAACTGGCATGAGGCTAGTTCCAGGTGCCAACCTCTTTGGGGCATGTCTCCCCATCCCCCACCCCTTCCTGGGTTATCTCAGCTTCCTGGTCTGCCTGCTTTCTGGTTTGAGCCCAGGATGACACCCATCAGGCTGCCTTGGTCATCTGGCCCCTCTCCTATGCCTCTCTTTTCACTGGGGCAGACTGCTCTTGATATTCTACCATGCCAGGTGGAACAGGCCACCAGACCAGTAGAATCTCCCTCTTCCACAATAATTCCAGTGCCTGGGTCACAACCTTCTTAACCTCAGCCTCTGTTACTTAGAAAAAATTGGTCTCCAAGTTTCTCAACCACCTCAACTTCTGTGACTTCTTTCTACTGTCTACATCTTTTTTTTTTTTTATTTTTGGCAGGGCAATTGGGGTTAAGTGACTTGCCCAAGATCACATAGCTAATCAGTGTGTCAAGTGTCTGAGGCTGGATTTGAACTCAGATTCTCCTGACTCCAGGGCCGGTGCTCTACTCACTTCACCTAGCTGCCCATGCTGTCTACATTTTAGCACACAAGTGGTCATGCCTTAGACAGCCCTCCCCTCCCCAAGCTCAGTTGCATTTGTGACAGGGACCAGAATCCCTAGTTACAACTCTGCTGATCCTAAAGGATACATCTCTCCCCTCTCCCATCAGAGCCCAGGCTACTATTCTGATAGTAATGGGTAAGATATCCTTGTTGTAAGCTCTTTAAGGGCAGAGACCATTTCTTATGGAAACTTTGTACAAGCTGTTCCTCATGCTTGAAATGCCCTCCCCCCACATCCTTACCTCTAGGTGTCCTTGACTTCAATACCTCCTTCTGAAGGAGACCTTTCCTGGCCCCCTCAGCTACCAGTGCCTTCCCATTTAAAGTAATCCTGTCTGCTGTGTGTGTGTGTGCATACACACACATACACATATATACACATACACAAACACATATGTATGTATATATGTCTGTGTATGTATATGTATATATATGTATGTGTGTATGTATATATATATGTGTGTGTATATATATATATATATGTGTGTGTGTGTGTGTGTGTGTGTATATGTATATATGGTTTTCATCTTTGTCTTGGTGTCCTTATCACAGTGCCTGTTGCACAGATACTAGGTGCTTAATAAATGCTTATTGAATGATTGAATTTCCCCCAATGTTTGTCACAGTACCCTGTACACAGCTGGTGCTTAGCATAATTATTGAATTGGACTGAGTTGTAAAGGAAAGAAAGACCCAAACTGCTAACCTTTTTTTTTTTAATTGTACTGTTTCCTAGCAGAGGCATTGCTATAAATATAGTGAAAGCCTGAAGGGCCCTACCCTGAGTCTTTGGGCGAACAGCTCCGCATCCAAAGTAAAAGAAAGAATCTTGAGTCTTAAAGGAAGTTGATCCTTAGGATAAAGTCATAGCAAATATAAGGTTTGGAGAATAAAATGTAAGATTTCAGGGAAAGCTAGGGACCAATTATGTGATGTTCAAAGGAAACAGTAAATACGAGAGCAGCAATGGTGTTCACCATATGCTCCAGGCAAATTCACATGAGTCATTTTGTTAAATGTCAAGGGGGAAAAGTAAATTTTTTTTCTTTTTGTTTCTCTCCTCTTTTTCATTATTATTTAAAAGAGAAGAAAACCTAACACAATGAAAACCCATGAAAAGAAAGCCTTGGTGGTCTATGCTACTGGGTTCAAGACAGGCCTCTGTAGAAATTGCTTCAGCCATCAGTGTCCAAATGAACTCTTTCTCTGCCTGGTCCTCTATCAAAGGGAATGTGATCACATGGTGCATGGAGGATCTGCCTTGACCTTTTCTTTGAACTTGCCTCTCCTGTGTGCACTAAGTTATAATATATGCCTGTGTACCAACACTGGAGACAGTCAATTAGTTTCTCAAATGGAGTTTTCCACCCTGGGAAGGCCAGGTGTGCAAACCCCTCTTATCTTCCATCGGCTCAAACCATCACAAAATGTCTTATGAATGTAAATTTTGTAAAAATTTAACTTCTTGTAATAGAGAAAGGGGAAAAAAAAGGAGGAAACAGGTAGGCAGAGGAGAGACCATGCAGAACCAGAGTGACCACAGCAAGAATGATCTTCACAAGATCCCGGGTTGAGGACTGGAACCAGCAAGAGAATGACTGATTGTCAGGCTATCGAATAGGAGGCCAAGGTTTCCAACCCAATATGAGAACAACCTGGGCGGAGCATTTCTGCTGACCATTCAAGGAGAACGAGATGCAAATGAGAACAATCCAAAGCAAAGGCAGTTCAAAAACAGATCTCCAGAGGTTGACAGATCCATTTCTGTGCTTGAGGGCAATGAGGGAGGGAGAATCCGGAAGGAGCATGGGTTACTAAATACCAAAAATCTTTTGCATTTGGGCATATCTCCACTTTGACCACTCCAGAAGGTTTCCAAACATTGACTTCTCTCCCTGGCTTTCCATATTTCTCTGGCTCTGGTCTCTGTCCAGCATCTTTGAGGAAAGCTCTCTCATCTCTGTGGTTTAGAGGTTTGGATAAAAAGCAGGGTAAGTAAGTTAACTTTTCTTTCTGATTTCCTTCCCTCTTGAGAATGCTTGGAAGTCCTTGTCTCTCTAATTAGACTTGATGGAATTCTCGCTTTTCATAATTTTGTTTCTTCAAAAAAAATCAAAGTGCCATTTCAAAAAAGAATAAAAATATCTCTCTCATTCCTATTACTCAAACACTTAGGAGACTTTTGTTAGTTACTGAAATGGATAATTCAGAGCTCTAGAGAAGGGTGTCTCCTTTTGTTGCTATGGAAAGATATTGCTAGTAAGTTAGAGCATCTCTGTTCTGCTAAATACTTTACCATCCCCCATCTCTCCCCTCCTTCTCTACCCCCCAGCCCAATTTAGATTATGTGTTAAAAAGATCATCATAAAATGTGGCCTGGTTGGTACAAGGAGATGATCTAATTATTCAGCTTAGCCGGATCAGCCTAATAAATTATGCATTTTTGCACGCAGCTTTTCACCTGAGAGAATGAGTGTGTCAGACAATATAGCGCATGAATTTTCTAGCCAGGATGCAGAGGTGCCAGAGCACCAAGTATTTAGTACCATGTTCTCAGAGTGGGTTTTTATAGGACTTGAAGAGTGAGTTTTAATAATTCATCATTTTTTTCAATAGGGGAAATGAAATGCTCACCATCCTTGAGGGGCCATGTGCATGTGGCATATATTGTGTCTGTTAATTGTTGGATGCTCCATAATGCTCTTCTCAACAAAGGGCAGGATGACATCTGCCCTCAATGAGTGGTGAGCCAGAGTGGTCAAGTAGCTTTGGCTCTTGTTCCTTACTTTGATAAAGTGGTTTTCGGTGGTGGGGCTGGAGATATAGGGAGGGGAAAGTATGTATGCACTTCCCATCTACCCATGAGTGCATTTGATAGAGAGATGCCAAGGTACAGGTTCTATTAAATCTGCATCCATTGCAGATGCTGTCATGGATGAGAGAAGGAAATGTGTTGCTTGATCAATACCATGAACAGTAAAACCATATGGATTTATATCCTACTAATTCAGAGTTTTTTTTTACAGGGCAGAGGCTAGGCTATCCATTTGTTTGTTAAGTCATAAGACCATGGAGTTCTGGCTAGGATCTTAGAGGCAGAGGAATCCAATCCCCTCTTTTTACAGATGAAAAAAAGAGATAAAGACAGGTTACGTGAATTGTGCAAGGTCACAGGTAATAAGTGTCTGAGGAGGGATTTGAAGAGAAGCCTTCTTGACTGCTGGGGCAGCTAGGTGGTGCAGTGAAGAGAGTGCCAGGCCTGGAGTCAGGAAAACTCATGTTCCTGAGTTCAAATCTGGCCTCAGACACTAGCTGTGTGACCCTGGGCAAGTCACTTAACCCTGTTTGCCTCAGTTTCCTCATCTCTAAAATGAGCAGGAGAAGGAGATGGCAAACTGCTCCATTATCTTTGCCAAGAAAATCCCCAATGGGGTCACAGGAAGTAAGACACAACTGAAATAACTAAACAACTTCCTGACTGCAAGTCCAGTGTCCTATCCACTATGCACACTACCTTTCAATTTAATAAATATAAACATAATTTAATAGAAAGTACAGGGAGTCAATATTTGTTATATAGTATCCCTAGTGCTAAAGTGTAGTACCTGATGCACAGTGGGAGTTTAATAAATGCTTGTTGTTTGGTTGACTGCTTAAAAGAGTACTTTGTTTTCTGCCCCTTTTTCTGTACCTGTTTGCTAGTAAGCAGTTTCTATGCTTATTGCAAGTCACTCACCCGTTCTTAAAACACTTCCTTTAAAAGCTTTTACTGGGTGAGTTTTTTCTCCGCCCCCCCCCCTCACTTTTATCTTATTTGGAGTATTATCAGGAAGTAATACTTGTATTTATCCCAAGACATTTTATATTCAGACTCTTTTCTAATTTAAGCTAGCCTTCCCATCATTTAATCTAAATGAAAGGTATGGCTCAGTGAGCACTGAGAGGCAGAAAGAGGTGGCTCTGGAATCAGAGGCTCTGGATTTGAATCCCACTTCCTATCCTTACTGTGTGTGTGACTTTGAACCAGTCACTTAACTTCCATATCTGTAAAATGAGGGAGTTGGGCTAGACGGCTTCTGAGGTCTCTCCCAGCTCTTGACCTATTATGACACCTACATGGGGTGAGCTGGGACTCAAACTCAGTCTTCTGACTCTCAAGACCACCATTCTTTCCATCATTCCACCCCAACTTGAGCCTGATTCTGTTGGCTAAACTTTTCAAAGTCTAGCAGAGGCCACCAGAAGCTTTTATTCCATTTCACCCCTGCTGTGAAGTTACACGTCATATTAGGGGAATGGATCCCAAGGCAGGATATGCAGCCCATGATGGACTAGGGAGAGGGATTTCATTAACTTATGAAAGCCAATTAAAAGCTAGTCCCTCTTCTGTAACTAAAGCAGTGGAGAATGGATCTGTCTGGGTAGAACTGGTCCGGACGAGTCAAGATTGGGATTCTTTTAGGCAAGACATAGTGCTCCAAGAAGGCAGACTGGACAAGAAGATCAAGCAGGAGTATAGATAGGTCCAGGCAGGCCAGAAATCAGATCCAGGAGAAGGAAGATGAAATTGGAAGGGCCATTTGAAATATATGGTACAGAATCTGGAAAGTCACTTAGCAAGAGTAGAACCAGTGAATGAGAGACACGGAAGGGGAGTTCTCATCCTCTCTAGATCCTCTTTATCTTCTGACCTTTAGCCTGCTCTCTGCTGGGTGGAAGGTAAATGAGAGCCCACTGGGGCATGTATGTAGCCAGAGGGAGAAACAGAGGCTCACAGCTGGTTTATTTCTGATTAAGAACTGGCCTTCTGGGAATTTCTTGTAATCAACTTCTATGATCCAGAGTATTATGAATGATAATCACAAACCTAATTTAGTCATAAAGCCCCAGTGCCAGACTTGCAAGAGGATTCTGGGCACAATAACCATTCAACTGATGAATTCCCAGAATGCTTTGCTAGGTACAAAGAAGCGTGACACATGATAAGTCTGAAGAAACTTTTAGTTTGGTCAAGGGTCACAAAGCTAACACACATGAAACAATTGGAGAACAATGACCTTAAACCCTGTGTTACTTTGGGCAAGTCACTCAACCTCAGTTTCCTTATCATCCCCGTGGAGACAATTTAGTCCAATGTTCCATGGGGAAACTGAGGTTGAGTGACTTGGCCAAGGTCATATAGGTAGTAAATAGTGGAGCAAGGCTCTGAACACAAGTTATCTGACTTCAGATCTACCAAACCTTCAGGTATTGATGCTGTTTGGTTTTTCAGTCATATCTGACTCTTTGTTATTCCAGTTGGAGTTTTCTTGGCGAAGATACTAGAGTGGTTTGCCATTTCCTTCTCCGGCTCATTTTACAGATGAAGAAACTGAGACAATAGGATTAGGTGACACAGCTAGTAAGTGTCTGAGGATGGATTTGAACTCAGGAAGATGTCTTCCTGGCTCCAAGCCTGGCACTCTATCCACTATGCCACCTAGTTGCCCATACCTTCTAGTACTCCAGTCTGAAGACATGGTCTGAAGTCCTGGCTCTACTATATAGTAGGCAGTTTCTAAACTTCATAAAGTCTCAGTTTCCCTGTCAGTAAAACATAGATCATACTATTTGTACTGCCTAATTTTTATTTTTTACTAGTGCTTTATTAACCTGATAATCCTATAGAAATGTGAGCTATCATTATTGCTAATAGTAGTTAAGAGGTGAGAGAGATCAGTGTAGGCTGGATTGGTCAGAGAAAAAGTTTCAGGGAGCAGGTGCCCCTTAATCTGGACCTTGAAAAACGAATATGACACAGGTGGGTGGGAGGGGGAGGATAATATAAGCAAGAACCTAGAAGCAGGTATTAGTCTGGGTGAAAGGCAGTGGGTAGACCTCATAGCAGCAACTGGGAAGTCCAGGGCACTGGGGTCCTTAACAAAGCTGAATAAAAGTGAAACATTCTTAATATTATTAGTATGAATTGCATTGCCATAGGAACCAGAGATTTGACTATTTTGAAGTTTTGTTCCTCTTTGTAAAACAGTGTGTAGAGAAAAAGGATCACTGGGGTGAGGAAAAGTGGGTCAGTGGATAGATCTCTGGTCCTAGAAGCCCAGGATTTGAGTATCAGCTTATCTGTCACTGTATCACCTCAAACAAGTCACTTCTCGTTGCTAGGCCTCTGTTTTTTCATCTGCAAAATGGAGGGATTAGACTAGGGGATCTCCAAAAATTCTTAATAGCTCTAACCCTCCATCATTCTATTTTGACGGCCTAACTGGATTGAGGAACGCTGTATACATAGCATACTTACCTTTTAATAAGCATTTGACAAAGTCTCTTACGCTTCCCTTGTGGATAAGATGGAGGCATGTGGGCTGAATAATAGATAGGATAGTTAGTTGGATTAAGAACTGGCTGAACAACCAAACCCAAATAGTAGTCCTTAATAGGATGATACCCACTTGGGAAGGAGGTCTCTAGTAGAATGCCTTAAAGATTTATCCCTGTCCCCCTCCTCAATGGCTTTTAAGAAGCCACAGAAATTACTCTTACCAAATCTGCAAACTGAAGTCATAGCTAGCACACTGAATGACAGGACCCAAAAAGACCTCAGGAAAGAATTATGGACTAAATCTAATAAGATGAAACATAGGAGAAACACAAGTAAGTTGTACACAAGGAGAATTAATTCTTCAGCATAGGATGCGAAAGGCCTAGCCAAACAACAGTTTCTGTGAAAAAGATTAGTGGGTTTTAATTAAGTTTAAAATAAAAGTTTAAAATAAGTTTAATGTGAACAAAAATGGGGCAGGATGGTAGTGCATGCTATCTTAGGGTGCATTCAGGAAAGTAGAGTTTCCAGACAAAAGGACAGGAGTTCCACCATACTCTGCCCTGGCCAGGCCTTACTTGTGTTCAGTTCTGGGTACTTCATTTTAAGAACACAGATAAACAAAAGCACAAACAGGAGAGGGCAATTGAGATGGTAAAGGGACCAGGGAACAGGGGAATCATTTGAAGGAAATGGGGATGTTGAACCTGAAGAAATCATGGCAGGAGGTAAAATTGTCTTCAATGTTTGAGACTGTCAGTGAGGAAAGAGGATTGGAGCTGTTGTACTTCAGAGGACAGAACTGGGCCCCAAAGAGGAGACTTGCAAATCTGGACTTGAAAGGAAATGCTTCCTAACAATTAAAGTTATCTTAAAAGTGGAATGGGATGAGTTCTGCTGACTGGAAGTCTTCGGGTAGAGGATGAATGGCCACTGATTAGGGATATTTTTGAAAAGAGTCTTGGTTCAGATGAATTGGGCTTGATGGCGTCGAGGGTCCCTTCCATCAGGTTGTAGCTCTGTAGTAATCCCAATGAGGATTCAGATGCAAACAGGCATATTTTGGCAGATCCATGATTTCCCTGGAGGGGCTCCTCTGCACCAATACAGCCACAACTCTATGCCATTTCACCCTGTGTGGTACTTGCATGTGTTTTCCTATAAATCCGTCAAAGATCATCTACCTCATGAGGTGAGGACCTTACTCTTTGCCATGACTACAAGATGCACAAGCTCACAGATTTAAAGTGGGAGGTTATGTCACACTGCTTCCAGGCCTGAGTTCCCATTTCACAGTTGAGGAAGCTGATGACTATAGAAGTTGAGTGAATAGCTCTAACCAATCCTTAGAGCAGAGATTCAAGCCCAGGTATTTTAACTTTAAATCCAGCACCCTTTACTCTACCAGAATAAATCACCCCTCAACATTAAAAGACTGGATGGGAATGGAGCCTGAGTTCAAAGAAGTTGCTTTGGGACAGATTACCATAACCCCCTCAGGGTTCCTTCCAGTAGAAAGGGAATGCATATTTATGACTATGTCTAAAAAGGCGCATGTGTCAGCAGAACAGTTTGGAATTATGTTCCTGGTGTCCTGATCGATAAAAGATTATTAATTGATTGAAAAAGATGGTATCTTTCAACATGATTGATCATATTCTCCACATTTAATGTAGTGTGAGTAAAGATCCTAATGCCCTGTCAGCTTTCTGCTTGGTGTCCTCTTTGGTTTTTACCAAATGTTCTGGGTTCAACAATTCTCATAGTTATCATTCTGCTGTTTTTGTAGGTACAACCTAAGTGTGAGTTTAAAGGTAAATATCGATCAAGTATCTATAATTGTAATAATCTCAAATATTACATTAATAATCATATGTGATGGAACACTACTGTGCCATAAGAAATGATGAGCAGGTTGATTTTAGAAAAACATGGAAAGACCTGCATGAAATAATGAAGAGTGAAATGAGCAGAACCAAGAGAACATTGTGTACAGTAACAGCTATATTGTTCAAAGAATAGCTGTAAACAACTAAGTTTTCTGGAGTATTATAAATACTCAAATCAACTATAAAGGACATATGAAGGAAGATGCTACCCACCTCCAGAGAAAGAACTGATAAAATGGAAGTATGGAAGTGTGCATGCTACGGCTTTACATATCTATAATGTATATATGTATATGTACATATATGCACACACATATATACACATATAGTATACATTATATTTATATATGCATACATAATAGGTATACACACATATGTACATATGCACATATGTGTGTATATATGTACACACCCACACACACCTGTGTCAAATGGTAGCTTTCTCTGGTGTGGGGTGGGGAGGGAGAGAGACAGTTTGGAATTTAAAATATAACAAAAAATTAAAAGTAATTATGGTAGTTATTACTAATTGTGAGGAATGGAGGGGAAGAGGAAAAATATATTGGATTGAAGTCAAAAGACTTAAGTACAAAGCCCAGCACTGCTCTACACTACCTGTATAACCTTTGACAAATTACTTAGCCTCTTTCAGCCTTAGCTTCTACATCTGTCAAATGGAAAGTTTGGTTTAGATGACCTCTGAAATCACTTCTTGCCTCCAATTGATATATCCTTGCATGGTTCATAAAGCGTTTTACATACCTTATCTAATCTGATCTTGATAATAACTGCGAGATTAAAAACTAAGACTGAGAAAAATGAAATAATTTATACCCAGCAATGAAGTGGCAGAATCTGGACGAACCCAGGTCTTCCCAGTTCAAGTCCATTCTTCTTTTCTTCTGTGCATTTTGGCAACAAAGGGGAAAAATTCCAAATTCATGGATTGCTGTTCCAGTAAGCTTTCTATTGTTAAGTCTAATGGTTTCTTAAACAAAAGTTTATATCTTATGTAAGTGATTTCCAACTTGGGAGCCGGGATCAAGTCATGTACCTTCAAGATTTTAAAGCTCAGGACTGAAACAGAAGCCACTAGAAATGCTTGCTTTATTAAGTTTAGAATAAAATAAGTAGTCTTCTGATAGAAGTCTAAAGAACATCATAAATTTTGTGATTCAGAATCATAGTATTTAGAGCTAAACATGATCTTTGAAATCATCTGGTCTATCCCCCTCATTTTATTGAAGAGGAAAACGGGGCTTTGAAAAGTCACTTAGGCAGTCAATAGTTTATTCAAGAGTTGAACCCAAGCCATCTAACTCTCACTATTCTTTCTATTGTTCCATGCTGCTTTTATTTGACAAATTTATTCTTAATAGCTTTAGTTTTAAGAGGCGTATATTTTTTAAAAAGATACATCTATGATCAGTCACTTATTTCCAAGGGTTTTTCATTCCCCTTATACGCTTTTGAGCAGGTAAAAGTTCTGCATTTTTAGAGAGAAAGGGGACCTGAGAGCTGCCTGAGGTTACTGAGCAGCTGCTGTACACCTGCGTATTTTTGGTATTCCCTAACACGGACCCCCTGAGGGGATTTTGTATGTGCTCAGAGCTCAGGGTACTGGAGAAGCAACAGGATTGCTTCATTATCAGGTCAGAAATCTGTAAACGCTGAATAGGTATGAAACCTAAGTCTGCTGGATTTCAATCCACTTTGGAGAAAAGCGCCTGTTTGAGGACTTTAAAAGCTGTTCTGGTCCAGTGAGTAAATAATTCCATTATATCACAGAATATACATTTTCCCTTATAGACCATGGAAATGCTAGGGAAGGGGGCATTCCTTAAGTAATCAAGAAATGTGAATTAACTTCACAGGCTGTTCTGGGATCTAATTGGTAAGCAATAACATAGTTAGGTGTATTTTACTTATTTTAGCCTAGGTGCAGAGCTGAGGATTATTTAGATACATCTCTAGCTGAAAGAAACATCTTGAGTAAGGAAAGGGATGGGGGAGGAAAGTGGATGTAGTCACTTTGTAAAAATATTTATGTATCATTACCTCCAAAGAAATATTTCTGGTCTCTTTTTTACACTCTCAAAAATAACAGCAACAAAACAAAAACATAAACAAAAAATTGAATAGAAAAAGAAAAATATAGTTATTTTTGTAAGAACAGAAAGTTCAAGACTGGAATAATCACGGAAAAGGAAAAATTCAATGACTTTCTTGATTTGGGTCACTGCTGTTAACTGGGGTAGCAGGGCCTTGGGCCTGCAAGGGAAGAAATTGTTGCCAAAAACTAAAAAGGATTTACTGTGAACTGAAAACCCAAGTAAGCACTAGAAGTTGAAGCAATTATATGGAATTAAGGGAATCTTGGCTATTCTGAGAGGTAGTGGACCTTGGAATCCAGAAGACATGGGTTCAATTCCTGCCTCTTGACATTTTGGCTATGTGACCATGGGCATGTCACTTCAGGTTGCTTTTTAGTTCTTAAGGCAAATTCCAAAGTGGTGGAGGAAGTTTCCACATTGAGAGTTCCAACCACTGATGAAATTGCTAATCTGCCCCCACCCAAAAAAGATGGAGGAAATCCTGTATTACAGAGTGGGTAAGACTGAAGGACAAATAGAAAAACATTATAGACTTGCTAATGCTCATGGCAGGCTCAGTTCCACATCCATCATTCAATGGATATTTGTCAAGCATCTACATAAGGTAGCTAGTTGGCAGATTAGATTGGTCACTGGGCTTGGAGTCAGGAAAACCTGAGTTCAAATCCAGCCTCGGACACTTACTAGTTATGTGATCCTGGGTAAGGCACTTAACTTCTGTTTCTTCAATGGTATAATGAACATAATAACAACTCCTACCTCACAGGGTTGTTGTGGACATCAAATGAGATAATATTTGCAAAGCACCTGGCACAGTGCCTGGCATAGAGTAGGTTCTACACAAATGCTTCTCCCCTCCCCTTCCCTTCTCTAGTAAGACACAAAGCTATGTGTTGTGTGCCTATGTAGGAATGAAGTGTGATGTGAGTGATGGTGACAACAATAAAGCAAAATCTATGGTGATGAAAGGAGAGCCTCCCTAAGAGACGGAGCTATGCCCAAGAGGACTGGCATGCAGTGGGCCAGTCACTTCCATCACTTAAGGTCTTCAAATGGAGGTTGGATGACAATTTTGTCAAGGGCTATACCAAGGCTCCTCATGGAAACTGGCTTATGGGACCCCTGTGGTCCCTTTCAGTCTGAGATTCTCCATTTCTCCTCCAGGAGTTTATACTCCCACTAAAGAGGGAAGGCATATAACCTGAAAAGACCATAGTAAAAGGCATCGTGTTATAAGCAACAAAATAGTGATACAGACCATAAACAACAGAGGTGTTTGCTCATTCACCAAATGAGGGGTTTGGATTAGAACAAGGATTCCTACTATGTGTGTGTGTGTCTGTGTGTCTGTGTGTGTGTGTGTGTGTGTATAATAGAACCCCTTGGCCATCTAGTGAAGCTTCTGCACTCCTCAGAATGTTTTTATATGCATAAAACAAAATTCATAAATTACAATTATATTGAAATATAGTTTTCAAAATTTTAAAAAAATCATGGACTCTTGGTTAAGAATCCCTGGACTATGTGATCCCATCTAGGTCTCACATTCAAAAATTCCTGAGTCACTTTAGAAGAGGAACTACTTGATTAGGGAACTACTGATACCCTCTGGCTGCTGGGGTAGATTGTTATTTCTCTATTAATAATTTTTTAAAGTATTTAGAATGGGGTAGCTAGGTGGAGCAGTGAGTAGAGCACCGGCCCTGGAGTCGGGAGGACCTGAGTTCAAATCCTGCCTCAGATACTTGACACACTGACTAGCTGTGTGATCTTGGGCAAGTCACTTAACCCCAATTGCCCTGCCTTCCCCCTTCCAAAAAATAAATAAAATATTTAGAATGTGAATGAACAAAAAAATTAAGTGCTTAATAAGTGCCAGGCATTATGCTTAGTACTATGATAAAAATACAAAAATATGGGACAGTCTTGGCTACAAGGAGCTTATAGTTTTATAAGAAAAAGGTGTCTAAGGAAGGGTCTTGGATGTGGAGTAGAATGATAGGGAAGGCTATGACATTCCCTAATCAGAGGCAGTAGTAATAATGATAATTTAATTACTGTTCCTATGGAGGAGGGGATGGTATATGAGGTCTACAGCAGGACAGATGTCATGAAGATGGCTGATGTAAAACCTGGTCAGGTCTGGGGATGGCTAGTTATCTCACACTCACGATAGCACAGAAATTCTCTGAGTGACTTAGCTCTGGCTAGGCATCATCTCTGGATGTTCATCTTACAGAGGGTGCAGGGGCAGGGCAGAGGACGTCCAGGGTAACAGTAAGAAGATTTTGGAAAACACACATACAGATAATAGAAAGACTTGGAACTTGCTCTTTCCTTATATGACATCTCTGTTCTGCTGAGAGCTAGAGATATCTCTCAGGCAATAACCGGAAAGAGAAGTTACCATCTTAAGAAGAAACAGAACATTTATTTTGGCTTTTAGAAGAAATGTGTGTAAGACAGACTAACTTCAGTGATGCCCTCCATCCATAGTGCAAGGCTGTTCTGCTAGTGAGACCAGAGCCAGCTGTGGCCTTGGGGCCAGAGGTAAAAGGAGTTGAGTTTTATCTAAGGACAGGACTTTGATACATGTAACAGTTTTGGGAAAAGATCAGGAGCAATGTTGGAGCAATCAGGAACCCAGTACCTTACAGATTCCTGGAGAAGTGAGAAAGGCCTGAAATCGAACTACAGGATCTTTGGGAGCCAGATGTGAAAATGCCTTCTTCATCTTCTAGGGGGACAGATATAAGGACTGGACTCAAGAATGCTAGGAGAGTTTTAGAACAGAAGTATAACCCAGAGTCAGACGAGACAATTTGGGTCCTGTGACCAGAGATAATAGTAGGTAGTAAGTTCTGTAATGGACTAAGAATCCCATCAGACCCCACAGAAGTATAAAAATGTGGTTGCTACGACCTTGGTTAAGCATCTGATCTAGATAAGGTGAAGTCGAAGAATAACAGTAGCGGCTAGGTGCCAGAGGAAGCAGTCCGTGGCTAGACAACCTTCCTTAGCATAACTGCTCAGTTAAGATCTTATTTTTGACTTCCTTACAAGAAGACTGACTGCCCTGATAAGAATGGGACTGAGAAGTCATAATTCAATTGTATTCATACCGTACTAACAGAATTTTCGATGAAAAATATTTGATGGGATTTTAATTTCATGTTGTCTTCCTTTTTTACTCCCTTCATTCTAGATAGGAGGGTCAGTTCTCAGCCCATTCCTCTTTAACTTGTAAAGGCAAGAACTAACATTTTTTAAGGGAGGAGATGAGAAAATGTACTTTTTCAGATACAAGGAATGACATGATTTGCAGGGTGAACATACTTAAAATTCTTTTCTTATATAAGGTTAAAATAACTTTGGGTTGATGCGATGTCCCTCAGAAGCAGAGGAGGACCTCATTTTGTGAGTTTGAATTCCCTTGCTCCATCTCTCTCCTTCCAGTTTCTGCGACCTCAAGGAAATCCTGTGAAAAGTAAAATCTGGGGATGCTGGGGAAAGTGACATCTGAAATAGCTAGCTGAAGATTGGCAGTGTAGAATATAATAGGCAGGTGGAGAGTGAACTTCTGTTCAGGTGCTCTTTCTGTGGTGGCAATCGGGAGAGAGATGGCCTTCACTAATACACTAATAAGAAAGCAATTTTAGTGGAAATTCTACTAAGTGTCTCCACTATAGCAAGTGCGGAATGCTTAACGTGTGTGTGTGTATAAAATGCTTTATGTATATATATGTGTGTGTATATGCATGTGTGTTTGTGTCTGTAAATATATATATATATATATATATACACACACATGTATACATACATGAGAAAATATATTTGCACCTGACTTGTGATTTCTTTGGTATGGAAAACTCCCATCGAGTAAACAATCTCCACCAATGTCGAACAACAATTGTTCTGCAGTTTATAATCTTGGAGAGTTCCCAGGACACTAAGAGGCTAAGTGGCTTAAGCAGTCACAAGTTCTGTGTATCAGATACAGGATCACACAATCATAGGATCTTAGATCTGGGACTGAAAGGGACCCTAGAGCATCTGGTCCAACTCTTTCATTCCTCACACAGGTAAGGAAATTGAGACCCAGAGAGGTCAAGTGACTTGACAAAAGTCACACAAGTAGTAAGTGTCTCAGGTGGAATTTGGAACCAAGGCTTCTGATTCCAAATCCATTGTTGACTCATGCTCTACCACATTGTCTTGTTCTTAAAAGACATGGACTTTTAAAATTCATTTTGTTTTTCTATTGGTGCGACAGTGTTTTATATACAGTGTTATTTTGGTTTATCCGAATAATGGAATTCATTCATGTCCAGTTTTACGGGTTGGGGCTATTATATGAGCCTCTGTTAGCTTTTGGTGACTTGGAAATGTTTTGCTTGGCTTAAATCCAACATAGATCAAAGTTGTGCATGTATGATAATTATACTTTAATGTTTCAGGGCAAGGATGTGTGATTTTGTCACTTTGAGCATTCCCTCCATTGACACCCATCTCTGTGCCTCTACCTCTTAGCTTAGTTTAGTGAATTGCTATGTCCCCCAAAAGTCATTTAGTAGCCAGCATTTGGGGCGTGAGCCTCTCCAAATCAAGATGACAGATAGTTCATTGCTGGATCCACACTGGAAACCTTTTCAGGACCTGCTAGGTTTTAGGCTCTACTGGCATAATCATAAGAGGAAGACTATGGTGTTTCCTACCACCTTATGAAAACAAATATGTGAATTTATTCAGTTGTTTCAGTAGTATCTGACTTTTCATGACCACCATTTGGAGTTTTCTCAGCAAAGATACTGGAATCATTTGCCATTTCCTTCTCCAGCTCATTTTACAGATGAGGAAAATGAGGCAACCAAGGTTAAGTGACTTGCTCAGGGTCACACAGCTAGTAAGTATCTGAGGCCAGATTTGAACTCAGGAAGATGAGTTTTCCCAACTCCAGGCCCAGTGCTCTCTTCGCTGCACCACATAGCTGCCTTCATTTAATTAATAATATGGTTTTCTACCCAATAATATTCACTTGAATTTGTATAGAATTGTGCCTTTTAAAAAGCATTTTCCACCCAATGATCTTGTGAGGTAGGTAGTACATTATTAGCCCTATTTTTACAGGTGAGGAAACTGAGGCCCAGAGAGCCTTTGTGCCTTTCCTTTTATATTATTAGCAAGTTGGAGCAGGATTCTAATCCAAGGCTTATAACTCCATGTCCATTTCTAGCCTCATAACCTTATTCAAGTGAATTGAAGTCAATGTATTTCGAAGGTAAATTATACATGCATGAGTATTTTAAATGCGAAAGTGTCATAATGTATATTCTTCCTACACGTAAGAAGCTCTCTGGGGAGGTCAGGCAGTCTGGGAAATTGCAGTGATTACATATTTGGTGTGCATGTGATATCAGCATATGACCTTTCCCCCCAACCATGTGTATGTGTGTGATATATATTGTATACAGACACAGACATGTCCCTCCACATTAGAACATTGGGAGTGACCACTGGGATGTGTCATAATGTCTTTTGCCAAGCAAAAACAGATTAAGATGAATATCAAGGGTGATCACAATCCCATCTCTTTCCTTAGTGATAGTGGGGAAGTTCATGGACTTATTGTATATATCCAAAGGATTTTTCTCATAACATTATTGAGTTGTAGATAGTTCAAATATTATTTCCATTTATTATAAGAATGAACAAACTGATATTCTCAAAAATGAAGTGATTTGCCCAAGTCCACCCAGTTGTTAACAAGTCACAGAAGTATGACTTAAACCTGGGTCCTCTACCTTTACCTCCTCCCTTTAGATCAGGGACCCCCAATCATTTATAGTACCAACTGCCCCAGGAACTAACTCCCTGAGGCCAGATCCCCTCCCTGCCACACCCACGGCTGCCCAAAGGGCAGAGCTCAGAGCAATCGTCCCCACACCCTGAATCCTAAGAGGAAATTTTCCCTCAAGATCCCGTTGGGTGTCTATTCTAATCAAGTGCTCCTCACTTTGTTTCCATTCAGACCTGAGAATTCTGTGGCTATATTACAGCAAAGGATTCCCACCTCTGCCCTGGAACAAGGAATAGAAGCTTTGACCCCTCAGAGTGGGAAAACCTGCAAAACTGTGAGTAGGAAAAAGAAAAAAAAACCCTCACATTTCTGATGTCGTTACCACATGGCTCAGCCTGTTCTTATAAATAAGAATGTCTGTGTACACACCACATCCTGGAGGCACGCTGTCTCCACAAGTTCTACAAATAGGAGGTTAAAGGCCAAATGTCTCAGAATGATGAGGTCAAGTCTGTTTTTACTTTGACAGGGAAGGAAGCTGAGTCGGTTACAGAAGCTAGTCAGTAAGCCGTACCAATTAGTGGCTGCCTTTGTGTAGCTAGTGGACTCTGGGTATTGAAAGGGTCAATTAGAAATGGAAAACAAACTTTAGGGTGCTCTTTTTATAGACAATAGGTTCTACTATTCTCAATCCAGTTTAATAAATATTTATTAGGGACAAATTATGGGCTAGAACTGACCAGATTGACCAGTTAAGTCAAACAAGTGGTAAATCCCCTCTCCATAAAAAGACCAATCAAATATTTAATCCCTCACCTCTGCAAAGAAGGGTTGCATTCAAATCCTCACTACAGAGTTCCACGGATTTGACCAGTTGAAGTGATTAGTCAGACCAGACCAGGATATGTCTGTATTACTCATCACTGAAAAATTCCATCGAATACTTTTTTTCATTTTTTGCTACTCTTCCCCTCTGACTTCATATTGTTTTCTACTACTCCAAAAAAAATTGTTATATATATATTTTAGTTTCCTGTGTTGATGGGCTTGTCCTCTTAACTAAATTGTAACTTCATTGAGGGTTCTGTTTGAGGGTTTATGTCTCCCATAACAACACTATCTTTGGGCATGGGAGATGTTTAATAAGTGGTGGTTGTATTGTACTATATTTTTACACACAATTGGCACTGATTTGATTTATCTCTCCCCCTGCTCTGAAGAGATTAACTGTATCAGCATCCTGTACCCATACCCTCAGAATTTCACTCTTCTGGTACATGGAGCTTACCTATCACTATATTCAAAATTGTAGACTCAATTTTGTGTGTAGACCTTGCCTCAATAGTCATACAAGTGAAAAATAAATATGTAGCCAGGGAGAGGTCCCGATGTAAGAGTGATAGAAGGAGGGTGGGATTCATTCTAGAAATGATTTGACTCAAATTTGTCAACATGATATTAAACTGGGCCTTGTGGAAGAGCAGATGGATTAGGACCAGTTGGTAAGTAGATCCTTTCCTTTCTCTGACCAGATGAACAGAGATTAATAAATCCATCCACTTGGGAATGCTCGAGGGAAAAAATAGAAAAAAAAAAGCAAGTTTTAGAGAAAAATATACCCATGTCTGATGATTCAAGTAAAAGTTAGTTTTCTGAGCAGTTGACTGCCCAGATTTACATTTCTACATCATTGTTAGAGGCATGAATGATGTCCATTGGCTATATCTTGTTGGAAATCAGCATCTTGAAATCAGGGTTTGATAGATATGAAAGATGGAAATGAATGTGCCCTTTCTTTATACTTCAAATTACTGATTTCCCAGAGCAATGGGAGCTCTTTCTATCTCAGTTGCATGTATCTATTTCTCTTACTAAGCTCTATCAATTCTGTTGTACAGTTGCATTTTGAATCCAATATTTCTTCTGCTGTTTAGACATCACTGTGATTGTGTTGGTCTTTATCGGTAATTTTATGTGGCATAATCCATCACCATGTTGAAATGCTGAAGTGTGGATAACCGTCTTACTTTGTTTTTAACTTCATGCTCAGAGTGCTCATTCATATTGATTTCTTGGCGTGTGTGTTTGTTAAATGATGATTTGCGTTTTAGCTGCATTGTGTTTACCAAGATTAAGTTTCAGAGGCATCTACGGTATATTACCACCAATAAAGATAGATTGAACACCTACTGTGTGTAGCACATTATGTTACTGAACGGAAAAAAAGAGACGCTAGACACAAGCCCTACACTGGTGGATTCTATAGCATATTTGGGGAGACAGGAGGCACTTGCAGAAAGATAATGAACAGTGTAAGGTAGTATATGCTAACTGCCAAAATGAATGGAACTCTTGTTAAGTGTTACAGAAAGTCAGAGGACGGTGGAATTCAATTCAGCAAACATTTATTATGTGGAAGAATAGTGCACATCCACAGAAACTGGAACTTCAGGAAGTAACACTTGAGCTGGGACTTGAATGATGGGTAAGACATTTCTGAGCAACCCTCTCTTGAGCCTGGTACCCAATTGGCTCAATACTTCAAAGATCCACAGTTTCATCCAGATTCTCATAGCTTCAGTCTTCCCTACCTCAGTGGAGGGTTTTCATGAATTTCTTTGGCCAAAACAAACAAACAAAACCCCCCACAAAAACAAACAAATGAACAAAAAACTTCATCACCAGGTGGCCAATTTTCTGCTTAGGAGTTTCTCTGAAATTAATAATAACAGGTGCACAGTGTTCCCACTTGGAAGCATTTATTAATCCCTACTGAGTTACAGCCTTTCCATCTCCATAGAATCTGACAGAGCTTTACCTTTACTATTCTACACTTCGAAATTGAAAATGAAGTTCCACATTGGACAAAACATCAGAACACAGAATGCAGTTATGTTTTTTTAAGTGATCTGTGATATATCATTTTGATTTTTAAATTAAATTTTCTTTTATGAATTTAATAATTGGTAATAAATACAAGCATTTCAATATACAAAGAACAAGAGACCTATGTGAGAAATTTTATTAGATACATTTTTAAATTAAATACATTTTACATATTGCATATAAAATTTAACAAGGTGGTAACAAGTTCTCTATGACATGTTTCCCCTTCCGTACTTTTCCCATTTCTTTTCTGTGCATTGAAAAAAATGTTTTGCTGATACTCTTTTTATCTTATCATTGTCCTCTAATCTACCACTCTTCCCTTCCTCCCATCCCAATAGTAAAGATACCCTTGGTTCCCTCAACAAATATATACGGAGCTTTCCAAAAGTCAGTTTAGTGCAGTTTTAGGCTTAAAACGATAGTTCAGTAAAACCAGTCAACACCTTGGCCTTGTCTGAGAATGTATCTCTCTTACCTCCTTAGTGTTCTGAAGCTGTTATTGTTCAGTGCTTTGAAAAGACTCAGTTCTGAGGTCTTTCAAAATTTTTCCTTTATCTATTATTATTGTCATGTAAATTGTTCTTTGGTTCTACTCGTTTCATTCTGCATTGGTTTAAACGAGTCTTCACATGTTTCTGTGAATATATCACACTTGTTATTTTATAGTGAAATAATATTCAATTATATTCAAATATCATTTGTTCAGCCATTTCCCAATTAACAAGCACCTCTTTTGCTTCCAGTTCTTTGGTGACTACAAAATATACTGCTATAAATATTCTTATAATATAGCCATAAGTGTGCATGTAATATACACATATAATGTATGCATATATAACATAGGTGAGTATATAATATGTGTGATCTACAAATGAACATACATACAGATATTCTTATCCTTATCCTTGCACTCTGTCCTTGATTGCCTTTGGATATATGCATAGTAATAGTATTACTTTATCAATATTTTGTGTATTTAGAACTGAGGATCAATACTCATCTACCCTCGTTAATCCTGAGGGCAGCTTCATCATTATCAAACATATTCTTCTTTACGTGAGGTATGGAAAAGACCACAATCTAGCTCCAGGTCAATATCACTAGTTTTATTGGTTAAGGGGAAGATTAGTTTTTACAAAAATGAATATTTCATAGTCTTTTAAAACCATATTTTCTTTTGTTTTGTTTTCTACTTCGTTTTTTCCTCGGTGTAAAATCATCTCTCTACTTCTGTTCAGTGCCTTCATCCTCACCTGGACCTGTCAGAAAGGAAAAGCAGAAATAGATGGGGAGTACACTTGTGAATCCTGCTTCAGCATATCTTATGGTGTGCTAGAGATTGACTCTGGAGAAGATATTAGTTCCCCAGGGGAAATATCCATTTATGAGGATTTCTGGCCTCTTTCTTACCTAAGAGGAAGACTTTCAAACATTGTAGAAGATTGAAAACTTGGGTTATTACCTTTGTGGAGATTGTACTGGTTCAGAGAGATGTTTGCCTGAGCTTACTGACACGTCAGCACAACCATGGTCTGTTCGTGGCTCTCGTTGTGGAAAGGTTAATCCCTAAATAATAAACACTGAGAGTTGAAAGAAAAAAATATCTTTTCTTTTTAGAATCCTCCTTCAGGGAATTGGTGTCTTGCTGCGCTTTTCCCTCCTCATTCCATTTGGCTTTGGTCAAATGTGAACTCAGGATGAAGTAGAGTTGGCTTTTTTTTCATGAATCATTGAACACATATTGAGTGTGCACCTGCTAAATGCTCAACATTGGTCTAGGCGTTATGGGAGACATAAGAGAAAGGTAGGACACAGCCTCTGTCCTCCTCTTTATAAACAGCTCCATTTCCTGCACATCTTGTGCCTTCCTGCCTCTGGGCTTATACTGTTTCCCATGATTAATATGCCTCCTTCCCATATTTCACCTAGCCTTCCTTTAAAGTCCAACTTGGATGTTATCTATTCCAATAAGCCTTCTTTGGTTCTCCTCTTCCCTCATACTCTCAGATAAACCTCCTACTGCTATTGTGAATTGAGAGTTTCTTAGACTGTAAACACCCAGGAGGCAGGGGTGGTTTACTTTTTGTCTTTGTATGCCTAATAGTGGCCGGCACACGGTAATTGCAGAGTCCTGGTTTGAACTCAAATTTGTGACTCTAAGTCTAGCCCTCTTTCCACTGTACCACGCTTAACTGTAAGAGGCGCCATGATACCACATAGAAATTTAGCTGTCAAGTCAGGAAAACCTGGGTTCAAAGCCCTCTTCTTATCTATGTACCCTGGCAGGTCAGTTAATACCTGAATGTCCTAGACAGCTTTTTAAAACTTTAAATTATGTACTAGTTGCCCTTTTGCCTCGACAAAGAGAGTTTCTTATGCCAGTGAAAGGGCAGTTTGGTAACACAGTGGATTAAGTGCTGGACCTGTAATCAGCAAGACACCTCTTCCTGAGTTCAAATCTGGTCTCAGATATTTAGTAGCTGTGTGACCCTGGACAAGTCACTTAAACCTGTTTACCTCAGTTTCTTCATCTATAAAATGAGTTAGAGAAGGAAATAACAAACCAATCTAATATCTTTGCCAAGAAAACCCCATGTGGGGTCATGAAGAATTATACATGGCTAAACCAACTGAATAACAAATGCAAGTGAAATCATTGGACCAAAAACGTCTATTTCTGTCTCTTATTTTCTTATGAGATTGCAAGCTCAATGAGGGCAGTGACAGTGTCCTAGCTAATTTTGTACATGTCCTCACTGGATTTGGTGCTAAAAAAAACCCCAACTTTATTACTTTCTACTTCTATGACCTTGGACAGTAAAATTCAATTTAACGAAACTTTTTTTTAATTGCCCACTTTGAGAAGGCTTTGTACCATGCACCAGAGATTGAAAGGGTAAAATGATACTTTTCTGCCTGCAGTTTCTGCATCTGTTATATAAAGGGATTAAATTGGATGATCTGTAAAGTGCCTTCTACCTCTAAATTTGATGCTCATTGAATAGGGCTCTTTACACAGCAGATACTAAACAAATGTTTGTGGAATATGAATTTATTGCATCTAATTGGAGAGACAAAAGTAGACAAAACAGGTAAGTGACAATAAAGGTATATACCTAAGTGCTGAAAATAGTAGTATATTAAGTGTGTGCTACAGATCAAAGGGGGGATATAAAGTCCAATCAGTCAAGAAGCATTTTTAAAGTAACTACTATGTGCCTAGCACTGTGCTAGGCACTGGGGATAAAAAGACAAAGAATGAATTAAACCACACTCTCAAGGACACTTAGGGTAGAGCAGCCAAGGAAGGCTTCATGGAGGAAGCAGGACTTCAGCTGGGTCTTGGAGGATGGGCAGAATTTTGCTAGCTAGAAGGCACAGGGTGGTGGACTGTTTTCTGTTTTTCTCTATGGCATATCTTCTAAAACCTGCTACATTCCTTTGCCTTCTGCATTTACCATTAAACTGCCTCAAAAGAGAAATCTTTGGACAAGAGGAAACAGCTTTGTCTTGAGCAGATTCTCAAATTCCTCTCAAACTCTTTGTCTGGATCTCTTCTTTTCTTTCATGCCCTTCTTCCTTGTAGCTTATTTATTGCTGTGGCTTTTTCTGGGCAGACTGTAAGGTCCTAAAGTTCAGGGAAGAGGTAATTTTCTGTCTTGGTGTCCCCACCACCTACATCAGTTCCTTGTGCCCGTTTATGAGGTAGGCGGGATGGATTCCTGTTGTACAGACACCGCACTTATTCTCTCCTTTGTCCTTGTCGTCCCTTCCTATGTGATTCAGTCACTCATCCTCAGTGGGATAAGGCAAAACTTGCACAAAGATACTGAAACGTAAATTTAAAGTAAGGAGGAACTTTGTCGTTCAGTTGTTTTTCGCTTCTGTCTAACTCTGTATGACCCCTTTTATGGTGTTTTCTTGGCAAAGGCACTGGAGTGGTTTGCCATTTCCTTCTCCGATTCCTTTTATAGATGAAGAAAATGAGGCAAACAGGGTAAGTGACTTGCCCAGGGTCACATAGCTAGTAAGTGTCTGAGGCTGGATTTGAACTCAAGTCTTCCTGATTCCAGGCCAGGCAGTGTATGCATTATTGCGCCTCCTAGGAGCTTCAGTGATCAATTCTAGCCCAACACCCTTCATGAGGAAGCTGAGGCCCAGAGAGGGAAAGGAACTTTCCCAAGGTTACAAGGCAAAGCAAAGATTTGAACCCAGGTCACCCGAATCCCAATCCAGTGCTCCTTCCACTGAACCATGTGTTGAATTCCTCTTTTTCTCATAAGCACTGTTCTCTCTTGCTTCCAGTTACAGTCTTCTTTCCTGGGTGTCCTCCTACCTCTCTGACTCCTCTTTCTAACTTTCTCTTCCTACATTTTCATCCCTATCCCAGCCTTTTAGCATCAGATACCTCAGGGATCTGTCGTGTCATTTGTCTTCTCTCTCTACCCTTCCCTGGTGATCTTATCAGTTTTCAAGTCTCAATATCTTGAATGACTTCTAATCTGCCTACTGAGCCATAATAATATCTTTTCTGAACTCCAGTCCCTGTATCATGAACTACTACTTATCCTTCAATAGAAAGCTATAAAATCCCTCAAACTTCTTTTTTTTTGGGGGGAGGGGTGTAGCTCAGCATTCTCCACATAAGAAGCCCATTCAAATCTTGTTCTGGAACAACTAACCCTTTACCAGAGGGTAAAACGGTTTATCAAGGACTGCTTCTGAGCAGCTTCTCATAGCCCTGGAGACCAAATAAAAAAAATGAGTTTGGTTTTTAAAGGAAACAAATAAAAGACAAAACTGATTTAATGTTTATTTATTTGAAATGTATATCACACCTAGGGCTGCAAGGATTCTCATTTCACAGATTAAAACACAAAGGAGGGTCAAACGTGGAAGAATAAATTAGCATGACAGACCTCCAAGGGAAACAGAGGGAACAGGCACAGTGGGGAGATACTCATGCACTACATTAGCCTCTAAGTTTCCTAGAACCTTAGGTAAAAGAAAAAAATGCTTTTGGTTATTTAATTTCAATTTACAACAAGAATAAGTGACAAATTTACCTACTGGGATGAACTTTTTTTTTTAAAATTGAACTCAAAGAGGTATTTTTTGTGAGTGTTTTCATAGGAAAGTCACTAGGGAAAAAAAGTAAAGAAATACCTTAGGGGTCAATCTTCCGTTGGCCCTGGATTGTTAGACATTTTTATCTATGACTTGGCATAGAGAGCCAATTTTTTGATGCTACGAAACTGGGAGGAATCACTAACACTTTAGATAAGAGTTAAGATTCAGAATGCTCTTAAGAGGCTCAACAACTACATTAAATCTAATAAAGATGTGGATTGGAGTAAATGTAAAGTCCCAAATTTAGGGACAGAAAAGTCAATCACTTCACTGGGTAGCAATTCCTATAAGCAAAGGGTTTGGGGAGTTTTTTAGAGTACTCTAAAATACATCTAAATAGTGCAGTAGATAGAGTGCCAGGCCTGGAGTCTGGAAGACCTGAGTTCAAATGTGCCTTCAGACACTTACTAAGCTATGTGACCCTAAGCAAGTCACTTAGCCTTGTTTGCCTTGGTTTCCTCATCTGTAAAATGACCTGAAGAAGGAAATGGCAAACCACTCCAATATGTTTGCCAAGAAAACCCTGGTGGGGGTCACAAAGAGTCAGATACAATTAAAACGACTCAACTACTAAACGTAAACCAAAAATCAGTCTGAGTTAGCCCTTTGATATGACCACCAGACCAGCTAATCTGATTTTAGACTGAGATACAGTATGTCTAGAGTAAGAGAGGTATGGTTCCCTTAGCTCTTTCCCTGCTCAGACCACATAAGGAATGTCATGTTCACTTTTGCCACCACATTTTGAGAAGGGCATTCAAAGGAGAGAGAAAAAAGGATGTTGAAAAGACTCAAGATCATGACAAATGTTTAAGCCACCTAGCAATTTTTACCTTGGAAAAGAGAAGTCCTGTGAGTTCTCATTCTGTTTAGCCCCAGAGGGCAGAAAGAGACTCAGGGAGCAGAAGTTGTAGGGAGAGACAGACAAAGACACAGAGACCGACAGGGACTGAGAGATAGAGAGATAAGAGATGAGATGGAGATGTAGAGAGAGAATGAGAGAGACAGAGGCAGAAAGAGTTAGAAACAGAAGGAGAAGAACAGAGATGTTTTGGCTTGTTATTAGAAAAAGATATCCCCAAATTAGAGCTATCCCAAAGAGCTTAGGAATACTTATTTGGTTTGCTTTGAATAATGCATTCCTCATCATTGGAGGTCTTAAAGCAGGGACCAGAGGACTACTTAGTGAACTCATCAGCTTCTGTGGATTTAATTATCATCTCAATGGAGATGATTTGCAAATCTATTTACCACCTATATCCCTTACTTCTAGACTCAGCACAAGCCAAAACCTTTCCTGATCCTTCCAATGCTTTTTATTCATTTTTATCTTTGTTTTGAATATATTTATATATGTATATGTTGTCTCTCCCAACAGACCATGTTCTTCTAGGGAGCGGAGATCATTTCATTTTTGTCATTTTATTTTCAATACTTAGCACAGTGATTGGCTCATCATAGACTCTTAACGAATGTGTATTCATTATTTAATCTCTGTTTAAGTGTAGGTTGCACTAGATAACCTCTGAGATTTCTTTCAACTCTAGATTCTCTGACTTGGGGAGTGTGTGTGGTATCATGGGTAGAAAATTAATCTCAATGTCTGCAAGAACTGGGTTCAATTCCCACCTCTCGTTGGTTTTGGTGGTAAGACCCTAGACAAATCACTTAGCCTCCCTCCTGATCGACTCTCTAAGACTATAAATTACAAAAAAGTAAAAAATTGCCCACCTGCATTAATAAAAGGAATTTCCTGAACAGGAGTTTCCTATGCCAAGAAAATCATATATCCCGACCAAACAAAATAAAACAATAAGAAACAAAGAAGCAAAATAAGTTGTAGCTCAGTGAAGGAACCTCTACAGGGGACCTCAATTAATGTGGAGTTTGGAAGGAACTTCTACGGGGGCCTCAATTAGTGTAGAGCTTAGAGATGAACAAGAAAAGGACTTAGGTAGCCGCCAGAACTGGTAACACTGAACTAAAACGAGGAAATATTTCACTTCATCATTAAGTGAGAAATAGCAGACTGGGCCTAGAGAAATATCACCTAGAGAAAGGATCACCATCCAATCCTCATTAAAGGAAGTGATCTGAGCTTTGCTGGATCACAGCAGACTTGCGTGCATCTAGGAGTTTTTGCCTGAGGTAAATGCCACTTAAAATGAAATGCCAAGTCATCTGGCAAACACAATTATCCAGTCGATTATTCTGTCCAGACTGAAGGTCAGTGTAGTCGATGCTCAGTCATAGGTGTTCTGCTTCACATAAAGGATAGAGAGTCATTTAGCCGGAGAAACCTTGCAGGCAGATGCCCCATACTTCAGACTGAAGCCAAGAATCTGAGCCTCGATTCCCTGAGGTTTGACAGGAGGGAAGCCTGCCTACAAAGAAAGAGGTGCACTTGTCTGGTTCTCCCCTATTATCACATGTCTGGGACCCCGGGGCAGACTGTGGGCCAGGAAGTTTGTGGTGGGTTCGCTTGTACATCTTGCCAGTGACAGACCCCAGCCTGCAGGAGAAGTCACAGTGCGTTCTCTCACATCATTAAAATGCCTTCATTCTGGGCAAAGCCTAGTGGAACAAGTCATTAATCAGAGGGCCCACAGAGGACTCAAGATGAGGCCACCTTTTCGAATGCTTGATGGATTGCTAACAAAACTCAATTCCCATTAAGATATAGACATGAAGGGGAAAAAGTTGGCTAGGTTCTGGAAGGAAGGGGCCATTGCCAGGAGGAAGAAGAAAGAGCTGGTGAGAGTTTTCTTTCTTGACTTCAGCCCCCTCGTGAAGCTTAACATTCCCTGGAGGCAGTGGGAGGAAGGAGAGACAACTTCCCTGGGGCAGTGAAAAGGGCAGTAAATGGAAAACTCTGGAAACCTAAGTTCTAATTTTGAGTCTGTGACCTTAGGAAAATCACTTCCTCTTTCTGGGCTTTAGTTTCCGCATCTGTAAGATGATGAGATTGGAGGAGGAGTTCTCTAAGGTTGCATGAAGGATGTACTCCCTCCCCCACCCCGATGACTCACCTCTTTACCTATCATAAGTGGAGCTTGGGCAGGGACCTGTTGTGGTCCAATCTATGGGCTTCAGAGTGAACTGGGTTTAAGGTTTTGTGAAAGATGAAAGAAGAAAGGAAGGGATCAAGGAATCTAGCCAGCAAACCCCAAGTTAAGTGAGCAGCTTCTGGCCATCAAAATTTACCTTTCTTTGGAGAGGAGAGGGAGAGTACGATTTGAGTGGCAAGTCATATCATCATTTCCTTGATGCCATGGTCCTTTTCGAAAACAAAGGACAAAAACACAACACCACCACCTATCATATATATTTTTTAAATTGTTGAATAGTCTACTAGGTTCAAATTGCTTTGAAGGGTATTTGTGCTTGTGTGTATGAATAATGTATATATTATCATTTTTGTAATAGGGTTGGAGGGTATTGAAGTTCTCACCCTTTCATCAACTCTTCCTGGCCTATCTGCCCACAGTGATCTCTCCTTCCCCTGAACTTTTATAGGGAACATAGTGATTTATTTACCCAGAGTCAGGAAGACCACAGTTCAAATTACAATTTCAATATTTACTAGTTGTGTGACCATGGGAAAGTTATTTAACTTCTCTGAACCTCAGTTTCCTCAAACATAACAGGGGAGTAATGGTAATACCTGTAGTACCTACCTCTCAGGGTTGTGATTCTCAAATTAGAGGTCCTAGTTTAACAACTAGCCTGTAAGTTTCTTGAGGCCAGGAACCCTGCGACACACATCTGTTTCTCCATAGCACCTAGTACGGGGGTTGGAACAAAGTAGATGCTCATTAGATGTTTGTTACTTGTTTGTTGGTGTGGGGAGGGAAGGGAAAGAGGAACAAATATTTATCAAATGCCTACTATATTCCAGGCACTACGCTAAGCTCTTGGTGAACTGATAGCTGAACTTGTGGATGGCTAAAGACTAGGGTAGAGTTGGGGGATACAACCCTTCCCCCACAAGATTCCTCCTCTGACCTGGCAAGTCTCAGAAAGTTTACAACCATGAGGCAGATCCCAAAAGGTTGGACAGATTCATCCACCTTAAAAAGAGATGATATCATAGTCCAAAACGGGCCCTTATTTCTAATAAGAGACTGCAGTGAGACCTGCAGTATAGGATGGCACTCCAGGAAAGAGGGTCCAACATTGGCTACCTGCTCACCACACTTTTCTCTAGGGAAAGGAAACTGGGAGCAAGCTCAGAAGGTGCAATTTAGATGGGGAGTGATAAGCTGAATCCAACTGCACCTCTCCACCTTGCTGGCTTCTCCAGTTCTCTGTTTATTTTGTGAGTACAGTAGAGCAGCCCACGTCACAAAGTGGGCTGACATCTATCCCTGTGAGGACCTCACATATACATTACAGTGATGACGCAGGGTGGGGGCTGTGATCCTCTTAGTCTCTCCCTATCTCTCTCCACAATCATTCCTTGAACATGCGCCATGAACCACTCATGCCAATAAAGCACAGCTAGGTCCACTGCACATAAATACATCATGTTCCACATCTGTACATTTGTACCAGCTGCCCTCATACCTGAAATGCTCCCCCTCCTTGCTTCTGCTTCTTAGTGTCCCAGGTTTCCCCCAAGGCTCAGCTTTGTGTCGCCTTTTACTTGAGACATTTGCTGAACTCCCTGCTGCTAGAGCCTCTCTCCCATACATTTCTCTTGCATAAATTTCTAAATGTCCATGTTATTTCCTCCAATAGAATGTAAACTTGAAGACCTAGACCATTTCATTTTTGTATCCTCACGTCCTTGCACGGTGCTTAATTAATGCTTGTTTGACTTGTAAATAACAGCCAGTCTCTGTATCCACCCAAAAGGATACCAGTCTCCTTCCTACTATTTGGCGCTCCAGCAGTATAGTAGAAATGGTAGCACAATCAACCTCTGTAACTTGATTCCACTGGGGGAGAATGAATAGGGGAACCTGCCCCACCAACGAAAAGGACAATACCTGAGCTCTCAGTTGCCTCTCAGTTTAATCTCTCGGGCTTTCCCCAATCTCTTGGCAGCCATATGTCCCCCATTTCCTATTCATGCTGGGAATGTTTCTTAGCCTGGCTTTCATCACCTAGGAGATCCTTACTCACTTTCACAAATGACATTTAGGTCAATGGATGCCTCCCTCTCTTCTTTGTCCTGCCGCCCCCCACCACCCCATGTTTCCCAGGGCTTGACCTGGCTGCACCACTGATGAGCTAACTTTGGTCATACTGATCCTCTGGACTCACACCCTAAGATGGGGTCTTTGGAACCCACCATGCCCCTGGAGTGAGGGTGTGAGCCTGAGGTACCCTTTGCCCTTCTGTGTCGGCCTTAATATGGCAACCCCAAAGAACTGCTGTGTTACTATTTGTAAACCTCTTTTGATGAGATGCCTTACATAAATACAAATTACTCTTACGTCAGCTTCTCAGGAACCACTTCAATACATTTAGGCACCTTTGATTTTTGTTCTCCCCTGGCTCCTCCCCTTCCCCCTTAAAATTAATAAGAGCATGTTTTCATCTGGCCTCAAGGGGGTAATTTATTTATTTAAAGCAATAATAAAGTTCCAGCCTAATCCCTAGTTCCCAGGGGGAGAGAATCTCATCGAGCAATTTATTTTTCCCATCCCCTGAACTCGAGTGAGATGGAAGCAGCTTTTGTATCAGCATGTGCTACCCGGGCGCTATGGTAACAACATCTTCCCCACTCTAGCAACGGGGGCCCACATGGTGAGGTCAGAGAGAGATAGAAGATAGACTCAAGTGACTTTTCCTTCATTCTATCTGTTTTTTCTATTCCACTTGGTGCCAGGGATGCTGCAAGGCTCCATTTGACAATCCTAAAGATACCCTGACAGTAAATCAAAGGGCATACAGGAGGATTGATTCAAGCCAGGTTTGCTACCAGGAATCCTAGAATTCGGCAGTTTGAGTGACTTCAGGTCTAGCCAGACTGGTGTGATGAACGTGCTAATTTCCCTTCCTCCTTTACCTAATAGGCTCTGGTGTAGCCACTTAGCACAAGGTGTGGAATCTGTGTGGCTTGGGACTGGGAGCAAAGTGGTGTAGACTGATGGAACTGAACAAAATCTGGGTGCTGGATCTGCCTCTGCTACTGCGTGAGTCTGTCATTGCCGTTTCATCCAACTAGGCTTCAGTTTCTTCATATGTAACTGGATTTCTAATATCCTTTCAGGTTCAAACATTCTATTCATCTAATTGTCTGCTGCTGTTCCGTGGGACAGAGCATGATACAGTTGTGTAACATTTGGAGACAGAAACAGTTGGATTTGCGGTTTGGCTAAATGTAAGGCAGAAACCTAAATTACCTATGTGGCAAGTAGTTTAAGTCCCTTACCAGACCCATTTTACACATTTGACAACTGAAGCTGGCTTGATATGGTAAAAGGAGCCACAAATTTGGGGTTAGAGTACCTGGCTTCAAGTTCTGGCTCTTTGAATCTCACCTAAGAACCTCAGAGGGTCTGAGGCTTACCTAAGGGCACACAGCTAATAAATGCTGGAGTTGGGATTTGAACCTTGAACCCAAGTCCAGATTTCTTTCTGCCATACCATTCAGCTAGGTTGGAAGCCAGGTTGACTCTGATAGTCTAGCTAAATGTTCCCAGGACAAGGAGCAGCCACTGTGCGTTTGCAGAAAGAGGTAACCAAATAATCCATAATTGACAAAGTTGTGGGCTTTGCTGGTTACCTGGTGCTTCAGAGTTCTATGACCATATGTCTTTGATAGTGCCATATGGAGTTCTTCCGGGTGTGAAGTAGTGAGAGGTTGCCAACTCTCAGACATTGGTGCGAATACTTCCTAGGCTGTAGAGGAAAGTTCCACATCATCCCTGCTAGTGAATGTTCATTAGGTACCTACTGAGTGTATGTAGTCCTTTAAAAATTACATCCTCTTCTCATGTACTAGGGCAGCTATGTGGCACAGTGGATAGAGTGCCAGGCTTGAAGGTTCTCCTTCCTGAGTTCAAATTTGACCTCAGATACTTATTAGCGGTGTGACCCTGGGCAAGTCGCTTAACCCTGTTTGCCTCACTTTCCTCATCTGTCAAACGAGCTGGAGAAGAAAACGGCAAACCACTCAAGTGTCTCGGCCAAGAAAACCCCAAATGGGGTCACAAAGAGTTGGAGATAACTGAAAAACAAAACAATTAAACAAAAACAATGAACAATAACAAAGTTCATGTGTACAAGAGATGCCTTCCATTCTTTAGTTTTTATACCTTTGTATTTACTTATCTTTGTAAATATCATCCCATAGGTGCTTAATTAGTGCATGTTGAATTTAATTGAATTCCTGCTAACTTAATGTACCGATTGACTTTCAACCCCTTCCCATCAGCCACCCTCCACCCCCCGCCCCCATCTCTAAGAGAAATGACTCCTGAATCCTTTAGCAATTGGATAGGATTTGTGGTCTGTTTGGGAGTGCAGAAGAATTGTCTAAGCCACATTAACATGAGGCACATTCAATCCTCTTGATGGAATGCCTACCTAGGCTGGCAGGGTCTTCATCTCTCAGTAGCCTTCGAAGTGTTTTGTCCATTTTGGAGATTATTTATGGCAAATTTTGCCTCTGATTGACTTTCTCTTGTCAATTGCCTACTTTGCACTCCCATTCCCTATTTTGGGTGGGTGGGTGGGGTATTGAGAGGGCCAGATTTGGAGTCCAGCAGAGAGCTGAGCAGACTAGGGGCCATCTGGATTAGAATTTTGCCTCCCTAACTTCTTGGCTAGATGACCAAGGGCAAGTAATTATACCTTTGTAAGCCTCCTTCATCTATAAAATAAGGTTTATCATACCTATAGTATTTATTTCATGGAGTTATTAGAAGGTTCAGATGAAATAATGTATGTGAAGCACTTCATAAACCTTTAGGCATTATATAAATGTCAGCTACCATTACTCAATGGAAATAATTAGGTCACTGTGCTACCAAAATAATCACATAATGCCTTTCAAAGCCCCAACTCAGTGGCTTTTGGATTAGCTATTGTCTTGAATAACCATGCCATTAATACAGAAAAGGTGTCGCCTATAATTTGTCTATGCCTGCATAGATTAAGCAGTTTAATTAGAGAATTATTTTTATGCCTGCTTACCAACATCCTTCTCACTCTGAAAATACCTTTGTTCTTGTAGCCCCCTCCTTTGATTGGTGAGTGCCTGCCTTAGACTACCATTTTAGGAAGTCCCCAGGTCATCTGTGCTCATTTTTCCCTTGGCTCCATTCTCTCCAGACTTATTATTATTTTACCATGTTCCAGTATAGCATTAACCCTGGCCTCTTCACACACTTTCCTCACACTTCCGGATCTCTTTTATGGGTTGTCTTTCCTGTTTGTAATCTTGAATATAGAGACTACCTTTTTTGCGTGTCTTTCGTTTTCCAGTCCTTAGCAGAGTTCCTGGCACGTAGTAAACTCTCAAATGTTTTATCTACCTGCCTATCTGTCTAGCAATCTATCTTTTGATCCGTTGATCTGTCTACCTACCTATCATGTTGTTTCTTGATATTTTCTCCCTTTTCTCCGTTCCCTCTTACCCACTGTCTCACTTCACATGTACCACTAACCTAATGTGGAAAAGGGACATAGAAGGCCTTGAACATCTAGGCCAGGCCCCAGACTGAAATGAGTTCTGTCTTCTTGCCTTGAGATTTACGTTCATTAGAATCAGGGATGGCTTTTGTTATAATATAAAACTGCTAGAAAGATCTCTTGTCCCACTCAATCCCATAATAATAATAATAATAATAATACTAATAATAATCCTATCGATACTCACAGTTCCTCCCTTAGAGAGTCATTTCTTTGGCTTAAAGCAAAATCACTATTAAAATGCAAATTCTCTTAGGAGACATGTAACACATAAAGACTCATGAGTCCCTTCGAACTCAATGTGAATGTAGATAGCAGATCATTTTGTATATAGTGTATAGAGCTGAAATAGTGGAATAAGAGATTCAAAAGGTAGGCCAGATTGTAAATAACCTTGAATGTCAAACTAAGAAATTTGAATTGATCCTGTAGTTACACCCTTTTCTTTTTTCCTGTCCCCTGTGTTCCCTTCCTTTAGCTTTAGCAGGAAAAATTCTAGGTCTACATATAACCATAAGTCCCTGAATTTCAATAGTCCTGATTATCTGACCCCGAGATGGTATCCCCTCCCCTTCCCATCACAAGGGCAAGTGGGCATTTGCTTCACAGCCTGTTTAGAAAGTTTACCCTTTTTTGTCTTATGGAGGGAGAGGATGCCAGGCCATGGGGAGGGAGAGGGAAGAAACATGGGTCCTGCTATCTCTGAGAACTCCTTTCCTGCAAATTGTCATCCTGAGATGACTATTAGGCATAATTCTAACCTTCTTTTCAGGGACTCCTAGTTGGCATAATTCTATGTTTATGGGAAATATATTTTTGTCTATTTTTTTACTAAATATAAAGTTCCACAAAATGCATAATGCTTCCAATATGACACCAACTATATTCATTTCCTACAGATAATAAAAGGATTTTTTTCCCATTCTCATTGGCCTGGGGAGCTTTCTTTCCTTATGTACAGAAATGCTGAAATATGGAGGAAAAAAGAAGGAAAAATTTTATTGGAGAGACAGAAATAACTTAGACAAAGACCTAAGTATAGCACAGCCATATTGTTATGACCAGAGGTTCCTGTGACATACTTCACTGCTAAGCATTTTGTTTTCAGAGGTAGAAATATGTAGCACAGGAGGCAGAGGGAGTCTTTGAGAATATGGCTTCATCCCCTAGTGTAACTGGATGGAGTGCTCCCTTTTTTCCTTCCTCCTGAGGCAAGACAGGTTGTGGGGACCCAGAATCCTTTGCCAATGCATGAACTTACTCCTGTCACTCTGGAAATGATAGTCTCCTGCCTAGTGACATGGAAGCTGTACATGATAAGAGTCTTAGTATTGCTTCATCCAACTCTCCGGTGACTGTTTGGAACGAGCCCTAGCAATGCCACCCTTGCCTCACCTAAGCCCAAGACCTGCTTTGTCTATGAGAGCTAGACTGTAATCTAATAAGAAGTAGAATATAATCTGTAATCTAAGTCACAATCTCCGTTTCTTCCTCTTCCTTTCTCCCCCTTCCTCTTTGTCATTGACTTAGAAGATGAGGACACTCTATAACCTTCTCCATATTCAGTCCCTCTGTGCTCCAGAGAACTTTGTTTCCCATAGTTCTGCTTACCTGCTCAGCTGTACATGATATATTAGAACAGGCACTAGATTTGGATCCAGAAAACTTGGATTTGAATTGTGGCTATGCCACTTTCCCTCTCTAGACCTTAGTTTCCTTTTCTGTTAAATGAAGAGAATGGATTAGGTCATCCTCTAAGTTTCCTTCCACCTCAAAGGCTTGGTGATTCTTCTGTGATGACCTTAGATTTTAAAAGATTATGTCCTCTGCCCATGAATTGGGGAATGGCTGAACAAGTTATGATATATGCATGTAATACTGTTTTCCATAAGAAATGGTGAGAAGGTGGATTTCAGAAAAACCTGCAAAGATTTGCATGAACTGATGCTGAGTGAAGTGAGCAGAACCAGGAGAATATTGTACATGGTAACAGCAAGCAATGCAATGATCTAGGACAATTCCAAAGGACTTGCGATGGAAAATGCTATCTATATCCAGAGAAAGAACTGTGGAGTCTGAATGCAGATAGAAGCATACTATATTCTCTTTCTTTTATTGTTTTTTTTTTGTTGTTTTTTGCTTCTCATGGTTTTTCCCTTTTGTTCTGATTCTTCTTTAACAACATGACTAATGTGGAAAAAGAAAGATTGCATCTTCACTATGCAAAAAATAAAAACCACCAACATAAGTGCCTCTCAAAGACACTCCTCAGGAGTTGAAGACAAAAGTCATTCATTCAAAGACTGAAACTTGGAATAACTGAATCCAGGTCTCCTGACAATGAGGCCAGTGCTTTCCCCATTCCTTCCTCCTCCTCCATGCTCTTGAAAATTTGTCTTGTCCGGGGAGCCTTCCCAGAACAGTCAGATGAAATCCAGTGACTTCCCTGTTCCCAATGGGGGGAGGCCGTACCCAGCTTGCTCTCTTCCACATGTCTGTGCTGGCTTCCTGAGCAGGTCAGGAAGAACTCCAGTTGTATAGCATTGATTCAAGGTGAGAGGGAAGGCTACAAGAAGGATCGCTTCTTGTTTGGTTTTACTGAAGATATCACGTCAATGTTGATTGCATAAGATGATTACAGTTGATCATGTGTCTCATTATGCTCTGTATCCTTTTATTTGGCTTATTTGATGGTGTTTTCTTTTTGGGGGGAGATGGTAGAGGTACAAGTAATAATACTAACAATGAGAAACATAGGAATTTATACACTTATCACATGAATTTCTTACAATTGATATGCATGCTTTTAGGAAATACTAATGACACAGAGTGGTCTGATTACTAGGCTTAACAGGATGAGAAGCTGATGCACAGAGAGGTTAAGCAACTTACCCAAGATCACAAAGCATTTATAAGACCTGGAATGATAGAACTCAGGTTTCTTGATACTGTCAGAATTTTTGCCATAGACAACAATCTTGAAAATCTGGGAGTCCCCTTGAATGATCTTCCCTGCCTTGTCCAATGAGAGCTCCTATGGCTGCCCCTCATTCCTGTCTACCACCATTCCCAGTAGCCCAAATGGGCACAAGTTCTTGCCCTCAGGGCTCCTTTCTGCCTGGTATACATACATATATATATATATATACATACATATATATATATATATACATACATATTTACATGTATGTGGTTGCTCTTGTACTCTCTCATTTTAATTGGGCTGCTACATTGATTTTGCCTCTTACCTAGCTGTGCTTGTCAGCGTAGCCTGTGTGAGACCTTGTTGTTGTGAGTCCTTCTCGAAGAGGACCATGACAGTAGGAAGGTGATGCCAGAAGCCCTAGTGAAGCAAGGACTAATTGTTTCTATTGAAATCTCTATTCCCTTGCCAGAAGTTCTGTATATTAATTCAACAAATACTTTTTTGAACACTTTCTATGTGCAAGTCACTGTCTTGATCATTGTAAAGGATATAAAGACGAGCCAGATGTGGGCTTATTGACTCAGGAGAGCATTCTGTCATCCAAGTCTGCAGCTCTGGGGTTGCCTTTGACCCTCCTCTCTTCACTCCTCCCATCATCAGTCAGTTACCAAGCCTCAAAATTCAACCTCTGCCTTCTCTCTCACGTTTCTGCTCTCCTGTGTATTCTAGGACAGATCCTCATTATGGCCTGCCTGGGCTGTTTCAATAGCCTATTAGGGATGGCATCTTCCTGACTCCACTCTCTCGTTGCATCCTGGGCCATCTCCAGTCATCCTGATGAATATCTGGCCAAGTGACCCAGATGGCTCTGGAGGAGAAAGTGAGGCTGGTGATCTTGCATGGCCCTCCTTCATTCAAATCAAAGTCAGCTGCAAGTCATGTCATCATGTCCCTGATGTCATGGTCCTCTTTAAGAATGAAGGACAAATAGAACCTCTCCTTTTCTCTGCTCTACCTTTATCTGAGGGTGCTCTGCCCAAAGGAAGGTACATTTTGATGGCTGAAAGCTCCCTCATTCACTTGGGCTTTACTTTCTAGATTTCTTTGCCAAAGACCAAGCCTTAAACCCATTTCACTCTGGAGCTCATAGATTGGATAACAATAGATCCCTGCTCTCCTAGCTCAGAGTGAATGTAAGTAATGACTCTTTCTCTTTTGGCCAGTGATCCTGGGGGTCTTCACCTTCCAGTTTGATTTTTTTTTCTTTTGATTAAAGGGGCCATCCCTTGACTCACTTCTTAAAGAGGTCTATCTACTGAATGGGCCTTACCTCACTCAAAGTGAGAACCTGAAAAGACCTAAGTCTAAAAATGTTAGGGTCTCCCAGTGCATCCTGGGCCATCTCCAGTAGTCTTGATGAATATCAGATGAACCCAGATATCTCTGGAGGAGAAAGTGAGGCTAGTGACCTTGCACAGCCCTCCCTCACTCAAATCAAAGTCAACTGCAAGTCATGTCATCGTCTGCCTGATGTCATGGTCCTCTTCAAGAATGAAGGACAAACACAACAACCATGCTCTGGTCAATCCTTTGTATTGATACCAGAAGAACCATCCCCATATAAAGGCCTGGTCATATCTTTCTCTGCTCAGAAACTTCCTTGTCCTGGAGTATCATTCAAACTCTTTTGCTTGACATTTGAGGCCCTCTGTGATAGGATACCATTCTACCTCAGATTTTAGCCTTACCCCATATTGTCTCCTTCTGCACACTCAGTAAAACTGGACATCTTTCTGTCTCTGGGAATATACTATATGCCCTCTTCACTCTTTGCCTTTGCTCATGCTGTTGCCTAAGCCCACAATGTCCTTTTTTTTTTTGCCTTTTGAATGACTTTAAAGTTCACCTCAAAGGCTTTCTCCTTCCTGAAGTCTTCCCTAATTGTCCCCAGTCAGTGATAACTTTTCCCCACCTTAAATCTCACTTAGCACTTCATTTTTGCAACTCTCTAGTGAACTCATCATACAACGGGTAAACAATGCCTAAACTTCTGTCTTAACTTCCTAGTAGACTTTGAGTTCCTTAAGGGTAGAGATTCTACCTTATACCTGTTTCTTCCCCAATATTCCCACACCGTAGGAACTTAGTGTTTGTTGGATTTAGTTAAATGATGCGTTAAACTATTGAACTAGAGTAGTGATTATGGGATTGTAAAGGAAAGGGTAGGTGAAGATGGTGACATGGACACATTCCCTTTGACTTATGCTTGTCGGTGATTGAAGAGACCTGTTAGGAGTCTATTACATTAGTCTAGTGGGTGATAATGAAAGCCTATAGTAGGTTGGTGAAGGGGAAAATAAAGAGGAGAGGATGTATGTGAAAGATGTTCCCACAGTAAAATAGAAAGACGTGAGAGGTTAGGGACAAGGAAGAATGAAAGATGGCACCATGGTGTCAAACATGAATGTTGGTACCACTGAAAGAAGGAGTCAGTTCCTAGAAAGGAGCAGGTTTCTGCAGAAGGCCTGGTTTGGAACATATTGAGATTGAACAGTCATTTGAAACATCCGTGTAGACTATTTCCTGAAGGCAACTGGAGATGCAGATCATTAGAAACTGGGAAACCAGTCAGGGCTGAAAATGCAGAAGACCTAGGAGTCATCTGCTTGGAAGTTAGGTGTAGTTGAAGCTTGAGGAAAGAGGGAGGTAGTCAAAGAAAAGAATACCTAGTGAGAAGAAAGATGTGCAAGGCTGGAACCTCGGGCAGCACCCATAATAATAAATAGGAATATAATAAATAGGAAATAATAAAAAGGAAAAGAAATCCCAAGAAGTGATTGAAAGGTAGTGTTAGAGTGGTGGAGGGGAAACAGAACAGCAATTTCTCTGAAATCAAAGGAGGTGCAAAAAAGACCTTTGGATTAAGAGAGCAGGTCACCATCAACCTTTATGAATGCAGTTTACATAGAGTGGTGAGGGCAGAAACCAGAGTGCAAAGGGTTGAGAAGAGAGGAGGCAATGAGGAAGCAGAGGCATCGACTGCAAAATACTTTTTCAAGAGGTTTGACCATGAAAAGAAGGGAAAAGATGGGATGGTGCCTGGATGGGGCAGAAAGGTCAGATATGCACAGGTGGAAAGGATCTTTACACAGCACCTAGTCTTAATTGAATATATGAGGAAGTTTAGGACCTTAATTATACAGATAGGAAATGGTAAAGATGAGTCAAAGAACCCAGCTATTATGATTCCAAATTCAGTGTTGTTTTTACTATACAGCTTAAAGGAAGGTTTTACAAAAAAAGCATTGGGGAGTTATTTTTAGGCCTATGGGAAGGAGTGAGTAAAAAGGGCAAATGAGAGTTAAAATGAATGATTATTAGAACAAGGTTCTGTATATGATGGGATGGAATCATGGGTAAAGTGGAGAGAGGAACATGACTGTATTACTGGCAGACTTCTAGAAGGCTGAAGAAAAACTAGGCCAGAAAAGGTGGGAGGTTTCTCTAGACTGGACGTCAGAAAGGTTTGGAACATTTGTGATGAGGAAGTGAGTAAATGTAGAGTAGAAAGCTTGACAAGAAACAGAGAGAGTCCAGCTAAGATGATGTAGTAAAAGAAATATCACTGATTTAGTGACTCTCCATTACTTAATAACACTTAGATACAGCTAGGTGGCTCAGTAGACAGCACATAGGACTTGGAATCTGGAAGACCCAAGATAAAATCCTGCTTCAGATACTTAGTATTTATGTGACCTTGAGCAAGTCACTTGACCTCTGTTTGCCTCAGTTTCCTAATCTGCAAAAAGGGGGATAATAATCACACCCACCTCCCAGGGTTGTTGTGAGGATAAAATGAAATAACATTTGTAAAGTGCTTTGCAAACCTTAAAATAATTTATAAATGTTATTATTAATAACCTAGGAGTTGTAACGGAGAAAATGGCAGTAGAGAATTCAGAATTATCATGTTGTTTGTGATGGGAAGTGAGGAGAATGACAGATTCTTGAATGATGGCTAGTGAATTCTAGTGATTGTGAATTTATGAATCATTAAAATGGTGAAGAATGGAGTCCAGGCTGTATATGGAAGAAGAGAAGCAAGGAGGGGAGATGGTATGAGAGGAGGGAGGAATTAAGGAAAAACAGATTTATCTCCATTGAGGTTATGGGGAGAGGTAGAAGGACAAGAGGTTTTGGTTGGAGAGTGGAATTTCAAAGTTTCAAACCTTGGCAGTTTCACATATCTGGAATACTCTTTCTTTTTACCTCCATCTCTTCATATCACTGGTGTCCTTTAATCTAGCACAAATATAGAGAAAGAACTGATAAATAGGAATATATGTAGAATGATTTTACATATTTATGAGTGTATATATGTATATGTGTGTATGTATATATGTATATCTATGTGTACATGTATATATGTGAGTGTATATGTATGTACATACATATACATATTTGTGTTTAATGGTAGCCATCTCTAGGGTGGGGGAGAGGGAAGAAAAAAAAAGAAACTTACATGATAACTTTATTATATATTTAAAAGGAATAACAAGTTATACATAATAGATTTGGGGTTTCATGGGCAATCTTTTTTGTTATACTATTATTGAAATGCTTGTTTTATTCCATAAATTGAAAATAAAATAAATATTTTTTTAAAAAAACCCAGCAAAAACACATGCTCTGCAAGTCTTTCCTGGTCCCCTCAGCTGCTTGTGGCTTTTTCCTAAGGTTATATTCTGTCTACTCAGTATGTATATTTTTATATCTATTCATACTGATATTGCCTCCATCTTTAGAATGGAATCTCTGTGAGGACAAAGGATCGTTTTTATTTTTCTTCTATTCTTCAATGCTTAGCACAAAGGCCTGGCATTTTAAATGCTTCCTATTGATTGATTGGGATGGTGAGTTCTAAAGTGTCCTCATACTGGATGGCTTGACGCACAGGGGAGTGGTCAGGACAGGAACACATTCAGAAAGAAATGTGACATAAAACCAAAATGTATTAATAAAAATAAGGTAAAATTTAAAAATATACAGCATCCTCTTTATTTCATAGATGAGCAAGAGGAAACTCATTCTACTCACTAAGGCTCAACGCTTAGACCCTCTGCAATTCTCCTGACTCCAAGTCTTTTGCTCCTTTAACTATGCACATTCTCTTCCCAAATGAGAAATGTCCAATGGGACATAGCATCCCATAAATTTCCCTCTGTTGGACAGATAGACTCTACATAGTAGGCCACTGGCTGTGTGCTTTTTCAGTAGTCGAGAGTGGGGGGCATCCTGTTTAATCTATTGAAAACAGGTGAGGGATTCTGACTGACAGAAGAGAAAGCAGCCAGTCACTCTTGGAGTCAGTAGGGATTATATCCTCTATTTTTCATCTGCCCAGCCTCATTGGCAACTGAATCAGAGTTAATATGTAGAGAGACAATGATGCGATAGGTCAGCTTTTTCTCAGGAGTCAAGAAGAAATATTTGTCTGCGTAGGATCATCTTATGACTAGAAATATCCCTTGGGGGGAAGTGGAAAAAGAATATTAAAAGATTTAGATGGTGGCGCTACTGTCCTTGGGTGTGGTCAAAGAGAATGATGTATGATCAGCAGCCTTCCCTGTCCTGTGTATGTGAAGGATGATAGCCATGTGTGTTTGGTCTCCCTAGGGATTGAGGGAGGAACCGGTAAAGAGGAGATCCCTAGGGGCAATTTTACACAAAGGCTGAGTGGACTCCTCTCTATATGGTATGAATTGCAGGGTTCTCCAGAATGTTTTCTCTTCGTTCTGCCTGGAATTCCTACCATTCGATAGTGATTCTTTTGGGTTAAGCACTTTTATCTACTGTTAGGTCTCCTTTAAAATGCAGATAGTATATAGTAACTAAGCCTTCTCCTGAATTCCTCTATGTCAAACTTTATGACTTTATGTCATAAAGGAAGGGCAGAATCTGTAACACAAGGTGGGTGGGGCTGCTGGGTCAGCTTTACCCAAATCCTAGGATTTAGAGCTGGTAGACCCTCAAAGAACAAGTATAAAAAAGCCTCTCTGTGTATAGTAGGAAACTGAGGTTCAGAAGGAAGTAATTTGATTAATATCAGAGTTAGAGGCAAAGTAAGGGTTAAAACCTAGGTCTCCCGACTTCTAACACAAGGGTCTTCTCACTAAATCAAATGCCCCTACTCCACAGATGTACCTAGGTCTGGCCTTGAATATCACAGAAATCTTCTTTCCCAAATAGTTTTCTATTTGACTCATAAAAGAAATGGGAAAGTAAGTTATAATTTGGCCCACACTTGACATGACCTCTTAATTTAAGATTTTCTTTGGTCTGGTAGTTGGGTTTCATAACTGCTTTTGAGCTGGAAAAAGTTGAACTCGTTGCCTTTCGTGGTTGATTCTGGTTTCTCTTTCCTCAAGTTCTTTTCATTTTAAAACAGCAACAAACTTTTCTAAGGAAATGTCTCCCTGTGACAACATGTTGTTTTCTATTTCCATGCATGCATTATGATATTTCTTTTGGACTGACACAAAATAAATTCTTTTAAACTCTACTAGGAAAAAAAGGAAAAGCTGGTTCAGAAAGATTTAGATTTAATTAAAAAAAAACCAGAACATCCTTGCTATTCATTCATTCATTCATTTATTGCTATTTATTGTTTAGACCATTACTTTGCAGTGGTTATTTCTTAGAGCTGGTCTTTCTAATTCAGGTTAACTGTTGTCCTCGTTTGAGAAATTAGGAAAATGTAGATACAAATTGGTTGTCACTGAATCTACCTAAGGCCTCTGGGTTAACGACTGATCTAAGGAGAGTTATGGATGAATTCAACAAACATTTTATTGAGTGTGTATTATGTGCTAGGCATTGAAGGACATAGGTTAAGTAAAATTCTAGACTTGTTTCTCTTGACTCATTCACCAATGAGACTTCAATTCTAGTCCCAACTCTACCACGTTACACTATTTGACTTCAATTCCTTTCCCTACACTTAAAAACAGTAATAATAATAATAAGAAGAAGAAGAAGAAGAAGAAGTAGAAGAAGAAGAAGAAGAAGAAGTCTAGCTAGTATTTCTATAGAGGTTAGTTACTATGTGCCAGGCATTGTGCTAAGTGTTTTACAAATATTATCTCACTTGACCCTCATAGCAACTGTTTTTATTTATTTATTGTTATTTTGCATTATTAATTTGCAATAATGCAAATTATTGGCAATGCATTATTTTAATTTATGATTATTATTCCCAATTCGTAGATGAAGGAAATGAGGCAAATATAGGCTAAGTGACCTGCCCAGGGTCACACAGCTAGTAAGTGCCTACTGGCTGATTTGAACTCAGGTTTTCCTGACTCCAGGCCTGACACTCTATCCACTGCATGGAAAATGAGATGGGTTGGATCTCTCAGTTTCTTTTCAGCTCCCACATTCTATTGGACTCTATAGTACACCTGACTTGTACCTATCTTATTTACTTATCCTGTATTGTTTATGTGCCTGATATTGAACTCATCCCGTGGGAGAAAAATTAATTATCTTTGAACTCACTGGATGGAGGAGAAATTTGAGTATCCATAGGTCCAATGACCTTGTGAATGTCATAAGATAGACGCTTAAACTGATCACCATGTGTCGAGGCTATGTAATCTATTAATTCATTCATTGGTTTTATGTTTTGTTGTGTATCTTTTTTTTCAACCATGTCCTGCTTGTTTTTGCCACTGTCACTGTTGTCTGTATGTTCTATTAGGGCAGGCAGTGTGTCTTAGCTAAACCTTGTATTTCTACCCAATTCCTACCACAGTGCCCTAAACACAGTAGGCATTTATTAAGTGCTTGTTGAATTGATGCTATGATTTTGAGATCAAAGGCTACTTAACAAAAACTCTCAAGCTGGGTCTCTCATGGGTGTGATTTAGCTAGGCAAAAGGAAGAAGAGAAAATATTCTACTCAAAGCCCAAAGGCTTTGGTTAATTATTTTCAGGGGTGTGAGGGAGTAGTGGTTTAGGGATGCCTACTTTTTAGGTCATTTGTATAAATTTGCAGAATTAGAACTGAAAAGAACTTTAGAAATCATTGATTCCAATTCCCTTGTCTTATACTCATATAAACAGAGGAGGACCAGAGAATTGAAAGGACTTTGCCATGGTCTTGAGGACAAGTTCAGTTTTTTTTTGTTTTGTTTTTTCTTTGAATCCCTAGTGAATGGATGAAGCATTTACTAAGTGCTTACTTTGTACAAGCCTTGGTGTTAAGCTTTGGGGATACAGATAGAGAAGTAAGGCAGTTTCTATTCTCACAGAGCTCACATTCTACAGAGATTGCCAAACTTATTTGGCCTACCACACTCTTTTCAAAAAAAAAATTACTGAGCACCCCCCTTGAAATCTACTTTCTTGAACCCTTTGACAGTTTTTTTTGAAATTTGTATCATTTCAAAAATTCTTTTTAAATGATGCATGTTAAATTTAATAATTTATTGTAAATTTGTGGTTTTTTCCTGCATTGAAATTTTGATGAAGTATTGCATTCTATTGCAAACAAGTCATTACATGCACATAATCCAGAAGATACATGCTGGACTTCCTGACAACGTGAGACATGCTTGCCTGCCAACACTTCCTTGTTAAGACCTGTTGGCGGACTTGACCACTGATGGGTTATAACTTGCATTTTGTGTGTTTATTTGAAAAATAATGTAATCGCTATGACTTTAACTCATTACACAGCAGACGAAACACGTACTAACAGTTTTTCAAAATTTTCTCGTTTTATTTCCTTATGCTTCCACCTCCCCTTTATTTTTATTCAGTACCCCCCCCATTGTACCTGAGGCTACTAGCACTCTCCTGGATCATTCCAGTGCCCCCCAGGAAGAAGTATCATCCACTTTGGGAATCTAATCTAAAGGATAATTCAGCAGCTATAATTCAGAATATAGGAAAAGTTTCAGCTATAAGTCAGAGAGGTCCCATGGTCCTCAGGGTGTAGCAGCAAAGCAGATAGCATCATTTCTTTTTTCATGTCATTTCCATTGTTACAATGGTATCAGCTTCTGAAGTTGAACCTTTTGAAAGTACCATGGACTTTAGTGATAAGAACTGCTGTTTCTTGGTCTTCAACAGCTATGGCTGGAGCATCATTTGAGAAGTTTCATCTTCACACAGGCTGATTCCCAGGATGAAGGCTGAGGTCACTGGGTTGGAAGCAATGGCTCTAGGGTTCTGAGTTCCAGACTCTCCCCATCAGGGTCTGAGGTCAAACTGGTGGTGGTGGCTGGACTCCCCTGGTACATGCTGCCCTCCTCTCTCTCCTCCAGAGTACCTTGCTGTTTCATTTAGGTTGGCTTGCCTGCTTTTTGTGTGGTAGTTGATGGGGTCTGATATAGTGTCTTGCAAAACAGGTGCATGTTAGATTAGATCAGATTGAAGTGAGCAGGCATCAGAAAATGAATGGCAGAGACAGACCTAGAACCCAGGTCTCCTGACTGACCCTCGCTGACTGACTACTTAGCATGCTAAAACTCACTCAGAGTGCCTCTTAGTTAACAAATCTCCACATTGCTCATGCTAGTGATTGGAAATGTGACCTTGCGGTAGCGGGAAAGCATAAATTGTCCAAGCCATTTGCCTTAGCCTGAATGTTGGCTTTGTTTCACAGCTAATTTTTCATAATATCTCAAGAATAACATGAACAGTTCTTGGAACCCATTAAATGCATCATCCGAATGACCTAAGGAGGGGTCCTGAAGGGCTGAGGGGCTTACTGCCTGGGTGGCTCTCACTTTTCAACACCCTACTTGTGAAAATCTGGAGCCAAGGCCTGATCTCTCTCCTGGAAGTTCGCCCCAGGGAGATTAGGGAGAAGACGCAGGAAGAACCCAGGAAGGCAAATAGCACTGGTTCCTGAAGGCAATTGTTTCCACTATTACTATTCATGTTAATGGGATATCAGTCCTCCTCCAAAGCAGCTTTTACATTTGTCCTTGACGGGAACAGCTTTATGCATAGCAATGACACTTTCTATTTACTCAACAACGTGATAAAGCATTTTGCAAAGACATATTCTATCCATAGTCTCCTGGAAGATAAATGAATTGTCACTGAATTCACTAGATGGGTGAGCAACTAAAGCACCTGAAAGTTATGAAAGATCTTTAAACTATTTGGGAGGTAGTTGACTATGCTGTTGGTTCTGTGTATCTTCAGCTTTCAGAATATTGTCTTTATTTGGGTCCAGACGGCTGTTCTTTCCCATTTATCTCTGCTTTCCTTGTCTTGGTAGGAAGGCAGCATGAATTGGATAAACTTAAATTTATTGGGGATAAATGGAAATTTCTAGTTGGGTTCAAAAAATCAACTTTACAAATATAGGCTGGGGGAAGCCTCCCTAAGTGGAAAGAACATAGGCCCAGGAGACTACAGAGAACTGGATTCTAGCTCTGGCTCAGTCACTTACTAGCTACCTCAGACACAGTGCCTAACTTCTTCAGACCTCAGTTTCATCATTTTATAAAATGATAGGATTGGACTCTATTATCTTAAAGATTCTTTCCAGCTCTGAAATTCTGTGTCAGTGTTTATTGAGGACCTGCTGTGTGCTGAATGATGAAGAGGTTGTGGGTGAAAGGAGTCAGGGTCACAGAAAATTTATAGGGCATGCATGTTCTCTGACATCAAGAAGCTTCTAAAGCAGTTGGGGTGGCAAGATGTACACAGATGAAACAACAGAGAACGAGACTAGGAAGGCTGCAATTAGATGCTAAATCGTCTGTGATGGGCTTTTTCATCACCATAGGGTTGGCTTGTAACCAGGGAAGGATTCACAGTTGAGACTTGATCTGAACCTTTTATGTTTATGATTTTAATGGGGGAAAAAAGGGAGTGGAGAAATCCCTGCAAGAAAAGGGAATAATATAGGTAAAAGCATGGTGGTAAAGCATGAAGGATGGTTTATTTAGGGGCCAGGGAGGAGCTGGGTGGGGGGAAGCAGTATATTAATTCAGTGCAGCTAGTTAAGGCCAAATTATAGAGTGTCCTGAAAGACAGGCAAGAGAAGTTTGGGCTTGATGCAACAGACAGTAGGGAATCATCCAGTCTCACTTAGGCTGTAATAATGATAGGTGATATTTATATGGCGAGTTTATAGTTGAACAAAATGGTTTTCCCACAAGAATCTTGTGAGGTAGAGAGTACAGTTATTATCCTCTCCACCTTGTGGGTGAGGAAACAGATCCAAAGCTGAAGCAACTTGCATATAATCTCTGAGGTCCACCTCTAAAGCTTATCCCAGGGTTGTGTGAGTAGTCATTTAACCTTTCTGAACCTCAGTTTCCTAATCTGTGAAACGGGTGTAATGGCATCGGGCTAACTACTTAACGAGTTTTGCTGAATTTTTCATTCTTCCATCAGTTATTTCGATGCCATGTTAGTACAGACAGAAAAACATGGGATGATCAAAGATAGGGACAAAGTGTTCAGAGTCAGGATGCTGTTCTCATTCTTTAGGAATGCTTTCATTTCAGGTCACAGGACTTCTCAGTAAATAATGTCTCCTCCAGAATGCCTAATGTGATTTTCCCACCTTGGTTCCTCCTTCAGTTTCCCCTCCTCTGAGGAGATGGAAGAGAGAAATAGGGAACTAGGAAAGTAGTAGACGAAAGAAAATAATTTTACTGGTTCAGGCCCAGATAAGCTGGTGTTTCATACGTACCAGGAGAAAGACAGGGTGGTTTAGTTGAAAGAACAATGGACCAGCAGTTGGGAGACCAATTAATCTAGGTATTTGGGGCCTCAGGTGTCATGTTTAATCTTCAAACAGAGTTATTTGGAGATGAAATGGGATTTAATTTGGAGGATGAAAAGAGCTTTCCAAATTAAAAAGAACTCAACAAGTGGAACTACAGGGGTATTATATAGGGTATTATAAGTCTCTCTCCCCACCCCCAATAGCAGATAGCATGACTGTTGCCTTCCCTGCTATAGACGTTATGATCTTAGAGAAAGAAGCTTCCTGATTTACTAAGTATTCGAAATTAAAATAAGTTAAGTACAGAATGAGAATATTCTATACCATTTGTAACTTCCTGCCCCTGTAAATTGAGGACATTAGAGCTGGGCACCCTATTTATGGCTTGCTTTTGTCCTGAAATGTGCCCATGCTACATTTTCATGGAACTTACGCACCTTGGATGTTGTAAAAATTGCCGTAAAAGTCAATACAAATGCAATAATGTCACGTCACTCAAAGGCAGTGGAGCAGAGTCCTTTTGAGCAAACAATTGGGAAACTGGAGGGAAAACTCAATTGCGCTGTGTTGCAAATTGATTAAAGATATGAATCAGAAAATTAAAAGGCTTTTGGAGTTTAGGTTATTACTAACTGCTTTGCTTTATGGAGCAATTACTTTGATCCTATCTAGAGTCCGGTAAAGTGACTGCCGGCGTATGGAAAGATAGTGTCTCGTGTCTTTCTTATTAATGTGGATTACGCAAGAGATCAAGCTAAGGGAACACGCGCATCTCAGCAAACTGAGTTCCTTTCCTAATCAGCCTATTTAGAACAACAAGAAATAATATTTACCTAAAGGTCATAGCTCTATTAGCCCAAACTTGTTCATGCTAATCCTTGGCGGGGAGTACTCTGACTTCTTGAGCTACGCATGTTTTTGCTTAGATGGGGCATGGTGTAGTAGATAGAGTTCTGGGCTTGGAGCCAGGTAGACCTGAGTTCAAACCATGCCTCTGATGCATAATAAACTTCCCCTGGGCACTCAGCTTTCTCATCTGTAAAGTGAAAGGCTTTTGCAAGTAAAGCGTGTTTTTCAAAGATTTTCTGAACCTGCTGCCCAAAGCTGGCTGTGGAGACATAGCAACAAGAAGCAATTACTGTATGAAACACCCACTATGTGCTAGATTTTGTGCTAGGTACTTAGTAAACAAAGGTAAAAACAGCTCCTGCCCTCAAGGACCTTACATCTTCCTGAGAGAAAATCATGTATACACAGATAAAGTGCACCTAGGTCGCACAGTGGCTAGAGTGCTGGGCCCTTGGAGTTAGGAAGACTGAAGTTCAAATCTGGCCTCAGACATTTAGTAGCTGCGTGAACATGAGTAAATCACTTAACTTCTTTTTGCCTCAGTTTCCTTACCTGTAAAATGGTGATAATAATAGCCGTTACCTCCCAGGGTTGTTGTGCGAATGAAATGAGACGCTATTTGTGAAGCACTTAGCAGAGTGTCTGGTGCAGCTGTCACTGGTGTAGTTCAGTTATGTCTGACTCTTCCTGTCCCGGGTAGACCATAACACACCAATCCCATCCATGGAGTTTTCTTTGCAAAGATCCTAGAGTGGTTTGCCATTTCCTTCTCCAGTGAATTAAAGCAAACAGAGACTAAGTGACTTGCCAAGGGTCATACAGCTAGTAAGTATCTGAGGCTGGCACTTAACCCTGTTTGTTTCAGTTCCTCATCTGTAAAAATGAGCCGGAGAAGGAAATGGCAAACCACTTAAGCATTTTTGCCAAGAAAACCCCAAACAGGTTCATGAAGAGTCGGACGTGACTGAAACAACCAAAGAACAACTTCTTGACTCCAGGCACAGCGCTCCATCCACTGAGCCACCTAGCTGCACCCATAGTAGGTAGGCACTATATAATGCATACTCCCTTCCCTTTCCTTCCCCCTTAAGTACATAGAGAACACAGCATGTCCCAAAAAGTCTTAGTGTAGTTTTAAGCTATTGATGGACAGCTTAAAATTGCACCAAGATTTTTGGGACACCTAAATATGTAAAATAAATAGAAAATAATATGGGAAGATGTCCCTAACAACTGGAGAGCTCAGGAAATGCCACCTGTAGGAGAGACAGTGCTTGAATATAGCCTTGAAGTTTCGGGGGAAGAAATAGAGAGACAGTCTGTGCAAAGACAAAAAGATGAGAGCTCTACAATGCAACAGTCATTTGTTCCCGAAGCAGCCTGTAGGTGTATACAACCCTTGTTTTGGGGTCAGGAATTCCATTCAATTCAACTGGTTCACTAGGGGTTAGAAATCCAAGGACAAAAATGAAAGTTACTACCCTCATCTTCTACTGAGGGAAGCAATAAGTTCAGAGACAGATAAGCACAAAATATATAAAAAGTCAAGGTGAAGTGGGCAAATACTACAAATGAATTAAGTTTTAGTAAGAGAGGATCCTTCATGTAGCACTTTGATATTTGAAAATTACTTTATAGAGACATCATCTCTGTGCTCTTTTGGCTTAGGGCTCCCCACCAAGGGGACTATGGGTACATACAGATTATCTTTACTCTGAGGCTACTAATCCTAAGAGGGGTCAGTTTTTCTCTTCGGACGGCTCAACTTCCATCCGAGCATTTGAATAAAGCTTAGAAATAGTGCATATCTAAGTTCTTCCCAAAGCGGGTAACAAGCTTCCCTCACAAGCTCTTGGTAAACAATTTGGGTGTTAGGTATGTGACACTCTTTACTTCACTCTCGACAGAAAATGCACAAGATACTAAAGACTCAAAGATACTCATGAACAAATACAGAAACATAAAATACTCCAACAGCCAAAGACACTCACTAGATTCGCCTCCCTGAAAGGTTTGTGGCACCTCGGACATTTGCTAGCCACAGAGGTCGGCTCACCGTTGCCTCATTCACCCAACTTCTTTCTCCAACCTCCTCCTTCCCTGTAAAATATAGGTCATAATGGCGTCTACCTCCCATGATTGTTGTGAAATCCGCCCCCACCCCAATATCCATCCTACAGCCAAGGCCTGTCAATTTCAACTTTTCAGCTCTCTTGTATGCTCCTTTCTCTCCTCTGATGCTATTATCACTTGAACACAGGTCCTCATTGCTTCAAAGGAGGAAAGTGTAGGGGGAAAGATAATGAATTCCATTTTGGCAGTGTTGAGTATAGGATGTCTACAGGAATCCAGTTCAAGATGTCTTAAAGGCACTTGGAAATGTGGGCTTGGAGGTCAGCAGAAGGGTTAAAGCTAGTTAGGTGGATTTGAGAATCGTCACCATAGAGATAATTAAATCCATGGAAGCTGATGAGATCACCAAGTGAGAAACAGTATAGAGGGAAGAGGGTGATCACAGTATCAAAAACTACAGAGAGTTAAAGGAGAATGGAGGTTGAAAAAAAGACCATTGGATTCACATGAATGTATATTCTTAATATTCATTATTACTCCATGAACCTCCCCACCCCCACACCTCCTGTGCCATTCACTCTCATTCATTCTGTTTCTTTTGAATAGAGCCAAGATCCAATACGGGTGCCATCTTATCAAGTATCAATGCCACCATGTGGTTGAATTGGTCTTTTTAGATCACAATCTTTGGTGTACCCTGTTAAAAAAAATGTGTATATGTGTCTGTATGTGTATACACATGTATATGTATGTTTGTATATATGCAAATATGTGCATGCACGTATAGGCGTGTGTATATACAACACACATGCATATATACATTTATGTATGTGTGTCTATATAGACATACATTTATGTGTGTGTGTATATACACATACATTTATATGTATCTATATGTGTATATATACACACATACCTCACCCATATATATATTTTAAACACTGTGCACAATATATATGCACATATTTATATATTGTGAATAATGTTTATTGAAAGAATTCTGGGAGAGGTGGAATCAATAAATCAACAAGTAACTATATCATTCATTGACTCAGAACTTGGTTCTGTTCTCCCGACATTGGGGATATGAAGACACAGGAGAAATGGCCTCCCTTCGAGGAGCTTACATTCTTCTTTCACTTCTTCAAAAGATGTTTTGTAAACTGAGCCAAGGACTTATTGAGAGCCTTCCTTGTGCAGAACAGAATGGATGGAGGTGGGGGTGGGCAGAAGAGCACAGTAACAAAGGAAAGAAACAGTGCAGCTAGGAAGAGAACATATGTATACATGAGACAACAGGAAAACTGTTTTTTTGAGCAGCATGTCAAGGAGTGCAAATTAATGTATAGACCGTCACCCTGATTTAAGCAAAGCTGTTATATGAAAATCAGGGTTTACACACACGATAAATCAGGGGAAATTTTTTGCTTTACAAAAGGATTTTTTTTTCACTTTGCTAAGAATTTCCCAGTAGGATTCCTTTAAATAGTGAGTCCCGCTGGTGCATTTAAAATTTGATTTGCTCTTCAAAAAATTGATTTATACTGCATTCCAAAATCCCATCTATTGCATAAAGATAGACTTGCATTACAAGCTAAGGAAATGGTGTTAAAGGGGAAACAAGCCTGCAGTGAAACGTTTTGACCTGTGAACTGAACTGTTCCAAATGCTGGTCTCTGAAATATCCCCAGTTTCTGATTCTGAAGAAATAAGATTTATTTGACCAACATTTATTAGACCCACTATGTCCAAGACTCTGTGCTAAGGTAAAGCGAAGGATCAAAGATGAATAAGACTGGTCTCCTGCCTAGTCAGAGTCATATAAAGGCAAAAAGGCAGATAAATAATCAGAATGTTGCGTGAGGCAGTCATAAGATTTAGAGGAGGAACCTTAGATAGATACCATCTAGTCAAACCCCCTCACTTTACAGAGAGGTGTGACTTTTAACCAGGTCACATAGAGAATCACATACAAAGTAGCAGCTAGGTGGCCCAGTAGATGATAGAGTACTGAGCCTGGAGTCAGGAAGACCTGAACTCAAACCCGGCTTTGGACATTTTCTGGCTGTGACCCTGGACAACTCTGTTCGCCTCAGTTTCTTCACCTGCAAAATGAGGCTAATAATAGATAATTATTGTAAAGTGCTTAACATGGTGCCTGGCATATAGTAAGCACCATATAAATGTGGGCTGTTATTATTATTGGATTCCAACCCCAGTTCTGTAATGTCAAATCCAGAGCTCATTTTATTATATCACACTGCTTCTTGACTAGGCCTGAGTTCTTCAAAGGCAGAGGCTATCTTATCTTTGGATTTCTCCTCCAAACTGTCCCCTCCGGACTAACACAGGGTTTTCCATGTAGTCAGTGATAAATATTTATTAAATGAATGAACGAACCACAAGGCACCATTATGGCATTACAAGCACTATAAAAGAGGCACAAATAAATTGCTATAGGGATTTAGAGGAAGGATATGTTGCTTTGGGAGGGCAGGGAGAGGAGTTCATGGAGGAAGCGACCTTTGAGCTGGGATAGGTAGGGTTCCAACAGGTAGAGATGTTAAAAAAGGCATTCCAAGTGGAGGAGAAAGGAAGCAGGACAGATGAGGGAGGAGTCCATTTGGGCTGAAAAGAAGAGGGAACACCTTAAATGTAGCTATGGAGATTATCCTGGGTCTTGGCTCAGAAGTCATTTTTATTCGGAATATCACTTGCTTTTTCCTCATAGGAGTTTGGAGTCTGGCTCTGACTAGCCAGCTTGACACCTCTGAGTCCCATTTTGCATAACCTAAGTAGGTAGCTGTCTACATGGTCTGATTTGAGGGGCACTGGGTAGGCCTCTCCTCTTCTTCCACTCATATATCTCTCATCCCCAAGTCCCAGAATGCCTGAAAATCCACATTTGGTGATCCATCACTTTGGGTTAAGGGTTTATCTCTCCAAGTGCTCTCATTTAAAATGGCAAAACACCTGGAATGGGTAATACATTAAGTTCCTAACATCTTCATGAGAATGGATTTATCATTGTGTGGGGCAATACATTATAGTAGAAAGTGAATTTGGAGAACAAGAGAGCTTGTTCAATCCAGGCTCTGATGTTTACTAGCCATGTGATCTCAGGCAAGTCATGTTGCCTGTCTCAGGCTCAGTTTCTTCACCTGTTAAATGGGAATAATGATACTTACATTACCTAATTCATATGGTTGTACCTTAAATCATTAGGGATGTATAAGTTATTGCTCTATTTGGATACTCTCTTTCCCTGTTAGTAAAGACTTAGGGAAGGCAAGGGAGTGCTGTATATGCAGAACACTGGAAATGGGAGAGAATGGAGATGGAGAGTTCCAAAGAGAAACTTCCCACTTCTATTTTTCAAATATAAATGACTTTATTCCGTATATGTAGTGCTCGACAACATCTCGCTGAGCCAATATTTGTTGATTTGAATTTCCTTCTCTTTCTCTTTGTGAATCTTTCTGAGCTCCCCAGTCCCAAAGAACCAGGGGAGTTGGTAAGTACCACTGTCATGGTCCTGGAAGCAGGAGAGAATGTGAGCAGGAGCCCCTCAGATCTGACCACAGAGCTGTCTATGACCCCAGCACTACAGAATGTGGGCTTGGGGATGTGGTTGGGTTTGTTTGAGCCAAGCTTCAATTTCCTCTGAAACATTATAAACTGCTTTAGGAAAAGTATTTTTTTTCCCTTTCCTTTTTTGAGAGGGGAGTCATGGCAAAGGAAAGATCCATGAAATCCAAACAGAGATTTATTTTTTCCAACCAGTTGGCATTCTAGGGAACATCTATTGGTCTTGACAGGTACAGGATCCACCCTGACCAATTTTAGTCCTTCTTACTGGAAGTGAACAAAAGGTTTGAGATGCTGAGCACAGGATAGCTTTGAAAGAAAGTCACCAATCTGTATCAGTTGTGTTGACTCCCTTTTTAGATGTTGGAGGTCAAAAATCCTTCTTTCTCCAGTGGGAAAAAATTGGGCATGAAGAGCTTCTGGTACATTTGCAATGAATTTGCTGTGTGGTGAGAATGAGAACAGAATTTTTTTTAAATAAATGATTTATGAACCTGGGGGAAATTATACTTTCTTTACCATTCACTTGTTATAATGCTCCTCTTCTATAATTCTTTTTGGTGTCTTTTTTTTTCAGAGGAATATAAGGAAGGATTCAGAGTCCTTTTTGGAAGCAACTTTTTTTATAATTTATGTATGTATAAATGCGTGTATGTGTGTGTACAAGCACAAGTTTGTACACATGTGTAAATAGCACTTATTAAAGAAAGGTAATGGCAAATTCAGAGAGAGAAGTAAAGAACAATGGTTCTATTTAAACTATAAATGTATAGTGATAGGGTTCGTCTACATAAGTGAGTTTTCCACATGACTAAAGCTCATCTCTGCCTCTTGGAATTCCTAGCACCCATTTCAGCTCCGCTTAAGTGCTACTCCCTTCAAGAACACTGTTCATTCCTCCATTTCCTATAGCACTCCCCTCACCTTTAAATCACTTCGCATTTATTTTGCACAGTTCCTATGTTTACATGTCTTTGCAGGCACTGTATCCTGCTTTCCCCACCCTCAGACTGCATCCTTCTTGAAGAAAAGGACTCTCCTTTGGATTTGGATCTCACAATGCCTGGCAAATGCCTGACACATAGGAGAGGGGATAGGGAGTATATTTGGGATTTCCTTGATATAGCAAATGTAGGTTGGCATCTTCTCTGCAACTTACAGCTTCAAAACATTGCCTAGAGCAAAAATGACTTTCTTAGAGTCATACAGCCAGTAGTCAGAGGCAGCACTTGAACCCAGGTCTTAGCTTTGAGACCAGCTCTCTCTCTACTGCACCATGCTGACTCTCTGCCTTAATAAATGTTTATTGATTGGCTGATAGATTGAACTTTATAAAAATTTGATTAAAGCATTAAAAAACCGTTGTTTGCTGAAAGTATTTCCAATGTGTATTACATAGTATATTATTGACTTGGAGCCATTATGGCCATCAGTTACTACATTATATTTTATAGGTATGCCCTATTCAATCAAGTAGTAAGCAATTAAGGGTATAATATGTGACAGGTACTGTGCTAGCTATTAAGAATACAAAAACAAAGATGAAATAATCCTTCCCCTCAATAAGCTTATGTTCCACTGGGCCAAAAAAAAGTACACGAAAGTATTCACAAATTGGACACAAAGAAAATACAGGGCAATTTCTGGGGAGGGACACTTTAGCAGCTGGGGGAATCAAAAAGAGCTCTTATAGGAATTAGTATTTGAAATGAGTTTTGAAGAAAACAAGTGGGCTTTCAGGCATGTGCAGAGCAAGGCAGATGGGATGTCCACGTGTGAGGAACAGTAAGGAGACCAATTTACCTGGATGGAAAAGTGTGTGAAGGGAAGCAATGTGTAATAATTCTGGAAAGGAGGCTTGGAACCAATTTGTGGAGAGATTTAAATAGCCAGAGAGTTTGTATTTGATCTTAGGGACAAGGGGGAGTCACTGGAGTTTATGAGCAGAAGAGTAAAGTGATGAGATCCATAAATTAGGAATATCACTTTGGCTGTTGTATGTTTTGGAGAGGGGTGAAACTGGAGCCAGGGAGACCAATTAGGAGGCTATTGCAGTATCACAAACATGAGATGATTAGTCCCTCAACTAGGATGGTCTTGATGGGAGTGGGGAGAAAGGGGCAGACCCAAAGAAGATATGGAGGAAGAATTGGTGAAATACAGCAACTCAATGGATATATAGAGAAAGAGAGAAGGAGGAAGCAAGGGTGACTAAGAGGTTGTGAACCTAGGTGCCTGGACAACTGGCGATGCCCTAACAAGAAACAGCAAGCAGGGTGGGTTTAGGGGAAAACATCATGAATTCATTTTCGGAGATTTTAAGTTTGAGATGCCTGTTTTGATATCCAGATGATGAGTGGTGATGTGGTAGCGGGGCTCAGGAAAGAGAAAAGGGCTAGCTGCATAGATCTGGCAGTCATCTGCACAGAAATGGTTGTTGAAGCCATGGAAGCTGATAACATCGCCACAAGGAAGAGCATAGGGAGTGAAAAGGACTCAGATCAGAATCTTGGGAGATCTGAGTCATAGTTGAGGAACATAGGGCTCTTTACCCCTACGTTGACTCTGGCTTGCTGTGACTTTGAATTCTTTTGTCTAGTTGTTAGAGATTTGGGGTTTCCTCTCTCATTGTCATGATGCCTCTTCTTAATGATAGCTAGCCTTTTAATATTAATAATAATAATATAATAACAATAAACTTTTTATAGTGCAAAGCACTTTACAAATATTATCTCATTTGATCTTCACAGTGGATCTGGGAGCTTTATGCTGTTATTATCCCCATTTTATTGGTGAGGAAACTGAGGAAGAAAGAGATCAAGTGACTAGCCCAAGCTTACACAGCTAGTAATTGTCTGAAGCTGTACTTGAACTCAGGTCTTCCTGACTCCAGGTCCGGCACTTCATCCATTGTACCACTTTTTGGGGCTGTCCATGTTCTTACCCCTTCCATACTCCTGTTCCAGTACTCTAATTTTCTGCGTCCAATCTTCAATTGGCTGGGAAATAAGATGCCCCAGTTAGCTTCTATTGTGTACAAAATAATAGCTCACTACAAACTTCTGAAAAGGTTACCTCATATAATGAGGATTTTATTGCCTGCTTTTGGCACTTTGGCTTCCCTGAGGTTGTTTTGTTTTTGCTTATGACCTGATTCTTAATGGTGTCCCATGTATTAGGAGAAGCTGGATAAATGGCTCCCTGATAGATGGATTATTACATCAACTTGTGATGCTACTGGCTGACTAATAAAAAAAGGAGGAGGGGGATGGGTACCATCTGATCCCTATTGTTATGGCTAAGTTGCCTATATTTTGAGGGTGTAGTTTGACTATGTAGTCAACTAATAATTGCCCACCTCGTTTGTTACCTGTGCTAATAGAATTACCCAACGTGAATAGTAAAGAATGAGGAATTTGTATGTGGCATCTTTCCAGTATTCTCCTTTTAGGCATCCTGTGCCTTCCTATTTCTTTCATTCATTTTCAAATCCCCTTTTCAAACTTGCTGTCAGAAATAGATCAATCTTTTATATAGTTTCCAGCCTAATCTTCCTTGTGAAAAGAGTTGGTCATATCACGCATCTGGTTAAAAAAAAAAAGAAAAAGAAAGAAAGAAATCGATAGCTCCCTACTGAGCCAAACTATTGACTTCTCAGTCAAACTCTTTTACTTATCATTCAGAGCCCTCACAACTCTGGCAGCTTCCTACAGTTCTACTTCTGTCTTAAGCTACATTCTACACACTTTGCCCTCCAACCAATTTCCTGAAATATGAAATCTCAAAGTTGGAAGGAACCTCAGTGACCTTCTAGGCCCATGTCTGTGCTTTTAACAAGTATCCTCTCCAAGCCGTACCAACAAGTGATCACCTAACCTTGACCTGAAGACCTCCAGTAATGGGGAGCCTGCTCCCTCCATGGTGAACCCATCTTATTTTGAGATAGTTCTGACAAGGAAGTCTTTCCTCTTGTTGAATCTCATTTTTTCCTTTTTCAACTTCAACCCTCTACTCCACTTATTTTCTCTGGACCCAGACAGAAAAAGCTGAATTCCTCTTCCTGGTGAATAGACCTTCAAATATTTAAAAACAGCAATCATTCCCTGTTAATTAGCGATGCGTACTAGTAAATGTTTAATAACTAGCTCTCCATAAAAAAAACCAAAACCATTTTCTTCATTACTTTCTTAAGGCTGGACAACAAAACAATGAACCAAACTCTGATCTGTAGCTTTTGCTGATTTCTGAGATATAAATGCTTACGTTGAAAATTTAACAACCAGCTCCTGAGCCCACAGGAGCATGCTCCAACACATCCCTGCTTTCTCTTCTCCAGACTAAAAACCAGCAGTTCCTAAAGCCAATCTTTATGTGATATAACTTGGCCTTTCTTGATGCTGTGACTTCATTCATATTTTTCTCTATGTCAGGAATGTGTACCCTCCTCTTTATTGCCTTTGGAATTTTCTATCCATTCTTTAAAGATCCAATTTAAATACCACTTCGTTCACAAAGCCATCTTTGATACCCCTGGAAAGCCTTTTCTATCTTGCACCTCACATAGGTTTTTTTTTATCCTTTTCCTTTTTTTCTCTTATTCTTCTCTAATGAACTTAACATATAGTATTTGGTATTGCAGTTACTGGGACATGTATCATATGCCAATACTAAAATGTGAGATCCATTTATAATGCAATTTAATAAACATTAAGGGCAGGTAGGTGGCACAGTGGATAGAGTACAGGGCTTAGAGTCAGGAAGATTCATCTTACTGAGTTCAAATCTAGCCTCAGACACTTACTAGCTGTATGACCCTGGGCAAGTCACTTAACCTCATTTGCCTCAGTTTCTTCATTTATAAAATGAGGTGGAGAAGGAAATGGTAAACTACTCCAAATAAATCCAAGAAAACCCCAAAACGAGCTCACAAAGAATCGGACAGGACTGAAAATGATTGAACAACAACAAAACACCAGCTCTGTGATACAAGTATGTGGACAAAGACAGAATTTTCCCTGCCCTCAAGATTATATGATACTACTATACTTGGGGCATCTAACATATACATAAGCAAAGTATATGGAAAGTAACAGAAAGAGAGAGACAGAAAGACAGAGAGAGAGACAGAAAGACAGAGAGAGACAGAGACAGAGACCCAGAGAGACAGAGAGAGAAAACACACATGCACTAATAGTTGGAGGGAGGGAACTAGAGATCAGGAAAGGCCTCATCTGGGATATGGCAACACCTGAACTGGGACAGCAGTGAAACTACGCCTTTTGCCAGAAGGAAGTGACAAGAGCAAGGATTGCAGGCAGGGGTACAGTTTGTGCAAAGCAGAAAACGAGGTGGGTGAAGTTTGAATACTCAGAAAAGTCAGCAGTCTTTTTTTTTTTACTAGCATGAAGTACAGGAACAGAAAGGTGAGTGATATGAGATGGGTAGAGGGCAGCCGGACGATGAAAGGCTGGGCTGAACATCTTGTATCTTATCCTGGAAGCAATAAAAAGATATTAAAGATTTTTGAGTAGTGGAGTGACACACTCACTTCTGTATTTTAGGAATGTCAATTTAGTGACTGTGTTGGGGATGGATTAGAGATGGGGAGAGACCAGAAGGAGGGAGGCCGATGAGGATGCTATAACAAGATAGCCCAGGTGGCAGTAGAGAGGGAAGGGGGCCGAACTAGGGTAGCCGCTGGGTGAGAGGACGGGAGGGTAGGATGGGAGGGGGCTTTTTCAGGGAGTGGGAAAGAAGGATGATGGACAAGAGAGAGTCGATTAGGACTCCAAGGTTTGAGATGTGGCTGACTTTCCTAAATTTCATTTCTTCCCCATATTTGCACACTTAAGTGCTTAATAAATGTTTGTTGAGTTTAATGGAGGCTAATTATAAGTTGTTTATACCTGAGTATGCCAATAAGTCACTGTTCCCTTCCCTTGAGAGTATTTTAAGCTTTATCTCTAAAAGGCAGAAGGAAAGTAGATGAGGATTCCATTGAAGAACTCGTGGGGGAGGTACTTTCATTGAGGATGACAGTGCCTGGTATTCCCTGAAATGATGCCACATAAGTGGATATTTAGAAATTTCCTGGACATTATTTTCCAAATTCCAGGTTTTGTTTCCTTGTGTACACAGTCCATAACTGGTACAGTCTCCCTCAGTGTTATTTGACACGGTCCCATGGGGTAGGAAGGCCTATTAACAGTAGCTAAAACAAAACATAATTAGGCAAATAAATCTTATCCTCCACACCCCCTCCCCCAGTATATATATTACATTCTGAAGACAATTAAAAGGAGATTTTTAATATTATTATTATCAGATGTTTGGAATTAGTTATACCTCCATGGTACAGTGGAATGAACATTTTAGGAATTGAGAGATCAGAATTCTAACTCTTAATCTACTGCTGTCATTGTGATCTTGGACAAGACAGTAATCTTCCTAAATCCTCAGTTTCCATATTTGAAACAATAAATAATTGGAAAAAAATATGGTGTAAAATGTCAGGCCTGGAGTCAGGAAGACTCATCTTCATGAGTGCAAATCTGGCCTCAGACACTCACTAGCTGTGTGACCCTGGGCAAGTCGCTTAACCCTGTTTGCCTCAGTTTCTTCACCTGTAAAATGAGCTGGAGAAGGAAACGGCAAACCAGTCCAGTATCTTTGCCAAGAAAACCCCAAATGGGGTCGGGAAGAGTCAGACATGACTGAACCGACCAAATAACAAAATAGCGCCCAAATTCAAATCTGTACAGTACTTTCTTCTTTTCAAAACACTGTCACATCTATTAGTTCTTTTGAAACTTGTAAATCAATTAACAAACATTTATACCAACAACAATGATGCCAGAGTGATGATGTTTTGTCCTGAACTGGTCAGAGAAGAGTTCCCACTGCTATTCCATGTGGAGTTTGGGGTATTTTGGTGGGGTGGGGTGTGGAAGAAGGTTCAGATGGATGATTTCATTGATATAGTCTCTTCCAGCTCTGGATTGCTATGAGTGATTCTATTCCATGAGCTCAAATAATTGAGAGTGGACATCCTGTGTATGTTCATAAACTGACCTACTGACCCCACACTCCCCAAACAGAAGAATCGTGGGGGCATTTAATAACTTGGATCCTACTTCAATATCCTCCACAAAAGAATAATTCTAAATAGAATATGTATGATCCCCTCCTTTGACCACAGTGAGAACATTAGTTAAGGCTGGGTCCCCACTGTGAATTCCAAGACCTGAAATTTAAACAGGCTTGTGGAAATTTTAACACATTATCATTCACTAACAAGCACTAATGAATTTAATGAATAGATCCCTGATAAGCTTACTTTCAGCCAGCTAGTGATTAGATTTGACAATAAGTAAACAGGACCCAAATTACTCTTCCCTGCTCTGGGCAAGAGCTTCTTAACTTTTATATTATATGCACATACACACGTGCATGAAAACATATAATTGGGAACGGTGAAAGCAGGCCTTGATTGATGCCTTAAGTCTCTTTTTATCCATGCTTATATTTAAAATACTTGCCTCTTCCATCCAAATTTGCAACGATTGTTCCTTCTCTTTCTTTAACTTCTACCCATTTTCCCTCTTTCCTCTTCATTTCCTTCTTTTTTCTTAGCATTTCCTTCTTTCTCTATCTCTTCTTTTCTTCCTTCTATACTTCCTTTTCCTATTTTTTCTGTATACTATTTTCTTTTACCCTTTCTCTTCCATTCCCTTCATTTCTCCTCTCTTCTTTTTGTCTCCTCTCCAAAGCTCCAATTCAGAAGTTCTTGACACTTCTTTTTTGTGTGGGTCATGGAGCTCTGTTTCAGTCTGGTGAAACATATGGACCCCTCATCAGAATAATGTTTTTAAATGCATAAACTAAAATATATTGGATTACAAAAGAAATTACATTGAAATGCTGTTGTCAAATTAAAAACACACACAAACAAGTTCATAGACCTCAGATTAAGAATCCCTGACCTAAAATGTTTGGTGAAGGAGCAGATCAGAATAAAAAGAGAAAGGGGCAATCATCAAGTTTGGGTGTGGGGGAGGGGGATGGGTGCGGGATGTTTAAGTAGCCTATTTCTAAGTGGAGGCTGGCAGGAAGGCTCACTTCGAGGCTTTCTGGTCCTGTCCCTATAGCGGAGTGGAAATCATTGTATTCAAGAATAACCATGTGAGAACCACGTTGCTTCCAGTTAACAACCTATCAGCTTTTTTGCCTCTGCAACTAAGGTTTGGGTTTTTGTTGTAGTAGTAGTTGTTTGAGTTTTATTTATTTTTTGTGGGGTCAGAGACCCATTGGCTTTGAGACTTGTTAGAAGGATTGAAAAGCTCCCCCCCCATTATAGGCCACTTCTCTGAGTTAAAAGCCAATTTTGAACGTTACCCCCAAATTTCGAGGCGAGATGCCCCAGGCAAATATAGCTCATCCAGTTGGTATACTCCGTAGAAAATATTGACATTTTCTTGGGCTGGCACAGTAACGCTGAAGAAGGTGAGAATGATTCCGTAGTGCTGACCCTGAAGCAGGTTGACAGGCCTTTTAGGACCCTACTGTCATCCTTCCAGGTCCCAACTCTCCTCCTGTCCCTTTAAATACAGTGGCATCCTGAGACAGTGAGGAATCTTCTGCATCCCAGACACCCTCCAGACCTCTCATCCTTAAAGCACTAGCTTGAACTTGAACTTCCTTTTGAGGCTTCTGTGGTCCCTCCAGGTTGGGGCCATGGGTGAAATAGCTAGGGGAATAAATTTTTCCTCACTGCACTGTTATATAATCAAGCATTAAAATAGACTAAGGAACAGGCCCTGATGGCTCACTGTTTTACAGCATCAATTCACAATTATGGAGATGGAGTAATTAAAGGAAATGGCCTGTACTTTACCCAACCATAAAGCTAAATGTCACCCTAGATCTGTCCCTCTGCTATGGGCATATAGGTGGCACATTCTTGGTTCTGAAGCTCCCATACTCAGGTAACTAAGGTTTAATTCATTGGTTCCAGGAAGGATGCAAAAAATGATAATAGTAACCACTCACATTTATACGGTGGTTTATAGTTTGAGTGGTTTCAGTCTGCGAACAACCCTGTAAAGGTAGGTAGGACAAATACTATTATTCCCACTTTGCAAAGGAGTAAAGTTAAGTTTAAAGGAGTGAAGTGACTCGCCCAAGATCACACAGCCAGGAAGTGGAAGATCCTGGAAATAAACCCAGGTTTTCTGACTTGGAGTCTGTTGCATCTGCTATGTTGCAGCAATAACCATAGCACATTTATATAATGCTTTAAGGGATACAGAGCATCTTGTATCATATTTCTTTTGATTTTCTCAAGAGGTCTCTAGAATAATAACATAATAATATATTATATAATAAGATATAATATGATATAATATAATATAACATAAAAATAACATATAGTGTTTTAAGCTTTAAAAGAACAAAGCACTCTTCTAGCAAGAACCATGTGAAGTCCATAATGCAATCATTATCAGTCAGTGAACAAGCATTTATTTAGTACTTGCTGGTTGTCAGGTGCTATGCTAAGCCCTGGGGATACAAAGAAAATCAAAAACAGTCTCTGCCCTCCTGAAGCAACATGCAAATAACTATATATACACTAGATATGCACAGTATAGATGGAAGATAAGCTCAGTGGAAAGTAGTGCTGGTTCCTAATGAAGGGCATTTGTTGGGGGTGGAAAGGCCTCCTGAAGAAGGTGGGATTTGAGCTGAGTGTTGAAGGAAGCCTAAGAAGGTAGAAGTGAGGCGGGAGAGTATTGCAGGCATGGGGGACAGGTGGTGAAAAGTCAAGTAGATGGTATATCCTGTGCAAGAAATAGCTATGTGACCCTGGCAAGTCATTTACTCCTCAGTTTCCTCATCTGTAAAATGAGCTGGAGAAGGAAATGGTGAACCAGTTCCAGTACCTTTGCCAAGAAAACCTCAAATGGAGTCATGAGAATTCAGACATGACTGAAACAACTGAACAGCAGGAAGGCCAGTGTAGGTGGATCATGGGAGTGATGGGGGCAAGGAGTAAGGGAATTAAGGTATAAGAAGATTGGAAAGGGTATGAAGAAGTCAGGTTGTGAAGGAATTTAAATACCAAAGAAAGGAGGGACTTTATATTTGATCCTGGAGGAAATAGGGAGGCACTGGAATTTATTGAATAGGATGCTGGTGTGGGCAGACTTGTCCTTTAGGAGAATTACTTCAGCAGTTGAGTGGAGAATGGACTGAATAGGAAGAGAATCAAGTGGTGAGGAGATCATTAGGAGGCTCCTGTAATAGTCCAACTGAGACATGATGAGGAAATGGGTTAGGGTCCTGGCTGTTTAAGAAGGGAGAAAAAGAGATAGCCAAGAGACATTGTTAAGGTAGAAAAGACAAGATAGGATAACAGGTAGTTTTCATGAAGTGAGTGAGTAGAAAGCTGAAGATGAGACTGTGGTTGTGAGCCTGAGTGACCAGGGGGGATAGTGATGTTCTCAATAGTAAAACACAAGTCGGAAAGAGAGGGTGATTATACTCATTTTAGAGAGGAGGAAACTCAAGCTTGCAGAGAGGATGCATCTTGCTCAATCAGTCACTGGAAGTTAATAAAGTACCTGCTGTGTACTAAGCACAGGGAATAAAAAGGGGAAAAAAAGAAACAATCTCTACCCTCAAAGACTTTATCTTCAGCAATCAGCCCAATATTGCATAGTTAATAAATGATATTATGAACTAGGATAGGTCCAATGCTTTTTCTTATTCTCAAGGAGTTCATAATCTAGTGAGGGAGATAAAATATGTTCATAAATGGCTAAAATATGTTGGTATGTGAAAATAACATATATGTATTAGAATAAATGGTACAGGCATTGAGGAGAACGATTATTTTCCACTAAAGAGAAGATCAGGCAAGTTTCATGGCTAAGGTAACGTTTGAGCTGAGTCTTGAAGGATGTCAGATGGAAAATGGGAATATAAAACGTTGTTACAATGGGCAGATATCTGGGGAAAGTAGGAAACAAAACCTCAAAGGCAGAATAACTCTCCCCCCAAAATAGACTATTAACATCACCAGCTTCATCCTCATCCAGAAGTATCTGTTAGGGTCAGGTTGTGATTAAAAGAAGAGTCTTCCACATTTTATTTTGTTTTAGAAGTAGGAGATCAAAAACTAATAAAGAGCTTAAAGAAAATTGGGAAAAGTAATTTTGGAATTTCTAAGTCCAAAGGAGAAAGGAAGAAATGACATAGTAATAGAGGACCAGCCTCGGAGTGAGGAAGATTTGACCTTGCCTCTAACACATACTAGTGTACTCCTATAGTTTAAAACTGCACTAAGACTTTTTGGGACATGCTATATTTTGTATGTTCTTGAGGGGGAAGGGAAGGGAATAAATATGGTGACCTCTCAGTCACTCAAGCAATTCTCTAAGACTAGAAGTTACAGATGAATTGTTAGTCTTCGTTGGTAGAAGAAATTTCCACTCTAGGATTTCCCCCACATCAATGAAATCATCCATCTGAACCTTCTTCCGCACCCCACCTGTAAAGGCAATCAGTGAACGGGAAGATCTTTCCCACCCATTTGAGTGGGTTTCGGGGGCGGGGCTCTCAGGGTCCCTGGGAGAGTGGCTAGAACTGGAGCCAATGGAAGCCTGTGGTGGGAGGAGCTTGCTGAATGGTTGGAGCAGAGCTAAGAGGCAGTTGGAGAGAGCTGTTAAGAGCTGAAGGAGAGAGGAAGCAGTCAGCTAGCTGGAACACAGCTTGGAGATTGCAGTGGAAGCGGCGGCAATGGCGGCAGGCGCTACAGAAAAGCAGAACTGACCCTCGTGGAGACCGGAGAGTGCTGAGCAGGGGCTTGAGGCAATGGGTGGTCTTCTTGCTGGAGGGCCCTGGCATTGGGGGGAAGCACCAGTATGGCTTGGCTTGCTGCCATAATGTTTTTCTGTGGCCTCCTGGTCACTATTGTGACATGGGCATACTGGTCTTGGAAGGTTCATGCCAGGATGTTGAATTGGGGACACTGGTCCATGGGTCTGCTGCTTTTGAGTTTCAATAAATGCTTCAACTCCTCTGCCTTCTACTTAGAGAATTCCTTATATCCTGCGATTCTGGACCATCCAGGCATATTCATAGTTATCTTTGAAGTCATGAATTCTGCCTTAATGATATACTACCCCACCAAAAAAAAACCCAAACTCCCTGTGGAATAGTAGTAAGAACTCTTCTTTGACCAGTTCAGGACAAAATATCTTCACACTGGCATCATTGTCATTGGTATAAATGTTTGTTAATTGATTTACAAGTTTCAGAAGAACTAATAGATATGAGAGTGTTCTGAAAATTCGAAAGCACTGTACAGATTTGAATTTGTGTGTTACTGCGTTATTTGGCTATTTCAGTTGTATATGACTCTGTGACCCCATTTGGGGTTTTCTTGGCAAAGATACTGGAGTAGTTTACCATTTCTTTCTCCAGCTCATTTCACAGATGAGGAAACTGAAGCAAACAGGGTTAAGTGACTTGCCCAGGGTCACACATCTAGTAAATGTCTTAGGCTAGATTTGAACTCAGGAAGAAGAGTCTTCCTGACTTTAGGCCTGGCACTTATCCACTGTGCCACCTTGCTTCCCTGCTGTGTTATTAGGAGGAGAAAAAAAAATAAGATGTCTATGAGTCTCTTCAGTCTGTTTAAAAAAGGATGCTACCTCCTCTCTGATGTAAGTCAGATGTTGGGATGTCATCTGGATTGTGTGTAACATCACATGTTCCTATCTCTCTGAAAGGATGACATGAACTGGGATCTTTACCGAGGCTCATTCTTAAAAATATGGAGAACTGTGGAAGAAAGGCAGAATGCTTTCTGATGACAGCTGAGAAAAGTGTACCAGTCATCAACAGCACTGCTGTTTGAGACAACAGACTTAGAAGATGGTGCTATTTTTTTCTCAGTATTTTTTTTTCAAAGTAAGTTGTCACTGGTGGTGAAAGTTGAACAGATATTAATTATTTTTATATCCTTTAAGGAAGTACATTCTATCCGATGATATATGTTTGCATCTTTGTCTCTAGTCTCCTTTGGCTATCATTTCATAAGTTCCTAGGTAATCTCTTATTACCCAATAATTATACCTTATATTTAATGGTACTAATTCCTAGAATTCTCACCAGGGTTTCTTTAGCTTGGGGCAATAACAGTACTTGAAGGGGATGCAGTGGGAGAAAGGAATAAGGACATCAAAGGATGAAAAATAGGCCTGGAAGCACATGAGTGATGATAGAGAGGGTGGTCCCTCGCTTACAGAGCACCGTCCATGCCTCAGTGGGAGAAGGCCAGCCCTGGGAAATGAGCTCCATAGTGATAGGATCTTGGGAGGGGCCGCCAAGGGCCTGATGAGGGAATAAGGCTTTGTTAAACAGCTTAGGTCAGAGGAAGATAATGTGGACCAAGGCAGGAGGATCTGAACCTGTGCAGGGAGGAAGTTTCTCTTCTCTTAGAAGGAAGCATGTTCCCATGTCCAGAAATCATGTCCATAAATGTCAGTGCTCAGAGACAAAGCTCAGATTGCTGTCCTGGTTATAGCTTTGCTATTTCCAAGTACTTTTCCTTCCTTTCATTGGAAGTGTATACTTTTCTGGAGGTAATGGAAAAAAAAAGAAATGAATATACCTCCTTAGACACATTTTCCTCATCTTCTGTTGTTCTGTGATAAGAATTCAACGTTAGTTAAAAATTTTAAGGGTATTACTGCTGTATTACTTTCAATTTTCCCCCAAAGAGGAGCAACCAATTTCACGAAAGCTATATTGGACTGAGGCATGACTCTGGTTATGAAGAGCTGGTTAGAAGACAACAGCATAATGGAAGTCATTAATAACATTATGATTGGCAAGGCAATCAGATGCTAGAGACGGCTGGTTTTTGTGTGATTCTGTGATTTTGTCATCCGTTACATCATACCGCCTCAATTTCAAGAAAATAGGTTTTTGGGAAAACTTTGCTCCTATGAAACTTCATATCAGAACACACCCTCAGGACATGAGAAGTATGTCTACACAAGTCTTTTGCTCTTCCTTTAGCTAAACTTCATTGGACATGTTCCAAAACCTTATCCTGAATTCCACACTGTAGTGGACAGGATTATCCGACACTTATCAAAGACATCTTCCCAACATACAATGAAGTTAACTTTGTCTTATCCTCAATGCTATTTTTCTCAAAAAGAAGCAGAAAGAGTTGGAAGAGTCCTTAGCAGACACCTAAAAGTCCAATGTATACCGTAAAAGCAGAAATTAGCAAACTATAGACATTGGGCTGGGGAACCCATCTCTCCCCACAGATGAGAATGGTTTTTACATTTTTAATAAAGTTTTATTGTATTTAAAAATGTAAAAATTATTCTTAGCTCTCCGGCCTTAAAAAAAAAAGCTAGTTGATGATTTGACCCCCAGGCCATAGTATGCTGACCCAATTTGCTTTGAATGAAATGCTGCCGTAAAATATATCTGACAAATGGTCATCTTTTGCTTGAAGGAAAGCTGACTAGTCCAATAGAAAGAGTTACTGACTTTGGAGTTAGAGGAGCTGGGTTCAAATTTTGCCTCTGCTGTTTATTTCCTATACAACTTTGGACAAGCCACGTAACTAACCTCTCTGGGTCTCAGTTTCTTCTGTAAAATGAGAAGTTTGCATTAAATGTCCTTGAAAGGTCCTTTCCCCTCCAAATGTAGGATCCTGTTGTCCCCCTCTAACAAGGGGGAAGCCACACCTTCTTGACAAAGCTCGTTGTATCATCAGGAAGTCTTTTCCTGCTATCAAGCCTAACCTTTATATATATTCATCTACCTATGGCTACTCTCTGGGACCACGTGGAATGGGTCTAATCCCTCTTCCATATGCATAATCACAGTTATTGAGTCCTTCCTGGGTCTTCTCTTTTCCAGGTTAAAAATCCCTCTTTCCAATCCCCCCACCCCCGGCAATACTGGGAACCTGGGTTTCAAAGTGCCAACTTTGCCTCCTGACCATTGGCAAATCATTTTGTTTTTTTCTCTCTAAGCCTTAGTTTTCCCATCTGGAAAATGAGTTTAGGTCAGATAATCTCTAAGACCCCTCCCTGTTCTAGCAATCTCTAACTGTATATAGTAGCCTAGCACTGTGTGAACATGAGTTTACGTGCCATGAAACTATGCTGGGAATATGCTTTGTTGTGGTCTAACGATTCTGATCACGAAGGTCAAATCCTACAAATAGTTAAAGTGAGGCATTGCACAGAAAAAGCCCCAGAACTCTATTCCCTGCTACTGCAGAATCTCCCCCCTGAAGTATGAATTCTGATGACATCCTAATTTAAAAGATGTCAAGTGATTAGAATATTATAGCAAATCATGGCCTCCAGATAACAGCGATAATTAAGCCCAAAGACTGCTATCTGAGCCTGGAGTTTCAACAAGGGGACTGTATTAAGTTGTAGATCATTTAAAAATGTGGTGAGGGGAAATGGATATATTTGATGTCCTTTGTTTAAAGCAACAACTTGGCTTGAAAGATTGAGCTACCGATAACAGCTATTTCTGCATTAGGAAAGCTGTTCATCTTCTTTTCTATTGTTAACAGCAATGAATATTGCATGCCAGGAATGCACAAAGCCCCATGTGGAGCACAGGATTGGACATGGCCCTGCCCTCTAGGCATCTTATCATGGAATCATAGAGTTTTATTATATGCATAAAAGAGCTCCACCATGTGTGGAGAGAAATCTGAGGAAGGCATGAAATCTATTTTCATCCAAGCCTTAGGCTGGGGGTGGGGTGGGGTGGGGTGGGGAGGTGAGCCAGACAGAGAAGAGCCATAGAACCTAAGGTAGACCTGTAAGGGACTCTCATTCGACAGATGAAAAAGTGAGGCCTCTGAAGATTGAAATGGCTTGCCCAAGGTCACACAACTGGTCAGTGGAAGGCCATACCCAGAACCTAGGTGTCTTGATTTCCCCTCTAGGGCTCCCTTTTAAATTCTCTGCCATGTATGTTTGGCAGATAGTCTGCTTTGGGCCTAGAGCGGAAGTCCACGTGGGAATCAAAGAATAAGGGGCCCCAGATATATTTGGTGACCAGTGTGAGCTGTCTTAGAGCTCTCTATTCTGCCTAGTTTCCTCTTTTATAGTGATTAACACAAGGCTCAACTGCTCAATAAATACATATTGATTGTTTGGGTGTTCCCTTAGCACTTAAGGAATTCTCAACAGTTATCAAAGAGTAATTCCTATGAAGTATTGCTAATGGTCCCTGATATTTATAGAATATTTCAAGATTGCAAAGCACTTTATATACAGTACATTATTTCACTCGATCCTCACACCAACCCTGTTATCTCCATTTTGCAGATGAGGAAACTGAGACTCAGAGGCATCAGGTGACTTACCCATGGTCACACGGTTATGAAATGTGGGATTTGAACCCAATTCTCTTCTGACTCCAAGGCCAACTCTCTTTCCATGATATCATGCTGCTTCTTTTCTCTTTCATTTATCAGTTGTTGGATCACTGTGGTCTTTCTAAGACTTGGGAGCAAGAGAAGGCTTAAGCAAGACACTTGATAGGGTATCCTACTTAGTGTATTAGGAGGGCAGAGTTTATAATCTCAAAGAGGATCATAAACATGTCTGAAAGGTTCGGAACCGCCGGATATAAGAAACTCTCAAAGTAGAAGGCAGAAGAATCAAAACATATATTTAGGCTCCACAGTAACCAACCCATGAACCAGCAACCCCATTTTGATATATTGATCAAAAGCTTCCAGGCCCAATAAGTACGCCTTGAAAGAGTAACCAGGAGGCTACAGAGAAGCATGATTGCGTAAAGCAAAATCATGCTTCCCCCTCTATGGTAAAAAGATTACCCACTGGCCTGAAGTCTTTGTTCAGCTTCCTCCTGTAGGTCAGCTCTGCTACTGGCAGCTCCTGCTTCGGCTGTGGCTATAGCTATAGCAGCCTCTGGCTCCAACAGGAGCTGCTTTTAACCATCCGGCTTTTGCGGGGGTGTAAGGTACGCCGGGGAAAGCACAGGTTCTTTCAATCTGCTTAAGCAAGGTGAAGGGGTTGACCGGGAAAGCACAGGTTCTTTCCATCAGCTTAAGCAAGGGAAGCAAGGTGAAGGGGCCGACAAGCTTACTCCAGTCCAACATACAAACAGCAATCAGTTCAGGGGAAAAAGCCAAACTAGTCAAGGGCACTTGTTGACTAAGTGCTAAGGAGCCCATTTTTGGTTGCCAATACACTTAGCTAGGTGGGAGATGTTCATGACTGAGGACAGAGGAAATCTGCCATCCCTAGCACTGCCTATGCCCTTCTGCTGGATAAACATTGGATGGAGACATCTCTCAGAATCATGGGATATCTCAGTTCAAAGGGAACTTAGAGGTCACTGAATCCAGCCCTCTCATTTTATAAATGAAGAAACTCAAACCACTGCCTTCCACCTAGGGAGAAACTCAGAGTATAAAAGGTGAGCTGGTGACCTTTTAAATCTTACTGCCAAAGGACTGGAATGAAGGGGGGGCAGGTGATACACATGGGGTCTGTGTGGAGGTTGGAAATGGATCTTAGTAGGATCATAGCTTCAGAGCTAGATTACAACAATTTCGTTTTTATAAGTGGGGAAACTGAAGCTCAGAGAGTGAAATGATTTGCTCAGTCAGAGGCAGCTGGTGACACAGCGGATGGAGCATTAGGCTTGGAGTCAGGAAGAACTGAGTTCAAATCCAGTCCCAGCTACTCACTAGCTGTGTAACCTTGAACAAGTCACTTAACCTCTGTTTGTCTGTTTTCTTAACTGTAAAGCAGTGATAATAATCATACCTACCTCACAGGGTTTTAGAGAAAAACAAATGAGAAAATAATGTAAAGTGATTAGCCCAGTTCCTGCCCCATAGTAGGTGCTATATAATCCTCAAGGTCACATGGTTAATGTGTGGTTAGCTGTAATGAAAAGTGACTGAAGAAAAGAGAAGAATCTTCTGCTTGGGTCCCTAAACTCACTCTTGTACTCCTGTCCCTGAGAACTTTAAATAAATAAGACAAGGCAAGTAGTCAACTAGTCTTTCAGCCATAGGGAAGCTGGAGGGATGGGGGGTAGGGGAGAAAGGGAAAGAATAGATCCAAGAGTCAAACAATGGGGAAGGCAGACACCCAGGTGTGGGAAAGGTCTACACGAGAGTATGAAGGAGCAGCTCGTTTTTTATAAAATACTCAAACATTTGCTATCTGTGGATGACCCAGGATAGATAATCATCTTAACTGGCAAAGGGAAATGATTGCACAAAAGTCATAATCTGAAGGCAGAGAACCCAGGAACTCTCAGATTTGGGAAATGTGTTTGATTTTCTATCAGCAGCTGTTCACAGGGTAATTAAGGATGAAATGAGCATGAAATTATCATTTGCAGATAAACTCAGGTCTGCCCCCACCCTGGAATGGAACCAAACTTTCAGCTCAGTCCTACCTTTTGAGAACATGTCGATTTATTTTATATGGGGAAATAAATGCATTTATGTAATTAAAAGAATGCATTAGTATTGAGTGTCTGTCACCTTGATCTCCTCATCACCCATTTATGTTTTAAGGGTCAAAAAGAAAGCTGGGAAAGGAATGAAATCTTTTTGCTTCTAGAGCATGGGGGAATGTAGGGTTGGGGGTAGTAGGAGTCTTGGATTTAAGAGGTGGGAGGAACCTTAGCGATCAGCTAATTCTCTCCTTGCATTTTATGGATAAGGAGACAAAAGCCGGATGGGAAATGACACTATGCGTGACCCTGTAACTGAAGTGGAAGTAGGACTCCAAACTACTAGCCTAGTAGTTTTTCCACTCATCCACAATGCTCCTTCAAGGGTGAATGGAAAGCTCCTTTCTAAAAATTCAGTAGTCCATCAGGTCACCCAGAGTTCTGACCCTGCCATTAACTAACTATGTGATTTGGCCAAATCATGTTACTCCTCAGGTTCTCCAACTCTAACAACAAGGATGCTTGTTGTTTTTGTTGTTCTTGAGTAGTTTCAGTCATGTCTGACTTTCATGACCCCATTTGGGGTTTTCTTGGCAAAGATACTGGACTGGTTTGCCATTTCCTTCTCCAGCTCATCTTGCAGATGCAAACAGGGTGAAGTGACTTGCTCAGGGTCACATAGCTAGTAAGTGTCTGAGGCAGGATGATGAGTCTTCTTGACTCCAGGACCTTCACTCTATCCACTGCATCACTGACTTTCCCTAACAGAGATGCCATCAGCTCACATTTACATAGCCCCTTAAACACATGATTTAGTTTACCTTCTCTGGCTCAACTAGTTCATCTTTTACTACTGAACACTGCATTGTGTGGTAAAAACAGGACCTTGGTCTATCTGAGGAGATCAAGGGAGCAACATGAGTCCATGAGACTTGTTGAGGAGACAGTCCTAATAGTGACCTTCTGCTGCCTGTGCCATCAAGATGTCAGAAGAAAAGTGGTCTGTGAAGCGTGGGGCTGTCAAACACTAATGTAAACCCTTGTAATCAGGACAGGTCAGCCGTCTACAAAGAGCCTCACATAAGCCCCTGTCTGTTTTCCATCAGGCCTGGCTTTGCTGCTCTTACTGCTGTCTTTGAAAGGCTGCATACTATTTATTTATTTTTCCTGTCGGCAGCTAATAAGTGATGAGATTGTCTGCTCCAGGACCTCCACAGGTACACAACATCAGCCCACAGCCCAAGTCACTCTGTGAAGTACCACTGGCAAACCACATGAAGGGTCCTGGAAAAAGGAAACATCTGTAGAAAGGCAGCCTGCCATGGGAGTGTATTAGGCAGTCACCTAGGGACTACATTTCTCATTCATTTATTCAACAAAACTTATTAAATGACCACTACGTGTCAGTTACTAGGTTAGATGTTGAAGATACAAAGCAGCCCCTCATGGAGCCTATATTCTATTTGGAGGAAATAGATACCAACAAATATATACAATATGGTTGGTGGGGCGGTTATAGCGATTAGATGGAGTGAGTTTTGAGGGAACCTCTCCACCCCGATAATCCCTAAAATAAGGATGATCTTTTGAAGTACTTGAAATTCTACTCCTGGAATATCATGCCATTCTGGAAGTAACCTTAAAGATTATGTAATGTAATCCTTTTAGTAGATAGCTCAGTGAAGTAGAGAGTGAGTGCCATGTTTAGAGTCAGAAGGTCTTGGTTTGAATCCCTGGTTTGGTTACTAGCTCTCTGTGTTATCTTGGGCAGACTTTGGTTCTCATCTGAGGACAATGGGAGTATTGGGTTACAGGACCTCTAAGATCCCTTCATAAATTTTCATAAAGAAAACTAACTCCCAGAAAGGTAAAGAGATTGAGTTAATGTCACACAGCAAGTTGGGTCAGAGCCAAGGTTCATCCCAGGTATGGGATGGACTCCAAATCTACTCTTCCTTTCCAATAAATCACTTTGTGCTATGCCTTGTAGTGGAAAGAACCAAGATTTACAGTCTGAAGATCTACCACTTACTAGCTGTATGATCTTGAATAGGCCAGTTAACCTCACTCAGCCACAATTTCCTCATACGAAAAATGAGGATAATAAAACAGCCTTCCTGGACCACGGCTTCCGCCCCTATAAAATGAATCATTTGGACTAGATGACCTCGAAGGTGGTTCCAGTTCTAAATCTATGATCCATTAGCTCTGTCTCCCCAATGAGAATTTAAGCACCATGAGGACAGGGACTGTTTTTGCTTTAAAAAAAAAAATCCTCAGCATGTAGCATAGTCCTGAGCACATAGCGAATGCTTGATAAATGCTTTCTGATTGATCACATGAGTACATGATATAGAAGGTTCTTTGGGACAGATCCTTTGAATTAATTTATTAGATACTTTCTCTTTTCCAGGAGGGATAGAGAGATAGGAGGGAGCTGTGGAGACACTGAAGGAATTGTCAAAGGCTGCCAGAAGGGGTCTGGGGCATGGAGGGCTGCCCAAGACACACCTACCTCCTTCAAAATGTTCTTTCTCCCGGGAGCCCCAAACAGCTGACTTCAGCTTTTGAGAGGCCTGAGGGCTTTCTGGCCTTCCCTCATGGGCTGGGAAAGAACGGGCCTCTGCTTCCCTCGGTCTGGGGAGGGGCCTGCTCCTCACTAGGTTCTCCTAATTCAATAACAGGAGCTCTGAAGCTGCGAGAGAGGCTGGAGCCCCATCTGGCCAAAGGAAAACAATCACAGTTCAGCAACCTGCTTTGGGCTCAGCCTGGCAAGAAGATGGGAATGAAATGGTGATGTGTTCTCCTCCCTCTGGCTGGCTCCTTGGCTGGAAGGGAATATGGTGGGGCGGTAAGGCCCCTGACCAAGTGCTGCCAAGCCAGAGGGCAGGGTTTCCCGCTGCCTTCCCCCGGGGCAAGCAGCCGCCCTTATTCTCTTAGATTAATTCCAGCTGTTGAGTGCCATGCTAGCAGAGGCATTAGTAATGCTAGCTCTGAGGAACAGTGGGACTCCCAGACAGTAGAGCTTTTGCTTGCTTTTTTAAAAATTCTTTCTCCCTTTATAACCTGACCTCTGACCTTTTCCTAATTTTTTCTCCCCTCCCTTCAACTCCTTTTCTCTCTATATATATTTCTATTCTGAACTTAACAAACAATACATAAAAGAGCATTTCCATAATTTCCACATGTAGAACAGAAAAAAAGAACCATATCTACGTGTCTTTTTGTCTTTCTTGGCTCCTTATTCTTTCTTCTGTTGCAATCCTCTTTTCTCCTGTCCCTGCCTCTCCTTTCTTTCTGTCCTCCACCTCTCTGTTACTGGGTCTCCCTGTGTTTGTCTTGAGCTGGCTCTCTGTGTCTGTGGTCTGGCTCTTCTTTTTTTTCCACTCTATCCCTTGCTCCATCCTTCCTCTCACCTTCCACCCTGCTGCCCCTCCTGTCATCCCGCCTTCAAGGCTCAGATGACTCCCTAAACATCACACCAGAGTTCAGATTCAATCCCTCTTCCTCTTAAATGAGGAGGTTTCACTCAGAACAGCTGCAAACAGAATTGAGCAACACAGCACTTAACAGCCAGCCTCCCCCCACTTTCCAGGCCAAGAAGGAAGAGAAGGTTTCTGTGTATACACATGTGTGTATGAGGCTTCATTGTCCAGCATTCAACAGGGGAACTTTAATTTGCCAGCGAATCACTACCCAATCGTCAATTCACTTTTAAAAGACTCTTGATTTAAGCCTTCTGAGAGCTAGTCCTCTAGCCGCTGGTTTGGAAAGCGATTGCCTGTCATCCCAAAATGTTAGAGTAAACAGCGTATCTGTTCAGCATCACATGTCTATTTTCCTCAGTGGCATTTCCTTGGTCACGTGGTGGTCATTTACTTTCCACAACTGACATTCCACAGGTCTGAGCTTTCATTCCTCTGGGAGCATTTCAAATACTTGTGGTTTTAACCAGGATTGAAAAAAAAAGCCATCTATTTTAAAAGGGAAGTACACGTACATACACCCCACCATCCTCTACAGACTGAATACCTGGTAAAGCTCCATGGGCAGTCTCCCTTCCCTCCAGTTGTCCAGCCACAGCTAGACAGAGGGGGCTCTGAGAGGGCAGGACAGCCCAGCCCAGAAGGTTGGGTTTCTAGAGCTGTTTATAGATCATGTCCTCCAAGTTGATTCCATTCACTGACACCTTGGCCAGGGCTTCTTTTACCATTTTGGCTCATACTGCCAGGGCAAGCAGTTGGGAAGTTGGAGTGGGAAGGTTGGAGTGGGAAGACTTGGGTCTGGCTATGGCCCCAGATCCTCCCTTTACTGTGAGACCTAGAACAATTCAAAGCCCCTCTCAGGGTTCTCCTTTGTTCTCTTCAGAAAGTTAGGCCAGTGTGGTTTTTAACGGGCCTAATTAGTGATTAGCCAATAACCACTAGGAGAAAGTACATGTTGAACAACCTGAGTGATGAAGTTAAATATTAGGGTCAAGCTGGATAAGAGGAATAGCTGCAACATAGGATGGGGGATATTGAGGACAAAGCCCTTGTGGGGAGTAAGCCACATTTGTATTAGTCATACCTCTAGTACCTTTCCTAGATGCCCTTCTTAAGCTCATCCATTTAGAGCTGGAAGAAGCCCTTATAAACTTAAACTCCTCATTGTGAAGTGAGGAAAATGAAGCACAGAAAGTTCAAGCGACTTACCCAACATCATACAGGTAGTTTCTTAGTCAGGATTTGAATCCAGGCCCTCTGACTTCTGAGCTAACATCCCTTCCAATGTGCCACCCTGCTTCTTCCGTCTTGTCCCTTTTCAGTGTTATATTCTGAAGTATACGATTCTTTCCTACTGCTTCACAGATGTTCAAGGCTACCCAATATGGTACCCACTGGGTCAGATAGTACTCAATATATTACTGTTCCTTTCTTACTCATCATAATATGTCCATCCTATGGCTCCTTCTCTTAGGGGGAGACTCGAAACAGGGATGCTGCATCAGGGACCTGGGAAGAGGGAGATTTTGAGTAGTTCCACTCATTGTATTTTCCAGACATCTTGTGTCCAAACACTCACAGGTTACCTTTGGCATCACATTGTCAAAGTATCTCAAGTTACCATATAGTCCCTCTCTGGGAAGGGAGGTTCTAAGATGGCCTAATTAATACCAGGGAAACCTGTAGCAGAGTCCTTGACCTGGGGCAAAATACACTGTGGTCTAACACCCTCTCCTGGCCACAACATTTTATACAGATGACCTCTAGCTTAATGCCCATTTTCCCTAAAAAGCCCATTGCTAAGTTTTCATGTTCACAGTCAGGCTGTGATTATTCTCTACCTAGTGGCAGGAGGGAGACTGTCATAAATCAGAAAGGACTACTGCAGGAGGTGGAATGTTTCTCGACCCCTACCCCCTCTAACACCACCTCTAACAATTTGTGTGACCATGTGACTTAATATCCCTGCACCTCCGTGTCCACATCTGTAATATGAGGGGATTGGACTAAAGCGCTGATATCCTTTGATTCTTTGTGGACTCAATGAATTCTTCACAGTCCAGTATAGCGGTTGATTTATACAGAACATTACAGTAAGCATAATGTTTTGCTTGTAACAACCTCATGAGGTTGTCGGTTCAATTATGCATGACTCCTCATGAACTCATATAGCGTTTTCTTGGCAAAGATACTGGAGTGGTTTGCCATTTCCTTCTCCAGCTTATTTTACAGATGAGGAAACTGAGGCAAACAGGGCAAAGTGACTTGCCCAGGGTCACACAGCTAGGGAGTGTCTGAGGCTAGATTTGAATTCAGGAAGATGAGTCTTTCTGACTCCAGGCCTGGCACTCTATCCACCTACCCCACCTTATAAAGTAGGAGGAATCAGTGTTGTTAATCATTTTTTACAGACGAGAAGACTGAGTCTCTGAGGAGTTAAATTATTTGTGACAGTCACAGAGCAAGTGACTCTCCGGGATGGAATTCAAACTGAGGTCTCTCAGTTCAAAGTTCAAGTTCTTCTTGTGATGCCACACAAGATTTTAAGTTAAGTTCAGTTTGAAGGACTTAACAAGATATTATAAGAGGCACTGGAGTTACAAAGGAAAAAAAAAGAAACAATTCCTGCCCTCAAGGAGCTTATATTCTACAACATGTAAAATCACACAGTTCAATAAAAACAAAATAATTTAGGGGGAACACTAACCATCTGGGGCTTAGGAAAGACCTCATGAAGGAAGTGGCATTGAAGCCTTGAAGGGAATTTAGGTTCTAAGAAGAGGCAGAAAAGAGGCCTGGGTATCCTTGTAGCCTTCCCTTGAAGACTTTGATGAAACGGAGTATCAGAACTCCTATGTTGCAAAACAAACAAATCCAAATGCTGGGCATAATCAAGAGGGAGATTAGAAACCCAACCCCACTATACAAACCTGGGATACAATTGTTCTTAAAGAATAAACAGTTCTGGTCCTTGTATCTCAAGACATGATGAAATACTAGAACATCTAGAGGTGTGAGAATGTTTCTAGAGATGAGGGGGGTGGGTAGAGAACAAATACCCACGAAGTGCTAGACACTCTGCTTGACAAATATTATATCATTTGATCCTCGCAACAGCCTGGGAGGTAGGTGTCCTATTTTATTCCTGAGGAAACTGAGTCAGAAGTGAAGTGACTGGTGCAGGATCACATAGCTAGGAAGGGTCTAAGGTCAGATTTGAATTTAGATTTTCCTTCAGGCCCGATGCCCTGTGTCCTGGGCCACTTCACTGCCTCAGCTAGAATGAAGAAGTTATCACAAATCTCTCTTTCTTTTCTACTTCTTTTCTATTACTCTAGTTTAGCCCCTCACTTCCTATTTCTTAGACTATTGAAAAAAAGAAACCCTCCTTATTAGATTCCTTGTTTTCAGTTTTTTCCCCTTCAAATCCACCCTCCTCACAATCATGAGAATAATCTTCATAACTCATAGGCTAGACCTTCGTTGCCCTGTTTAAAAAAAAAGTCCAGTGGCTTCCTGTTGTCTGTGGGAGAAAATGTCAATTCCTAAGACTGTTTTTTAAGGCCTCCACCATATGAATATCATCTCATTCTAAATCCGTACTATCTGCCGTTCATACACTTTCCATTCCAGCCAAACTGGGCTGCTGGCTGATCCCCAGTCTCATCTTATTGCTTCCTACTCCTGCTCTGGTGTGGGCCGTGACTTTGATGACATTCTCAACCGTAGAATTATTGGCTCAGAGAGTTTGGTTATTTTTGTAACTTTTAGTATTTAGAGACCAGATTGATCTCCAGAAAGATTCTACAAGTTTGCAATTCTATCAACAGTGAGTAATAACTAGAATTTATATAGTACTTATGGTTTGCAAATGGTATTTCATTAAGTCCTCACAACAACCTGGAGGTAGGGACTATGATTAGCACTAATTTTACAGATGAGGAAAGAGGGATAAAGAGATTACATGGCTATCCCAAGGTCAGACAGCTAGTAAGTGTTTAGGCTGGATTTGAACTCAGGGCTTTATGATTCTAAGTCCAATGCTCTGACCGAGGTGACACTTAGCTTCCTAAAAATAATACTGTAAGAGTTTCTCTCCAACTTTGCTAGCTTCATTGCCTTTAATCTTGTTGTTTTGGTCAGTTTGATAGGTGTAAGGTGATAGGTCAAAGTGGTTTTAATTTTTATCTCTGATTATGTAAAGAAGTTGAGAGTTTTAAAGTGATTACTAGCATTTTGTGTTACTTTTCTTGAAAACCGTTCCAAACTTTTGGCCTGTTATCCAGTGAGGAATTGGGAGTTACCTTGGTAAGTTTTAAATGCTGTTAGTGAACAACAAGCATTTGTTAAACTTAAACCCTGGGGATTAGAGGAAAGACAAAAACAGTCTCTGTTTTCAAGGAGGACAAGGGCAGTATGTAGATAACTAAATACTAATAGAAGAGGCAACATGGAGATGATGAAAAATATATATTTTGAATATAATCTGTAATATTTACCACAAATGATTTTTACAAACTAATATGTTTCTCTTTTTCTTTTGATTTTGTTCTTATTCCATGGATTTTTGAAAATAATAAAGAACAAAACCAAAAAATAAAGAACACATAATAAAGAACAATAAAACAACAAAATAATAAAGAACAACAAAGAGTAATAAAGAACATCTATATAGTGTTTACTACGTGCCACCCCTAAGCATTTTACATTATCTCAATTGATCCTCATAAGAAACCCTGGGAGGTGGGTGCTATTATTATCCCCATTTTACAGATGAGAAAACGGAGGCACAGAGGTTAAAGTGACTTGCTCAGGCGCATAATACTAGTAAGGGTCTGAAGTCAGCTTTGGACTGAGGTCTTCTGGACTTCAGGCCCAGGGCCGTGTCCACTGTACCACCTAGCTAGTCTAGTCAAGGGCTTCTATATCGATCAGAAGAGGCGCATCTTCCTCTGAGACAGAAGAGAAGGGGGAAGGAGTGAATAATTCTGCTGACAGGTAGAAATGGAGGAGGGCAATGTCAGGAGCTTCTGTCATTGTGCCTACTCAGTATAGCAGGAAGCTGTTTGTGTTTGTGGGATGGAACTGGGTGGGGAGACAAAGCAGGTAGATAGTTGGGGCACAAGAAGAGAGGAAAAAGTTTGAAGAGTCAGTGTGAAATTAAGTAATGATCAGAGGACAGAATTTCTAAGTTTTGGACCTTTGGAGGAGTGGTACATTCAGTCCTTTGAGATGAGGAGCTCCCAGGTGCTGGTGCATGGCTGAAATGGATGGAAAAAGACATCACTGGAGTTTAGAAGGTAGAAGAATTAGGTAATATAGGGTCTAGAGGGGTCATCACCATGAATATTTAAGTATCAGGCTCAAGGCACTTGCTACCTCCACCACACCAAGACAACCAAGCAGTTGATCACTGAATATCTTTTTTGTAAGATTTTTCACAAGTCTTTATGCATCCTAGAGGTCCATTTTTCATCCATCATAAATGATTTCATCAGCCTGCTATCTTCTTTTAATTATATATTCTTGGGTTCTTTGCTGGGTTTTGTTTGTTTTATTTTCTGAGTGCTTCTGACTTGTCCAATAGGGACGTGTTAATCTTTGATAAAAGAGTAAACAGATGGTCATAAGAAGGATATGATCAGAGTGTAAAAGGGTCATGTCTACAAATACGCAAGTTCCAGAGGACAAAGGAAGGGGGCATTGTGGAGAGGAAATCAAGAGCTAGGTACTTGTCAGCAGGATGGACCAAGCACCTCAATTCTCTTTTATTTAGATGGGCCCCAATAACTGGCCTAATGGAACAGGTGACTCCATCTCTTTGGCCCCATGTAGACAGAGCAACAGCTCATCTAATAGCGGTTTACTGACAGTTCTCTCTTTTTAGCCAGTTGTCTTGGTATTTTGTGATCATAGGAGGCAGTGGCTTGAGCCTGGATTGTTCAGGAGCAGTTTTTTGTGCATGGCTATTACCTTCCCTATAAATGTGGCAATAACCCCTTAAAATCAGGCAGGATTAAGCAGTTTTCATTAACATGTCAATAAGTCAGCAGTATAACGCTTTAACCTATACTGCTTCCCATCAGCAAAATACCCTAAGGGATAAGCATCTCATTTTAACTACCAGGAAAATCTCAACTGCTTATTCACAGTGAGAACACTTAAGTTACTAATAAGCATATAACCATACCACCACTCAACTTTTTTATTTGCCATTATCATTTCCTTTTATATATCAAAGGAAATCTACATATAGATACATATATGTGTGTGCATGTGTGTATATGCACGTACACATATTTGTATGTTAAGTAAAACATAATTGTGACATCTCACATTCCATAGCTGCATTTTTATAGCTATCATCTCTCTACCATTCTCTCTCTCTCTATTTATCTCTTTATTTCTACACCTCCATCATCTTTCCATCTCTCTGTCTTTGCCTTTATTTATCTCCCCTCTCTCTTTCAGATGGTTTTCTGTATTGGAGGCGTTCAGGAAGAAATTCAGTAACCACGAGTCAGGAATGTTATAGTGAGGTCTGGTTGACCCTTATGGTTCCATGGTTCCTCAGTCTTCAGTGAAACAGAGATGCCACTAATGTGGAGCTTCCCTCCTGTGGTGCAAATCATAGCTCATAGGTGCCTCCTCAATCTGTGTCATTCTTGTCATATCTATATGATTCTTATATCTTATCATATCATGTTTCCATAGAGGACCCACTCAATGTGCTGAAGGGTTTTCTTTAGGTTTCTGTGATTCTCTGAACAGAAATTAAAATATTTTCACCTGGCACTATAAGATTACAAGTCTCATTTAATGCATTGTTGGTGGAGTTGTGAACTAATTCAACCATTCTGTAGAGCAATTTGGAACTATGCCCAAAGGGCTATAAAACCATGCATACCCTTTGACCTAGAAATACCACTACTAGGTCTGTATCCCCAAAAAACAAAAAGGAAAAGGACGTATATGTACAAAAATATTTATAGCAGCTCTTTTCTGGGGGTAAAGAATTAGAAGTCCAGGGGACACCCATCAATGGCGGAATGGATGAAAAAGTTGTGGTATGTGATTATAATGGAATACTATTATACTATGGGAAATGACAAACAGGATGCTCTTAGAAAAACCTGGAAAGAATTGCATGGGCTGATGCAAAGTGAAATGTACTGTGTACAAAGTACCAGCAATATTGTAAGGTGATGAGCTGTGAATGACTTCACTATTCTCAGAAATACAATGATCCAAGACAACTCTGAAGGACTTAGGATGAAAAATTCTATCCATCCCCAGAGAAAGAACTGATATCTGAATACAGATTGAAGCACACTTTTTTTTAACTTTCCTTATTTTTCTTGAGTTTTTTCTTGTCTAGGTTTTCTTTCACAACATGACTATTATGGATATGTTTTGCATGACTACACATGTATAACCTCTGTTGAATTGCTTGCCTTCTCAATGAGGGGAGAGAGGGAGAAAATTTGGTACTCAAAGTTTTGAAAAGAAACATTAAAAATTGTTTTTACGTGTAACTGGGGGAAAATAAAATACTAAATAAAAATTTTTAAAAAAGAAAGTAATAGACTACTCTTGCACCTTAAGAAATGCCAAGTAAAATAGCTTTAGAGAAACCTGGGGGGCAGGAGAGGGGGCAAGATGACAAGTCCCATGACCACATATGGCTACTGTCAGTTGTTTTTCACTGAGTATCCTATGTACCTTATTTTAGGTTTCTCATTAATCCTAGTCCATTTTCCTTCCGCTATGACACAACAATAAAAGAAATATGCCAGAATTAGTCCGATAAAGTATCATTTAGCAGTATTTTTATTATGGCTAGAAAGAAAAGAGATACCTTATTTTTTCTACTTCTAGTCACTTCAAATTAAAGAGTAATAAAACCACAGAATTATTTCTATTCTTATGATTACTGAAATTCTAAACTCTTACTACATGTATGCTATACAATTTAGTGTTCATAAACACTCTCTTACATTATCTCTATTTATTTTGCATTTCTGTAGCATGCCTTGTCTCATCAACTAGACTGTAATCTCCTCAAGGACAGGTACTTCGTTTTCTACTTCTTGTGGGTTGAACCGGTAGCCATATGGTGTAGTGGAAAGAGAAATTATCTGGAATTAGGAAACTTGAGTTAAAATTCAGGCTAGCTCTGTTACTTTCTAAACCATGTTATTTTCTAGTTATATGACCTTGGGAAAATCAGTTAAATTCTCCAAGTGTAAAGTTTCCTCATCAGTAAATTGAAGAATATAATAATTCCAACACCTCTTTCACAGGGTTATTGTGAGAATTGAATGATATATAGAAAATATTCTTTAAATGATAAAGCACTCTCTACATACCAGTTTTTATTGTGGAAATAAGTATAACCCTTGTATCGTTAAGAAAAGAAGGACCAGATTCAGCCTTTGAAGACATCAGTGATAATATCAAAGTTTGTGCCCTACCCAGACCCTCTCTTTTGGAAAATCATTATCAAATTTTAGCTCCCTGTTGGACCACTAGTCTCTTCTCTTGCAAATAAACTGAGGCTTCTAATTGGCCTGTAAGTCTAATATACTTATTCTGAATAATTATGAGTATGGAAAGAACTAGTATCCCTTTTTCAAAGAAATAGGAATCCTATTTCATTGCCTAGTGACTGCCATTTAACCCCCACCATCAATAATGAATCGGTCTTCAGTCCCTATTACCAACAGAGGAAATTTAAGGCAAGTTCTGAAAGAATGAATGAACTGCAGTTACTGGTTCGGTGGCAGATATTAAGTTTTTCATCTCCATCTGCCAGCGACTTCACCTATTTTCTGCTGCCAATGCTACCTTCAGTCCATTCTGCTCCTTGTAGCTCCAGCTCAAGGCTTAAGAGCTCCTACTGATCTTCTGGAGACAGCTTTTGTCTGTATCTGCCAATCTCCTCAAAATTTCTTTCTTTTCTCGTTCTTCCTTTTAGTCCTCTTTGCTTGGTCCTTTTTGGACCCATTCTATAAAAAATGGATTATTTTCTTTTTGGTTCTGTATCTGCTTTAGGGTATTCTCTATGTACGTTTCTACTCCCTCTCTTTTACCCCTTGCAGTGGAGTCGGTAAAAGAGCAGAAGAAGGAAAGCTTAACAAATCATCTATCAACTCAAATGGATGCCTGCTGAATGGACACTGCATAAATATTTGCTGATTGATTTTTATGACCTTGCACACCAAGAAAACTTTGCTTATTGTTAATTAACAATCTTGAACCTTTCCAATATCTTATCATAGTAGGGGATGACCCTGGTTCTCATAGTTCTTTCCCAATGCAACATGAGCTCTCACAGATCTTTACTAAGCTGGAAAGTCAGTAAGAATGTGCTCCAAGTCCTATCTGTCTGTTTTTTCAGGACCAGCCTAGTTCAGTCTCAAGGACTGAGCTACACTAGTCTAGTAGACTAGGTGCAAGGTGATGTATTTTTCAACCGTAGCAACTCTCAGAGACCATCTACCATGTTGTAGAGGTTTTACAATCTGTGTTGGTGAAGAGAGATGGAACCATATCAACAAATCAACCTTCCTTGATTGATTGAAGTGTTACAATGAATGAGACTGCTCCTGAGGTCATGATGGCAATAATAACAAAGACAAAAGGTAGAAAATAAAATCAATTAATCATTTAAAAAAATAAGCAGAATAGTGTGGAAGGAGGTTCAGAAGGGGACACAACATGAAGGTCAGTGTTGAGTTATCATGTTAACTTTGAAATATACAAAAAAAAAACAACCAAAAAAGGAAAAAAAAACCCACCCCATAACTAAAATAGTCTCCAACAGAGAGGAGATTCACATCTTTATAGGAAGACTTCTCTTTGCATTCTAATTTGTATAGGGAAATATTTGCTTTTTGTTGATGTTTATCCAGTTCATAATAATAAAAAAAGAAAGTTTTAAAAGGAGAAATACATCTGGAATTTAAGCAAAGAAGCTGGACAAATATGGAAAGGACAACTTTGTTCTCAAGCTGTTCTTTTGGCTCCTACAGTCTTACTCTCCAGTCAAACTGGAATAAGACAGAGTAACCTCTGTGGGTGGCCTTTTTAAGGGTAGGAGTTAGGCTGGGAAGAAAGTGGGCATTTGGGATCCATCATTGTCACTTTCCTTCTGTATTTAGTGATGGAAAGCTAGTTAGTTGAACCCCAACATTTTATTTATGAAGAAACTCAGGCCTGGGGTGCTTAAGTGATCTGGTAAAGGTCACACAGTAAGAGTCAGAAGTTGAATTTTAGCCTACTTTCTCTCATTTCTGAGTCAGCATTCTTTGCATGGTACCACAAAGCTTCTACTTACTGCCGAGGGTCCAGAATGGTCCCCAAGATGGCGTGGCAAGTGTCAGACCAGGAGAACAAAGCCAAAACAGTAACCCAGACTCCCAAAATGCTTCCTTTCTTCAGTCAAATAGGCAAAATTGAAAGAAATAATGTTTTGGACAGAGATGACAACCCAAGGTGGGGGAGGATGTATTTTGATAATTCTCTAGGGTACAATAGCTGCTGTCAATGCAAGTAAAAGGAGTTTGCAGTTGGCCCCAAATCTATGGGACTTCATTTCACACAAATGGCACAGAAGGACCTGATAATAAAGATAGTGACAGACCCAGGGTTCCAACTTAGCTGCTGCCTGTTTGGCCAGAAATAATTTAGAAGTGTGTAAGTGGGAGAAACACAAAGAGAAGTAAAGGTGAAGAGTAAAGATAAGAGTGATTCATAAATTGAAAGATGATATTTTTTCTTCTATGGAATAATACATGCAGTAAGGAAGCAAGTGCATCTTCAAGGGCACTGAAGGAGCGCCGCACTTTAGATATTGAAAATAGAAGAGCCAGGAAGAATGCGGCCGAGATGCTTGAAGACGAGGGTAATATTTTATTTCTTTAGTAATTGCCGTGCACTGAAGCTCCAGTTGACTCTGAAGATGTATTCTTGGAATCGGGAACAAAAGAATAAATAGAGGTAATCTGTGGAAATGGGATGGCGGGGAATTTTTTTTCTTCTTTTCAGAATATTAAAAATGGGGGAGCAGTGAGAAAAGACAGGGTACATTCAAGGCTTCAGTGCATGACTTGCTGTTCCTCGCTTTGCCTTCTCAGAGTAAGTGCCAACAGGAGTTGGGATGGGGTGGGGGAGAGGGAGGAGGGGAGATAGGGGAGTCAAAGATCTAATGACCTTTTCCCATTCTAGTCAGCAGACTCCAATTCAATACTCTACAAAAAACCAATCTAGTTCAAATCTGGCCTCAGACATTTACTGGCTGTGTGACCCTGGCAAGTCATTTAACCCTGTTTGCCTCAGCTTCCTCATCTGTAAAATGAGTTGGAAAAGGAAATAACAAACCACTCCGGTATCTCTACCAAGAAAACCCCAAATAAAGTCGCAAAGAGTCTGACACAACTGCAAAATGACTAAACGACAACAATCTAGGGCTGATCAAGGTTGGAATTGATTTCATTTTTCAAGTTTGCTTAATAAGCACAGATGAAATGGAAGGCCTGAGGCAATATTGTGAAGTGGGTGAAGTTTGTCTTCAGGGCTCTATCAATCAATCAATCATTCAGTCACTCAATCAACAAATATTCATTGAGGGCTGCCTGTAGCACTAACACTGTGTTAGAATACATGGTGAGGAACACAGGGGTGTGTGAGGACATGTCTAATTGGGGAGATGACTTAGGTAACTATAGATGGGTCAAAACAGCACCACAGAACCCAAGGCAGCTCTGTAGATTGATGACTGAAATCAGTGGTATAGTCAATGCACGTGGCAGGAATTCAGAGGAAGGAGATAATACTGTGGGCTAGGGGTGGTAAAGGACATATTCATGGAAGAAATGGGACCTGAATCAGACCTTAGTGGAAAGGTTACCTGAATATGTGAAGGGAATAGAGGCAGAGGTAGAAAGGGGCAACAGTATTGTAGACTAAGAGCCTTAGAGGCAGAAAATCTGAGTTCAAGTCTCAGACCCACCACTTACCAGGTCTTTTATCTTGGTCAAGTCCATTAAACTCTCCAAGCTCAGTTTCTTCATTAGTAAGATGGGGATGATGACATCTAACCTACCAACATTACATGGTTGTCATGAAAAAGTGGCTGTGAAAGCAACAAAGCTCTATAGAGGTTTAAATTGTGACAACTGGCTCTAGATGCTAGGAAAGGTATCGGCAGAGAGAATATCAAATATATTTGGAGAGCACCCTCTCCCTTCTTATCAACTTTATTAATCTTTCCCTCTTTGTTTTCTTCTCTCTTCCTTCAACCTCTATCATTAGTCCAGATAGATTTATATACTCTCCGTGCTGTGTTGCCCAGCACCCTGAAATTAATATTCGCTTGACCTGTCTCATCTTAAAGAGCATCCTTTGCTTTCTAAGATGATAATTAACTAATCTGGAAACCAGTAAGCCTCAACTTGAATAAGCCACATCCTTTACCTTCCAGACTATTTTCTTAATGGTCTCTGTAGCCAGTTGTCCCACTGCATTGAAAAACCCAGAAACAGCCCTCTTAAAATATGCCATACTAAGACAAAATGGTACACAGTATACAGAAGTGACCATAGTAATGCAGTGTTTGATAAATCCAAAGATCCAAGCTTTGGGGGCAAGAACGCACTATTCAACAAAAACTGCTGGGAAAACTAGAAAGTAGCCTGGCAGACACTAGGCATATATCAATATCTCACATTGTATACCAAGATAAATGGGTATGTGATTTAAACATAAAAAGGTAAGATAGAGACATAGGTGGATTAGATGGATTCAAAATGGTTAGATTGACCAGATCCATTGTATTAATAGATTTTTGTTAAAATAGAGGAAGGTGTGTAGTGGAAAGTGATCCAGAGATGTTGTGTAACTTACTTGTTCAACATGTAAGTGGCAGCAATGGGATTTGAACTCTTACTCCAAATCCATTGTCCTTTTCATTGTACTTACTATGCATCCTCTCTATGCTGCAAGTCCAATATGAGGCAAGGGAATGGCATGGCATCCAAGAAAACCAATAAGACCTTTGTTGGCATCCTTCATGTAAGACCTAGAATGGAGGCGATGATAGTTCCCATACAGTTTGCTCCAGGCAGACAAATTGTAAAGTATTTTGTTCAGTTTTAGGTACCATGATTTTTAGGAAGAAAATTGGTGATTTGGAGTCTATTCATCGAATAACTGAGGAAACTAGAAACCATACCATAGGAAAATCAGAGGAACCAGGGATTTTTAGCTTTGAGAGGAAGGATAAAGTAGGGGAGATACGATACCTATATTCTTTCTGTCTATCTCCTAATTTCTTTCTTTCTCTTAATTTCTCTTTCTGTTATCTCTCTCTCTCTCTCTCTAACACACACACACACACACACACACACACACACACACATACATCTCCCCATCTCTCCCTTTTTCTATTTGTATTTGTAGTTTTTGCTGGTACTGACCATACTCTTGGTCTTTTCCTATTTTTTTGTTCAGCCTTGGCATCGTAGGGAAATGAGAGGTGCACCTTCTTTCTCCCTCCACAGGATGATCCCCTTGGGTTTAAGGTTCACTATGACTTTAAAGTGCCTTATACTAAATAAGGAAATAAAGAAAAATCATGCTGTTACTAAACACTCATAATTAAGTCTTGGAAGTAGACAGTGTCTTAGACTCCAAAATCAGAAACTCAGTGTTTGTGTTCTAAGAGTGTCACTGAGCAGCTGTGTGACATTGGCCAGACCATTTCACATTTCTGACTCAGAATTTCCTTATCTTTCAACTGGAGGTAATAATACTGATCCTATTTACCTCAAAAGGTTGCGTTGTGAAGAAAGTGCTATGCAAACTCTGACATTCTAAATTACTGCTCTTATTATAACTCTGTCGAGAATCCCAGCATTTCAGGGGTGGGGCAAAGGACTCCAGTGGCCATCTATTCCCATCTTTAGACAAGAAATGTTTCCCACTGCAACACATCGGACCAACCCAGGGCTATTTCCAAATGAGCATTTAATGGTTATATTTTGAAGGAGCATTTACAGGATAGAGACCAAAAGGTGATTGTGAGAAAGTGTTTGGGATTGGTGAAGAAAGGCACGAAATGCTTCATACAATCCATGCTCAGGAGACTGGTACTAAGTTACAAGGAGAGCTGGAAGACCTGAGGAATTACATTGTTTAAGGGATAGAGGAGTTTCGAAGTAGAGAAGTGAGATTGAATTCTGGAAAAAAACCTTTCTGAAATGGAGGAGTGTTCAGTTCCAGTAGGGTTTCCCAAGGCTAATGGAAACTGGATCACTTAAGATTACATCTCCAAAGCAGACTAAACAGAATTTGAGGAGATAAATTTTAGGAAATAGCACTGATGAAAGGACAGGCCAATTATGGATTTGTCTATCCCATGTACATGAAGATAAGTCATTTTAGTCTATTATTTGAACTGCTATGATACATATAGTCTGAATCACATGGCCCAGCCTGTGTTAATATAACACCTTCTTTCTCTTTTCATTCCGTGTAGTAGTCTGGCATCCCCGATAAGATTATGAACTCCTTGAAGGTAGAGACAGTGTCTTACATTTTCTCTCTCTACCTCCACCTCCCCATCTCCATCAAAATGCTATATTCTTCAGTGGTACCAACTCAGTATTTTAAAGTTGGTAATATACTAACCAAATACTTATTGAGAGACAGCTAGATGGCTCAGTGGATAGAGTGCTAGATTTTGAGTTAGGAAGACCTGAGTTCAAATTTGGCCTTAGACACTTACTGTGACCCTGGGGAAGTCACTTGACCTCTTTGCCTCACCTGTTTCATCTCTAAAACAGGGTAATGGTTATCATGAGAATCAGATGAGATAATATTTATAAAGCACTTGAAATACATTAAAGTGATATATGCATCTATTCCTACTATTATTATTTTAGAGTATTATGCTTGGTGCTATTGAAGATATAAAAGATGTATGAGACACAGTCTCTGCCCTTAAGCATGTTAAAATCCACATCTACCAGACGATATGGGTAATAAATACATGAAAACTTAAACAATAACTCTACCAGCTGAATAACAATGGGGCTAACAGTACAATGGATATCACAAGGTGCTTTATGGTGAGTGTGCTTGAACAAATGGTACATAAAAAGGCTCCGCCTGAGGATTAGGACCAAATGGGAATATTGTATGACTTCAGAGTTTCTACTGCAATTACACTCAAAACAACTGGCCTGATTCGCTCTATGTCTCCTAAAGAGCCAGAGGGAGAGAACAAGTATTTATTAAGCACCTACTATGTTCCACATACTGTGCTAAGTGCTTTAAAAATACAGTCTCATTTTCAAGTCTACTCTCATCCTTGTTTCCAGTTCCAGATGTGTAAATATATGAAGTGTGTTCTATCTTAGAGAGCAGATCCCCAGAACTACAGCGTATATAGGATGCTGGGCTACAGGAGGCAGTGGCCCAAGAGCTGTCAGGCTTGAGAGTTCACCTAAATGGGTGGGTCATGTAAAATATAATACATCATGGAGACCAGGGACCCAGCTCCAGAGGAACAGAGTGGGTTTAGAAAGACCAGGTGGGCAAAACCGGCTTAGAAATAGGCTATAGAGTCAGAGGTCCTTGTTTCAAATTCTACTGCTGATGCACCACTATGATGACAATAGGCAAAGTATAACCACCTTAAGCCTCAGTTTCCTCATGAGAAAAATGAGGGGAAAAATAATGAGGACATTATACAAGACAGACTCAGAGATTCCCTCTGCCTCTAAATCTGATCCTATGAATGTGGAAGTTCAGCCCTGAGAGTATCCACCAAAGCAAGAAAGGACAGATCAAGTTCTATACACAGTCAGGGTCCAGAGCCATAGAAATCAGGCACTAGCAGGCACTAAGGAGAAGTTATAGAGTGGAAATTTGATGCTGGAGCTGATCATTCTCTCTGCTCTGTTTCATACTGCTGGCTGGGCTGCAGAGCCTTGTGCTCACAGGTGTTAACTCTAGCCAAAAGGAGGTCAAAGCCTTCAGGTGGAATAGGGGTGGAGATACCAAGGACATATCACTCTTAAAGCTTCAAGTTCAGATAGAACTTTAATTGGGGCATCAGTGAAAGTCTATCCAACTGTCTAGAATAGCCTAGAATTTAAATCCCATATGCTTTCCCTCTAGTCCCCTACTAGGAGCCGCAATACCTGTAGGTAAGTTGATTAGCTTTTGTGTGATATGTCTGGAGATCTTTCTGCCCTTCCACTGGTGTATAGGTGATACCTGAGTTCCCACCATGGAAGGATTCCTCCTTTGGATTAAAGCTGTGTTGTAATGCATTCCAGAAACAGTAACAAAGGCCATGAGCCTGTAGGAACCTTATAGGCTGTCTAGCCTAACTTCCCTCATTCTACAGAGGATGAAACTGAGGTCTGGGGAGTTCAAATGACTTGTCCAAAGTCACCTGGGGGGATAAATGGCAGAGCTGGGACTTGAACTTAGTGCCAAGGACTCTAAGTTCGGTGTTCTTTCCTTTGTCTCTTATTCTCTCCTGTGCATTCATTTATCAGATGATTTCTATAAGAACAGCTAGATGGACATGGGTTTTACTAAGAGGAAGGATGGGAAAGGGAAAGGAACAAGCATTTATTAAGTGCCCACTATGTGCCAGGCACTGTGCTAAAAAACACTTTACTACTACTACCACCACCACCACCACTACTACTCCTACTCCTACTATTATGACTACCCTCACCACCACAACCACCACCATTCATATAGCTCTTACCATGTGCCGTGAACTCCTCCCTCCCCCATACACTTTTCCTTCCCTTTACCTCCTTTCTCCTCTTCTTCCCTCCCTTCCTTCTTTCCTCCTAGGCTCCTTCCCTGCCCATACCCTTCTGATTCCTTCTCCCTCCCCTCCCCTCTTCTTCCTTCCCTTCCTTCTTCCTTCCCTTTCCCCCTCCTCTCACTCTTTCTTCCTTCTTCCTTCCTTCCCTCTCCATTCTCCTTCCCTTCCCTCTTTCTCCCCTGCTCTCTTCTTCCTCTCTTTTTCCTCCCTACCACCTTCCTTCTTTCCTCCCTCCCTCCTTCCCTCCCTCATTCCCCTTCCCTTCCCTCTTTCTCCCCTCCTTCCTTCTTCCCTCCCTTTTTCCTTCCTCCCATCCTTCTTTTCTACCTCCCTCCTTCCTTCCCCCATGTTCCTTTTCCTTCCTCCCTCCTTTCCTTCCTCCCTCCTTTCCTTCCTTCCTTCCTTCCTTCCTTCCTTCCTTCCTTCCTTCCTTCCTTCCTTCCTTCCTTCCTCCCTCCCTTTCTCCCCTGTCTTAAGTATTCCCTCTCAAGGAATTAAAGGAGTTAATGGAGATAAAAGTGCTTGGGAGAGTTAGGGAGAACAGATGTGTGAGGCATGTATTTGCAAAGCTCAGCTTCAAGCAGGGACATTTACTAATGAATTAAACTGAAGGCAAATTTCTTCCTTCCCTTTGTTTTATAAATATAAATGAAATGATTCCATGTTCAGCTCCTCCTTTCTACTCTGACAGCTTGTCCCACTTCCAAGCCCTGTCTCCATTCAATTCTGCAGTAATACTTCACCAGTCAAACAAAGTCACAGAGGCAGGAGAAGGAGAACTGCTTGTTAGGTCAAGAAGTGCTTCCCCAAGGGAAGTACCCTCCTCGGCAGGCGAGCCTCGATAGCGGCCCGAACAGGCTTGTTTTAAACATCTCAAGTAATGGTTGTTTCTCCCTCTTCCCTGGGGAAGTGATTGTACAGGCTAATAGATAAACCCTTGTCTGTATCCTAGAAAAGCCAGGAAATTCAGTTTGGACAGAAATTCAGGCTGACACTTGGGCCATAGCTCATGCTATTATGCAAAAGGAAGCAGGAGTTGGAAAGTGGCTTTAAAGGTGTCATTTCAAGCCAGGTAGTGACATCTGACTTCTAGTACCACAAGTGGATCCTTACTGTAGCAGCCTAGCCCTTAGCTCCTTTTTGTACAGGGTGAGGGAAGGCCTGGCACTAACTATATCAATTTGTGAAGTGGTCCCATTCCCTCAGCAGCCTCTGATCTTGCAGAAAAGCATCACAGATTGAGGATTTGGGAGAAAGGTGAGGAAAAAGACCAGCAGTAGATTAGCTGAAGTTAGCTTGTTGGCACTGGCTTTGCTTTGGGTATAAAACAATACTTTTCTTCTCCTTTGGAAATAAGTGAAAACTCGCTACAGCACAGCCAATGCTGTCTTCTGGCATTCTCTCAGTTGGAACTCTCTCTTATTAAGTATAACTTCCTCAAGGATCATGTCCAAAAAGCAGTGGTTCCATTGACTCAGTTGTACCAGTATCTATTAAATACAGAATACTCAAGGTTCTGGGGAGACCCAGATGAAAAAATACACATCCTTACCCTTCAGAAGCTGCTCAGGGAGATTACTTCAGTGTCAATGTGAATTCATGAGACTGAGAAGAGTTATTTCAAAATCCTGAAGGGCCTTCTGAATTGTCAGAGAAATGGAAGTAATGGTAGGTAGGTGTGGTAGAAAGCAACCCCCCTAGGAGACAGAAGACCTATGGTTCTAGTCTCCCTGCTTCTACCAACTAGAAGATACCTATGAACTCCAATGTATCAATTGACGAACACTGATCAGGCACTAGTATGTGCCATACATTTTGCCAGGCACTATCCTAGGTTAACAGACAAAACTGAAATAGTACTTGTCCTCGAGGAGCTTACATTCTGTTGGGCAAGGATATTTTCCCCTGTATGTCTCAATGTCTCATAGCATCTAGGGTAGCTTTCAGATCTTATCATACAGCTCCATTGATCCCTCCCCTCTCCCTCTTCCTCCCTCCCTGGCTTCCTTCTTCCCTTTTCTTTCTTGTGTTTTGAGCTTACCTGACTGTTTTGTAATTGAATAGAAATATTCTCCCATCCTGGCCTCTCATGTTTTCCCACATTTATACTAGGACTTTGGGTTCTTTTGGGTGGATTTTCCAAAGGCTTTGGCACTTGGCAAATTGGTCTCAGCATTTCAGGGATCAATGTTCTCACTCCTTCAGTTAGTCAGGCTGGTACCTTTTTTGACTGCTGCAATAAACATGTTTTCCCTAAGGTTTAAGACCTTCCCCCCCACCCCCAAATTCTAATTTACAATCAGGAGTACTTTGTGTTCTGGGAGTTCTAAACAAATTTCTTGATAAATTGACTAATTTGTTCCTTTCAACATGATTTTGCTTTTCTCTCAATTCATTCCAATATCCTTGGAGTCCCTCTTTCTGGATGTGAATTTTGGGGGGCCTCATGCAGTCCTTCCAAGTACAATTCTTCTATACTTTGTGTCTGATGCACTTACTTGAGGAAGCTCTCCAGAGAAGAAGCCAAAGAATTCCATCAGCTAATTCTTCTTTGGCAAACTCCATTCTTAACCAAGATTTGGCTTTCTTACCTTCGTGGATCATATTTTCTGCAAGTACTTCATCTGAAACAACAATATTCTTTTCAAATAGAAAAGTTTTAGGGAAAAGTTGAAAAACTTTTGCAAGCAGATAGGGTATTTGGTTCCCATCCTGGCAGTGATTTCATTGTTGAGTAATAGGGAAACTGTATGTGAGGAGAATGTATATAAATAAGGATCATCCTTCTCACTATGTTTCCTAATTTCCCTTTAGTTTTCTTGTTTTTATAACAAACAAGTCAGCTTCTACACGGCTGCCAAAATAATCTTCATAAAGTACAGGTCTGACATCACTCCTCAATTCAAAGTCTTTCAATGACTCTCCTTTCAACAAATATTTATTATCTTCCACATTGCCTGGAGGATCAAATATAAATGCCTTAGCCTGGCATTCAAGGCCTGCTACCAACCAACTTCTATGTGATGCTATAGTCATATTCCACACTAGTTTTCTTCATGTGTTGTTGAACAAGCTATTGAAACTAGACAACTATCTACTGCCCAATCTGGTCTTATGTTCTCTCTTTCCACATTTTTATGTTTCGTCTCTACCATCTTTCTTTTATTTCAAGGTCTAAATCAGGTGTCGCCTTCTCCCTGAAACCTTCCCCAGGCCCTCTCAGCTGAAAATGATTCCTCCATATTGAAATTTTCTTGTTGCCCTTTGTCTGGCTTTCTCCTTTGTTTTTGTATCACAATGCATACATACATACATACATACATATATACATACATTCATTTTGTTGCTGTTCAGCCATTTTTCAGTCATGTCCAACTCTTCGTGACCCCATTTGGGATTTTCTTGATAAAGCTGCTGGAGTGGTTTTCCATCTCCTCTTCCAGCTCATTTAACAGATGAGGAAACAGAGGTAGACAGGGTTAATGACTTGCCCAGGGTCACACAGCTTGTAAGAGTCTGAGGCCAGATGTGAACTCAGAGAGATGAGTCTTCCTGACTGCAGCCTTGGCACTCTATCCACTGTACCACCTAGCTGACCCAATACCTGCGTAGACACATATCTGTCTTTCTCAATTTAAAGTTTCATAATTCAATATGACAACTGTGTTGTTTTTCTTTTCTTTTTCTTATTTTCAGCACATTGAAATGGTAGCCACTTAATATGTTTTTGTTGAGCTGAATTGAAATCATATGCGCCTCATTTGCTTAAAAATGTTTGTCAAGTCTGATTTTTGAGGGCAGGGAATCATGTCTTATGTTTCTTTTTCCCCACTGTGGCACTTAGCACAGTTTCTTACACATAGATCTTTGGTAAATTTTTTTTAATGAACTGTTGAATGAATTACTGTAGTTTAAATTTGCAAGACAATGTCCTATACAACAATTACTTCTTTTTGATATTCTGTGCCTGCAATTCTACTTGCTGTCACCAGATGGTGATGGTACTATTTTGGTAGTATAAACCCAATGGGTCTACTTTAAGTACAAATGACTAATGTAATTGTTAAATTAATTATTGCTTTTGAAAATAAAAATATAACCACTAAAAATAACTACATAAATCTTGATTAACACTAATTACATTAAAATAAAATATTATCTGAAGTAAGATTTTAAAAAATAGAATACTAAGGCACTCCTCACCAACAGAAACTATTATTAGCCATTTAGTTACCATTTAGTTACAAACTTACTTTGAGTCTTTTCTTAAGAAGTCTTCCTGTCTGTGATGCTTCATCTTCCATGTCTCAGTCTTTAGGACTATAGTGGAGATGTAACATGAAAACTTAATGATTCTTCTGTGTGTGGGTATGGGTGTAGGGGCTTACCTCCTTGGGGTAGGAGCCTAGTTGTAGAAACTGTAGGTCAAAGGGTAGGGACATTTTACCCACTTTATTTTCTAGTTGTTTGTCGTAATAAAATGTGTTATTTATTTATTTATTTATTTATTTATTTATTTTGCTTAGTATTGTTAAAGAGCTTTCAAACTATTCTCTTGTTTCCTTTGCTGTTTCTGGTCAGAGAAGCGAAAAGCTCTTTGACCCTTTTTCAAAAAAAGAGGGAAGTAGGAGAGTAGTTGCTAAGATGATCCAAGGAGATCTTTGCCCAGGTTGTAACGGATGGTCTTGGAAGGTGACATTCCATCATGAGGAGCATGGGATTTAAAGGTGTAATGAACCTTGGACAGTATTTAGTTCAAGTCCATCTCTTACAGATGAGAAAACTAAAGATCCAGAGTAACTTACCCAAAGTCACAGAAGCAGCAAATAGAAGAGTTAGAACCTCAGCCTTCTGACTATAAGTTTAATATTCTTTCTAGATCATACCCTTAATGTGGTTTTGAATGATGAAAAAAGAGAGTGAAAAGAAGAAAACATGATGGAAAATGCTAACCACATCTAAACAAAGAACTGATAGATTCCAAATACAGAAAGAAGCACACTATTTTCACTTTCTTTATTTTTTTGTGTTTTTTTTTCTTTTGGTCTGTTTCTTCTTTCACACCTATGACTAATATGCAAATATTTTTCACATATATAACCTATATCAAATTGCTTACCATTTTAGGAAGGCAGAGGGGAGAGGAGGGAGAAAATTTTGGAACTCAAAATATTGTAAAAATGAATCCTAAAAATTGTCTTTATGTATAATTGGGAAAAAATACTATAATACTTGACTTCACTTGACATAGCTTTACTTTTCACATGTTTTCATGAAATTAAAAGGGAGTTATCTTCCCTGCTGGAGAAATATGTTTCTGCAAGCCATAACTTGTGTGTGTGTGCGTGTGTGTGAGCGTGTGTGTGTGTGTACGCGCGCGCACGCGCATAACCTAAATCGATGCATTTCCAAACTACAGGTTCCTATTAAGCTTCTATATCCGAATCTCAACTTGGACTCTCCAAATCCCATAGGAAACAATTTCAGAAACCCTGTGGCAATTAAAACAAAAATAAAACCATTAACAATTTAAAAAAAAAGTAGGGATTCTTTGAGGGCAGTGGTATCCAACCCAAATAGAAACTGGGGCCACTAAACTGTACATAAGGATCCCGTATTATCTGTTTTATTGCATTTTCTTTTAGTTGTTAAATATTTCTTGATTGCATTTGAATCTGGGCCAGCACACTCAGGAGTATTGTGGGTCATATGCTGCCTGAGGGCTATATCTTTGACACCTTTGCTTTATGGAATAGGTTGTCCTCATAGATGACCATTAAGATTCCTTCTAACTCTCAAACTATGTCTTTGTCTGGGTGATTACATTTATGGCGATCATACTTTATGCAAGCTTTTTTTGTGTGTCATGGACCCTGTCTCAGAATAGTGTTTTTAAATGCATGAAATAAAATACCTAAGATTACAAAGAAAATTGAGTATATTGTAGTACAGATGTTTTTTGTTTGTGTAATATTGAACACAGGAGTATAATTCCTTCTACTATTCTCACATACTCAATCCCCATATTTTGAAATCCTCCCTCTCCTTTGTTGTTGTTCATTTGTATCCAGCTGTTTATGATCCCATGGACCATAGCATGCCAGTTCTACCCAGGGAGTTTTCTTGGCAAAGATACTGAAGTGATTTGCCATTTTGTTCTCCAGTGAATTAAGAAAAACAGAGGTTAAGTGACTTGCCCAGGGTCATACAGCTACTACATTTCTGAGGCTCCATTTGAATTCAGGTCTTCCTGACTCTAGGTCTAGTGCTCTATTCCCCGAGCCACCTAGCTACCTCCTAAACTTTCATTATTTGTTGTTTTTGTTGTCATTCAGTCATGTCTGGCTCTTTGTGACCTCTTTTTGGGAGGTTTTCTTGGCAAAGAAACTGGAGTAGTTTCCCATTTCCTTCACCAATTCATTTTACAGATGAGGAAACCAAGGCAGAGAAGGTTAAGTCACTTGCTCAGTCACACAGCTAGTAAGTGTCTGAGGTCAGATTTGAACTCAGGTCTTCCTGACTCCAGGCCTGCTGCTCTATCTACTGTACCACCTAAGACACAGCTCAAATGTTACCTCCTCCTGATCCTATCGCCCAAATCAGAAACAATATCCTCCTCAACCCCATCCAAGCAGGCTGTAGTGTGCTTTATCCTTAGTGTGCTTATCATGTTGTATTTCATTATTGCTATTATTTGGGTATATGTTTTACGTCACATTCTAAGTTGTAAGTTCCTTGAGGGCAGGAATAGGTCTTATTTATCCTTGTACTGCTCTCAGCAAATAGCACAACATGTTACACACATTGTAAAGGTCCAACAAATGTATTTTGAAAGAATAAACAAATCACTGATAATATATGAATGAATGGATGGAAGGATGAATGCCTATTCTAGCTCTAAGATTTTATGCCTGTACAATAATCTTTCTTTTTTATTGATGAGGCAAACAATGGACTTGAATGAAATTTCTCACTCTGTGGGATTTTGCTGATTATAGCATACACTGTTAACCTTTGTGCTTGTGTTCATGTTGCGAACAGATGAGTCCTAGCAGCTAAAGAAAAAAAAAATTCCTCTACCTGTCAATATAGTCAAGGTCTCCCTATTCCTTTTCTTAATTAACAAACATTCTTTGACCACTTTCTGCTGGGGGGCATGCAAAGAATTATAAAATGCAGACCCTGACCTCAAGTAGTTTACTAGGGAGTAGGAGAAATAAGACCTATAAATACAAGTAGCTAAGAAAACTGAATATACTATATACCAAGTTATTAATATAGACAGAAAATCCTATAGGAGGAATTCTATGGAGAAAAGATAATTGGTGTGGGGTGGGGTGCTCTGAGAGGGCTTCAGAATGAAGAAGCACATGAAAAGATGATATGTATAATTCATGAGACCTCAGTATTAGAGTAGCTAAAGGGAATATACATACATATATACATACATATACACATACATACATACATATATATATATATATATACATACATACAGAGAGAGAGAGAGAGAGAGAGAGAGAGAGAGAGAGGGCACAGGGTGAGTTGCATATGAAGGGATGATATCTAAAAAAATAAAATCAAATTAAGGGATAAGAGAGGAATATATTGAGAGAGGGAGAAAGGGAGAGATAGAATGGGGTAAATTATCTCCCATAAAAGTGGCAAGAATTAGCAATTCTGTTGGGAGGGAAGAGGGGGAAGGTGAGGGGGAATGAGTGAATCTTGCTCTCATCGGATTTGACCTGAGGAGGAAATAACATACACACTCAATTGGGTATCTTACCCTACAGGAAAGAAGGAGGAAGGAGATCAAAATGGGGGGGATGATAGAAGGGAGGGCAGATAGGGGGAGGAGGTAATCAAAAGCAAACACTTTTGAAAAGGGACAGGGTCAAGAGGGAAAATTGGATAAAGGGGGATAGGATAGGAAGGAGCAAAATATAGTTAGTCTTTCACAACATGAGTATTGTGGAAGGGTTTTGCATAATGATACACATGTGGCCTAAGTTTAATTGCTTGCCTTCTTAGGGAGGGTGGGTGGGGAGGGAAAGGGGGAGAGAATTTGGAACTCTAAGTTTTAAAAGAAGATGTTCAAAAAAAAGTTTTTGTATGCAACTAGGAAATAAGATATACAGGCAATGGGGCATAGAAATTTATCTTGCCCTACAAGAAAGTAAGGGAAAAGGGGATGGGGGGCAGGGAGTAGGGTGACAGAAGGTAGGGCTGACTGGGGAATGGGGCAACCAGAATATATGCCATCTTGGAGTGGGGGGGGAGGGTAGAAATGGGGAGAAAATTTGTAATTCAAACTCTCGTGAAAATCAGTCCTGAAAACTAAAAATATTAAATAAATTAAATTTTAAAAAAGAATAAAAAAGAATGAAGAAGCAGTTATTTGAATTAAATCTACCTAAAAAGTCAGAAGAGTCATGTAAGGAGGAGAGAAGAATGAATTCATTCAAAGGTCATGAAATAGGGTGACCAAAGGCACAGAGGCAGAAAAATATGAGGAATGTTTTTTGCAGGGGAGACAAGGGGAATGGATGAGATGGGAAAGGGGTAGCAGTAAGAATATCAGTCTGGCTGGAGCAGAGGGTTTATGCCATAGAGAAATGGGAGATAAGGTTGGAGAGGTAACCAGTCAGTCAACTAGCATTTATTAAGGGCCTATTGTGTGCCAGGCACTATGCTAGGTGCTTTGAGGTAGCTGATAGTTCAATGGACACAGTGGTAGTCCTGGAGTGAGGAAGATCTGAGTTCAAATGCAACCTCAGATCACTTTGACAGCTAAGTTGAGGATGGCCTGGAGTGGGGAGAGACTTGAGGCTGGCAGACTCACCAGTGGACTCTTGAAGTGATCTAGATATGAGATGATGGGGGCCTTGGACTCATAGAATGGCTGTGGTGTCAGAGGAGAGAGGAGGGTGTATTTGAGAGATACTATGAAGGAAGAAACATGACTGTCAGACAGTGGAGGTCTTGGTGTTAATATGTTCATTACTGCCCTGGACTTTCTCATCCTCCAGGCCATTGCTGACATTTTATTTGCTGCCTCTCTTGGTTCTAGTTTCACCTCCAGGTGACTTACCCAGAGCTCTTGGCATTTGGGATGCTTAGTCTCTGTGGAGCTGGAACCACATTTGCCATTAGTTCTTCCTTCCCAAAGTGAGTAAACAAGCCTGCCTTCTCACAGTGTGAAGAGAAATCAAACCCAGGCAACTCATATTTATCCCCCAGTGACTTGGATTTTGGCCCCCATCTTTTCCTCCTTGGTAATCCCCAAAGAGATAGTCTGTGAATAAAAATCCGTCTTCTCTGACAACTCCTGGAAGTAGCTTCCAGGTTTTTTCTCTGTCATTTTTTTTAATACTCTTCCTTCTTTTCCCTGCTCCTCTTCCCCCCTTTATTCTCCACTCCTCACTTCACCTTTCCTCCTTCTCTTTCCCCTCCCCTCTCTATAATTCTGGTTCAGCCCTGTCAAATTGTCGTGGAGGTCGAGAGCTCCCCCACAGCCATCACCTCCCCGGCTTTTCCCTGAACATCAGTCTAAACAGTCATTCTGTGTCTGTCAAAATAGTGACAGCCCTTTTCCCTGCACAGAGAGGCTCATATCCCATCTGTATTGCCAACCCTCTTCCAGGTTTATTTTGCCTATCGCGTCTGTACACTTGCTATTTAAATTCTAAGTCATTTCTGGGGTTAACTGTGTCCCTGCTATGCCAGGAGCCTGCTTGCTGCACCTCTGATTCAGCCATCCTATTAGGCATATTCCCAGCATCACATATGTGTGTATGTGTCCTTTCAAGTTCTGTGCCTCCTGCATGCCACCAGTGCCAGATGTAGCTTGCAATTTCCATTCCATTGGGCTGCATGTTACACAAGGCATAATCGGACTGAAATCATTTCTGGATGGAGAGATGAGTGATTTGAACAACAAAACCAAAAAAATATGGCATATCTTCAGCATTTTTTTGTTTCACTCAGTCCTTTTTCTAGTCAAAATATCATCTTGTGAATCTGTGTCATTTGGAACATGTTGAGAATGCTTAGTGACATCCTCTCTTCCATTCTTTTACATGGTAAGAGGGATTTTGGATGAGTTTACGGAAGAACAAAGCACCAATCATATTCCATAGTCTTCTTTAGAAATAGGATGCCTTGGAGCAGCTAGGTGGCACAATGCATAGAGCAGTGGCCCTGGAATCAGGAAGATCTGAGTTCAAATTTGACCTCAGACACTTACTAGCTGTGTGACCCTGGGCAAGTCACTTAACCCCAATTGAGGAAGGAAGGAAGGAAGGAAGAAGATGCATCATTTAAGATAACCTACCTCAGCTGGAAAAAGATTCACCTGCCATCCTCTGACCTTCTGACTATGGTCAATATCTGTGGTCCCAGGCCCACTTGTCCTCAGCAGGGACCTTGTGACAGGCCAGAAAGCATAGTGGAAGTTTCACCCTAGTCAGGGATACCTCGAGATTTTGGGTCTTGGCTTCCTAAATGGAATTATTCTTCCCTGTTTCAGCCAACTTGCCTGACTTGGCCCTTCCACAGGCCAAACCCTTGTCTGTCATTCAACTTCCTATGAAGCTTTTCTCCCAGTTCTCTTCCCTTATGGTCAGCCCTACCTTGTTATCACCAGTGACCAGGTATGATAGAATCATGGCATAGAAGTTGCCATGTGCTTTAAGTGAATATGAGATTTGGGATTGAGGAAAGTCACATTTTTTCCTAGGCCTGGACCTAGATATGAGGTTTGGCTAGAAGTGATAGCTCCAGGGGGAAAAACTGAATTAATTGTGCTTTGCTTGTCTGTGGCTTCATTTTAAAGTTACGTGGAATTATTATTTGAGAGGTCACATAGGGAGTCTTTTATTATGAGGTAGATATGGTCTAGCAGTAGAAAAACCACTGATGTTGACAGTGGTGATGAGGAGAATTTGTTTATGGAAACGGAGAGGTTTATGATGGCAATTCAAGATTGGATCATTGTCACCAGAAATTACAGCAAGGTTATCCTTAAGGAGCTCAGACTGCTTGATCAATGCAGACTATTCAAGGAAGTGGTAGAAGCTATACAAAAATCTCACTGTGGGCTGTGAAGATGTAGCATCTGCCAAATACCTAGCAAGACACGACTTGGTGGCTAGAAATACACATCAGAAGCTCACTATCTTTCATAAGCAAGATAAATCCTCATGCCACAAATACAGACCTCAGAATATCCGAAGATTGAACAAGTAAACTCTCCTGGGGTTGGATCCTTATTACAGACAGGACTGCTGTCCACAATTACCTGGATTTAACGTTAATCCATTACAATTTAAGAACAGAGTTTTAATAGTTTTTTCATGCAAAATGTTCATATTCTCCAAGCTATGTGGAAATTTTTAAAAAGGATTCCTAAATATGGAGACGCTAGGAGAAGAGGTCAAAATCATGAGGGAAAAGGATGGACTACATGTCATCCTTCCTGTTCTGTCTTCTGTTGGACTTGTCCTCAAGCTGCTTTCAGTGAGACAGCAGAGGGTGAAGTTATTATGTCCTGATACTTTTATTCAATTACAAAAAAACCCAGCTATTTTACACACCAACCTTCAGTAGTCGGCCAAAAATTAAAAATAAGAGAATACTAGCTGGATAGCAACTTGTCCCATGACCATTTCTATCTGAGCTCCATTGAAAAAGATGACAGTGTGATTATTAATTATGATAGCGATGACAGCAATAACGGTAGCAGTATGCATTTCTGTAGCACATCAAGGTTTACCAAGCATCTCCCTCAGAACAACCCTGTGAGGTCAGGAGGGGGAGAAGAACTTCTTTATTATAAAAGAAAGACTATTCCAAAGTGTAGTGTAACTAGAACTGGTTTTCACTCCATGTCTGTAGATCTCAAATTAGCCTGAGTGTTAGGGGAGTGGGCTCAGGCTCTTCCTGATGAGGTGTTATTGTGAGGTCAGATTGAGAGATATATTTTTTTAATTTATATTTTATTATTTATTTAATATTTTTAGTTTTCAGCATTGATTTCCACAAGATTTTGAATGACAAATTTTCTCCCCATTTCTACCCTCCCCTCACTCCAAGATGGCATATATTCTGATTGCCCCATTCCCCAGTCAGCCCTCCCTTCTGTCACCCCACTCCCCCCCATCCCCTTTTCCCTTACTTTCTTGTAGGGCAAGATATATTTCTATGCCCCACTGCCTATATATCTTATTTCCTAGTTGCATGCAAAAACAATTTTTTTCTTTTTTGAACATCTTCTTTTAAAACTTTGAGTTCAAAATTCTCTCCCCTCTTCCCTCCCCACCCACCCTCCCTAAAAAGGCAAGTAATTCAACACAGGCCACACATGTATCATTATGCAAAACACTCCCATAAATAGTCATGTTGTGAAAGACTAACTATATTTCCCTCCCTCCTATCCTGTTCCCCTTTATTCAATTTTCTCCCTTGACCCTGTCCCTTTTTGAAAGGGTTTGCTTTTGATCACTTCTTCCCCCTATCTGCACTCCCTTCTCCTGTCCCCCTTTTCTATCCCCTTCCCCTACTTTGCTGTGGGGTAGGATACCCAACTGAGTGTGTATGGTATTCCCTCCTTAGGTCAAATACAATGAGAGCAAGATTCACTCATTTCCCCTCACCTGCCCCCTCTTCCCTTCCAATGACCTGCTAATTCTTGCCACTTTTATGGGAGAAAATTTACCCCATTCTATCTCTCCCTTTCTCCCTCTCTCAATATATTCCTCTCTCATCCCTTAGTTTGATTTTATTTTTTTTAGATATCACCCCTTCATATTCAACTCACCCTATGCCCTCTGTGTATATGTATGTATATATCTATATATATCTATATATACACATTTATATATATACGTATATATACATATATATACATATATATATATATATATATATATGTAGTTACCCTAATACTGAGAAAGATCTCATGAATTACACACATCATTTTTTCACTGAGAAAGCTTGAAAGTCCTCTATTTTATTGAAAATCCATATTTTGCCTTGGAGCATTATATTTAGTTTTGCTGGGTAGGTGAATCTTGGTTTTAATCCTAGCTCCATTGACCTCTGGAATATCATATTCCAAGACCTTTGATCCCTTAATGTAGAATCTGCTAGATCTTTTATCATCCTGATTGTGTTTCCACAATACTCAAATTGTTTATTTCTGGCTGCTTGCAGTATTTACTCCTTGATCAGGGAGCTCTGGAATTTAGCGACAATATTCCTAGGAGTTTTCTTTTTGGGGTCTTTTTCAGGAGGAGATCGGTAGATTCTTTCAATTTCTATTTTACCCTCTGACTCTAGAATATCAGGGCAGTTCTCCTTGATAATTTCTTGAAAGATGATATCTATGCTCTTTTTTTTGATCATGGCTTCCAGGTAGTCCAATAATTTTTAAATTATCTCTCCTGGATCTATTTTCCAGGTCAGTGGTTTTTCCAATGAGATATTTGACATTGTCTTCCATTTTTTTCATTCCTTTGGTTCTGTTTTATAATATCTTGATTTCTCATAAAGTCACTAGCTTCTGCTTGCTCCAATCTAATTTTTAGGGTGGTATTTTGTTCACTGCTCTTTTGGACCTCCTTTTCTATTTGGCTAATTCTGCCTTTCAAGGCATTCTTCTCCTTACTGGCTTTTTGGAGCTTTTTGCCATTTGAGTTAGTCTATTTTTTAAGGTGTTATTTTGTTCATTATTTTTTGGGTCTACTTTAGCAAGTCATTGACTTCTTTTTCATGGTTTTCTTGCCTCAATCTCATTTCTTGTCCTGATTTTTCCTCTACTTCTCTTACTTGCTTTTCCAAATCCTTTTTGAGCTCTTCCATGGCCTGAGACCAATTCATATTTTTCTTGGAGGCTTTTGATGTAGGCATTTTGACTTTGTTGACTTTTTCTGGCTATATGTTTTGGTCTTCTTTGTCACTAAAGAAAGATTCCAAAGTCTGAGTCTGAATCTGTGTCCATTTTCGCTGCCTGTTCATGTTCCCAGTCAACTACTCGACCCTTGAGCTTTTTCTCAGCGTATGACTGTTTGTAGAGTAGAAAGTACTTTGTCCCAAGCTTGAGGGGCTGTGCTGCTGTTTTCAGAGCTACTTTTACATAGCAAGCTCTGCCATACCAGTACTCCTCCTCCTCCAAGAAACTCCAACCAGGATTGTGGCCCAGATCCAGGCAGGGCAAAGCAGGCTTTGTACCCCCACTCTAATCCACCAATTAATTCCTCCCGCCAAATGGGCCTGGGGCCTGAAGCAACTGGAGATGTGGCTCTGGAAGCAGCCTCAGAGCTGTACCACCTCCGCCACCCCTGGGGCATTAGACATCAGAGTCAGAAGTCATGGTTCAACTACTGCCTAATCCTCTGACCTTGGGCAAGTCCCTGTTCCTCTATGAGTGTCCCCTACCTCATCTACAAAATGAAGGCATTGCTCTTGATGAGCTCTTAAGTTCCTTCACACTCTAACCTTCCATGATTTGGATAATTATTTTAATTTCCCCCCAAATTTCCAGTTAAAATAACACTATTTTCTCCCTTTATCCCCACAGCTTTAAAATTTCTGGCACACTTTAACATCTCTAGTAAGGCTCCCAGAGATCAGGAGGTGGGAAACAAACACATTGCAGGAAGTGGGGTCAGGAATAGAGAGGAGAAGGGTCCGACTCCCAAGCCAAGGGCAGGATGATCAAAGACTAGAACAGGGGTTCTCAACGTTGTTTATGCTATCAATCCCTTTGGAAATTTGAGGAAGTCTTTTGTCAGTCATTTAGTATTTATTTAGTGCTTAGTATATACCAAGCACTGTGCCAAGGGCTGAGGATACCAAGAAAAGTAAAAGATAGTCCCACTGCTCAAGAAGCTCATAGTTTAATGGAGGAAACAACCTGTCAACAACTATGTATGAACAAGATACGTATACCTTTCATATATGTAGATGGATATACATACATACATTTAAATATGTACCTGTGCATACATGTAAATGTATGTGTATGTCTCCTTTCTCTGCTAATTATCCCCCATTTATCACATATATCACATTTATCACATATAAGTAGAACATGTATATATGTGTATGTATACATACATATACACACATATATTGTATACACTGACTGAACACATTACCCAAAGGTTGAGCAAGGTTAAAACACAGTCATGCAAACTGACTCTGTTCTAATGGCTAACTTCCCACAATCCTCCCTTTGGTGCTAACCATCCTCATAGTGCAGCACCACAATCAGATCTATGTAGTTTCTCTGTCCTTGATTGCATCATCCCATTCTCTGCTACTAGTGCCAAGTGAATTTGAGTAAGCATTAGTGGCTATAAGCTAGAGGACTTTCACTTACAATAGGAATGTAATGTGGCCATGAGTGTGACAAAAATCATGTCATAAAATCATTCAGTCATAAAAAGTTGAACAAACTTAGTTAAGCAGAGTCATAATCTCATATATCCCTTAATGGGACAAACCTTATTAAATAGGCTCTATAGGCTATAGTCAGGTTAGCAGATTAAACCACTTAGAGGGCTCAGCATGTACTAATTTGTCCTTCCTTCCTTCCTCCCTCCCTTTTTCCTTCCTTCCTTCCTTTCCCTTCCTTCCTCCCTCCCTTCCTTTCCCTTCCTTCCTCCCTCCCTTCCCTTCTGACTGAATTCAGGTTTTTACACTTTGAGGAGATTGGTATGAAACAGGGAATCTGAGCGACTTGTTATTTCCTTATCAATAAATGAATCAACAAGAATTTGTTTAGAATTAAGGGATGAGGGATGATAAAAGACAAAAATAGTTCCTGCCCTCAAGGAGCTTATATTCTTTTAACATGGTTACATAAGTATAACACAAACATATGCCTATAAAGTAAGTACTAAGTAATTTTTGTGGCAAGGCACTAGAAGCAGAGAAGAGATCAGGAAAGGCCTCTTATAGGACGGAGTACTTGTTGTTGTTTGTCCTTCATTCTCTAAGAGGACCAGGACATCTCAAAGGTGATGACTTACTAGTGAATTGGATTTAAGCGAGGCAGAGCTGTGGAGTCACAGACCTCATTCTCTCCTCCGGAGCCATCTGGGTCCACTGGCAAGATATAGGTCAGGATGACTGGAGATGCCCTGCTCTCTCTCCCCCCTCCCCACCTGTCATGAAATTCTTGAGCTGAGTTTTGAAGGAAACCACAATTCCTAAAGGCAGAAGGAAGACTGAGGTGAATTCTGGGCATAGGAAGGTGGTGGGATTGGTGACTGTGTGGAGAGTCATAGAGATGGGAAATGAAACACCCCATGTGAGAAACAGTAAGAATGCCAATTTGGCTGAAAAGAGAGTGTGTGAAGGTGGTAAGTGATGTGTAATAAGCTTGGAAAGGTAGGCTGGAACCAAGTTGTAAGGAAGACTAATAAAAGGGAGATTTTGCTCCAACCCTCGAAAAGGTTAGAGGAAGGGCATTTCAGAACTCTTCCTGTCAATCTTACACATGAATAAAAGTAGAAACTATAACAAGCTTCTGTATTGCTCCCTTCTCCTCTTAAACATCCCCCACCTCACCCTATCCCACCCCACCCTACACATATACCCAACCAAGTACCAATACACCAGAGACTCAATAGAAGAGCATATGATTTTGATGCCACTTCCTGTGAGGTGTGAAATAGTTCGGCATGCAGTAAACGAAGTCTCTCTATGAGCCCTAGCATCTGTTTTTAATGGGTTTCTGGCATATTCCTTTACCTCTTTCAATTTAATTGAACACATTTTTCACTGTGTTTAAATTTGTCCTTAGCCCTAGGGGGAGATACAAGTAAAAGGAAGGAAGGAAGGAAGGAAGGAAGGAAGGAAGGAAGGAAGGAAGGAAGGATGGAAGGAAGGAAGCATTTATAGGAAGTTATTGCAATAACTTTCATGGATATAAGCATTTATAGAACTCCTACTATGTATCAGGCACTATGATAAGCACTTTATAGTGGTTATCTCATTTGATCCTCACAACAATCCTGGGAGGTAAGTGCTATCATTATCCTCACTTTACAGATGAGGAAACTGAGGCAAACCGGGATGAAATGACCTAGCTAGAAAGTATCTGAGACCAGGTTCTACTTCAGTTCTTCCTGAATCCAGGCACAGTGCTCTATGCATTGCACCACCTGACTGCCTCACAAAGAAGTCAAGGACCCTGCCCCCTGAGAAGCGGGCAATCCCGTAAATCTGGCAACCATGGAACAGCTAGAGGATAAGACAATGCAGCAAATAATTAAGTATTAGGTTGTATTGTTTAGAATATAAGTACTATAGGATAGTGCAGAAAGGAAATCAGTGGAGGCTAGAATGTTCAGGGAAGGCTTCATGGAAGAGGCGAGAGTTGAGCAAGGCCTTGAAGGATGGGGAGAATTTAATAGATGGAGTGAAGAAATGGTGACACTCCAGATGAAGGAGAAAAGAGGAGCAAAGTCTTGCAAGTGAAAATGAGGATAGGAACAATCAAATATTAAGTATATACTATTTGACAGACCCTGTGCTAGGCATTGGGGATAAAGGTACAAAGAATCAGTCTCTACTCTCAAGGAACTTACATTCTAATGGAGAAAACAATAATTATATAAAATAGGCACAGCAGTACAACATAAACATAAAATTAATTAAAACAAATATATACAAAGTAGTTGGGTTATTTGGGAAGGAGGACATTAGCAGATGGGGGCATTGTAAAAGGCTTCATGCAGAAGCTGATGTCTGATCTGCTTAAAGGAACAAGGATATTCTTTGAGGCAGAATAAGGAGGGAGGGCATTCCAAGCATTGGAGATGCTGGCTCAAAGGTGTAGAGACAAGAGATGGTGTGTGGTGAGTGAAGAACAGAAAGAATGGCAGTTTGGCTGAATCACAAACTGTGAGAGGCTTCATGTTCATCGAGGCTGGAGAGGTGGATTGGAACCAAGTTGTGTCGGATATGAAAGCTTAATAGAGGAGTACGTATTTTTATCCTACAGATAATAGAAAGCCATTGCAGTCCATTGAGTAGTGGGCAAAAGACAGTGAAAAGATTAGACTTACCAGAGTACAGGGTATCTTTTGGAGAATGAGTAAATGTGTTGGACATATGGGAAAGGTATGGAATATGGAGGATGAGAAGACATGGGGTCATTATAGTCATATTCGAGTATTCGAGAAGGGCATTAGGCTTAATCTGCTTGGTGTCACAGGATGGAATTGGAAACAATGGTGGAAGTTGCAGAGAAGCAGATTTAGGCTTGATTTAATTCTGAGCCATTAGAGCTGCTCGTCAGTTGAACGAACTATACCATAAGATAAGGCATTCCCAATAACTAGAAATCTTCAGACAAAGTCTGGTTAGCCACTTATTTCACATGATGTTGAGCAGACCTTTGTTTGAGGACATGTTTTTGAGCTGGAAGGGACCTTGGAAAGAATATAATCCAAACCTTTATCTTTATATGCCTTTTGGTTCCAAGCACAAAGCCTTACCCATAGCAGACACTTAATAAATGCTTATTAGGTGGATGGAAGAATGAATGCATGAATGAAGTGAATGAATGAATGATCCCTTCCATTTTACATGAAACTCAACAGTGCAGTTATGGGGCCAATGCTTTATAGACAACTGATCAGTGATGCAGCTGAATCTAGAGCCAAAGTCTCTTGATATTCAGCCTAGGGATTTTTTTCTGTCATACCCCTTGTCACAGTTCTCTTTAGGTGATCACAATTGATCTACATTGGCAATGGAGAACTATCATAGAGGGCTTCATGAATGAATTCTCTCAATGACTAGGCCTATGCCTACTTACACCATCTGTGGTAATGCATCACAATCCATTTATGTCTCTAGTGGGCTGCTTCAATATTCGGGATGATTGAGGAAGCCATGACTGCCATGCATCTGCTGGGAACATTTAATCTCAGTAGAAATTGACAGATTCTGCTTGGACAACTCCCTTGGGCTGCAGTAGATATCTGGAGGCTACCCTGCCTTCAAACTTCATTCCTATTTTGGAGAAGGAAATCTCCTAAATCACTCTTCCAAACTGCATGAAAAATGTTTAGGTTCTACTTAAAAGAACAGCCACTTAATGTTGATTATCACCTCTTTCTTAGTCGCAATGATCTCCTTTCTCACAGCTGCACATATTTTCCTGTTTCTGTCCTTGTCATTGTTAGATATCCTTGGGGAGCCACAGCTATGTAGGGTTAGCCCAAGGCAAAATTCTCAAGTTTGTCTTCAGTTTTCCCAGTCATTTCTTCCTTTGGTGGCCCTGCTCCTCCCTCCCTCCCTAAATGTCCTATAAGCTTATGTTCTTTCTCCTTCTCCATAAACCTGTCACTCTTTTCTCAAATTCTTTATTCATATTGTGGAAATAGTAGGTCATAGAACTTGGAAAAACTCTCAAGAGGGCCTAGTCAGGCTACTTCCTTTTACAGATGAAAAACTGAGACCCAGAGAGGGGAAATCACTTGACCAAAGTTGCACAGTTAACCAGCATTTATGCCATACAGTGCTTTTAAGAGGTAGAAGGAGAAGGAGATTAGTCAATGACAGTTCATCATGTCTCTGAAAAGATTGGGAATTGCTGGGTTTGAGAAACCTGATTCTTTTGCTTAAAGAGTGAAACTCACCTCATCACCTATATTTGTGCCCTAAACAGAATGGCTAGGGTATAGAGGCAGGCAGACATTGGCTAAACAGAGGCCATCACTCCCATCCATTACCTTCTATTCAGCCGGGCACTATCCTACTTTAGGCTCTCATCACTGCTGACCTGGAATATTATAATAGTTTCCTAATCGGTTTTCCTACCTTAAATCTCTCCTCCTTTCCCTCTCGAAACCATCACATCTCAAAACAATCAGCTGTGAAAGTGATGTTTCTTCAGCTCAAACCTGACTATGTCACTCCCTTATTCAATGAATTCTAGTGGCTCCCCAATACCTCTAGGATCAAATACACATTCTTTACAAGCTGGCTTAATATACATTCCTTACCTTCCCACACTCTGCAATCCAGTCATGTTGGCCTTTTTGCCACTACACACAGAGAATGCTTCATTTCCTTCTTCCATACCTAATGTACTGGCTGTCTCCTGTGTCTAGAATGCATGCAATCCTTTTCTCCACCACTTAAAAGCTCTGGTTTCCTTTAAAACTCAGCCTAAGCTCTACCTTTTAATGAAGGCTTTCTCAATTTTCCCTCCCCCAAACTTCCTTGTATTTATTTTGTATATACCAATATATCTATATCAATGAGTATATCTATATATACTCATTGAGGGCAGGGATGGTTTCAGTTTTGCTTTTGTATCCTCTGCGTCTAGCACAGTGCCTGGCAAATAGTAGGCACTTAATAAAAAGCTTGTTGAATGATTAATAGGTAGAAATATTTACAATAATTGCTATATTAGTAAGAGACGATCAGGAGCTATCATTTTATTCGCTGGTAAAGCCTTACCTTAAGAGCAGCAAAGTGGCACAGTAGATAGAGTGCAGGGTCTGGAGTCAGGAAATCTGGCCTCAGACACTAGCTGTGTAACTTTGGGCAAGTCACTTAACCTTGTTTGCCTCAGTTTCTTCATGTATTAAAAAAATGAACTGAAGAGCAAAATGGTAAACCACTCCAGTATCTTTGACGAGAAAACCCCAAATGGAGTCATGAAGAATCAGATATGACTGAAACAACTAAGTAACAACATTAAAGCCTCACCTCTAACATTCCTTCATTCCTGCCCTCTTGTCCTCCTACTAGATAGAAGTTGAGATAATAGTTAACGTGACTTCTTGTTTTTTTGGTTGATGCCCTGCTTTTCCCTCCATTGATAAAATAAGAATGTATGTACATCTTTGGATTATGGTTTATAATATGTTATATCTCTGAGTGCTAGTAGATACAACAGAAATGATAAAAAAGGCCATGTCAATATCACAAATACCATACATGTAATTTATCTATACTTTACTCTCCTGTTGTAAGTGGGAACCCACACAAAAAAAGCGTATAGATTTATGTTGATATATTAAGCCATCCATTGGCCATCACCGAAAAAACAAAATATGTCACTGTTCCCAACAGCTACATTGGCATACTTATGAGTGAATGGAAAATTTATCAAGGTGGCTTGATTTGGAGGAATGGACACTTTGTTTGAAGCCAGGTGGTCTGGGTTCATGTTCAGCCTGTGGGACTTGTTAGTTGTCTTACTCTAGGCAAGTCATTTAATGTCTCCAGATCTTAATTTCTTTGTATGTAAAAGGAAGATAACACCAGTTACAAAACAAAGGCTTGTTTTGGGGATCAAAAGATGGAATTCCTGGATCCTTTCAAGGTTCAACTCAAGTGTCATCTGTTATAAGAGGGCTTTCCTGATTCTTCAGTTGCTGTTTTCCTTCAGTAGAATATGCATTCTTTGAGAGCGGGGACTGTTTTGATTTAAGTTTTTGTATCTACATTACCTATCACATAGTTGAAGTTTAATTAAATGCTTGCTAACGATTGGGTTTCTTCACTAAGTCTTGAACCAATATGGTGAGCCCCCTCACACACACCCCTCAGAGGGGTGTCACCCAACTGTCTAAGGATTGGCCAACTGGCCCTCCCAGGTCATAAACAAAACAGGTCAAAGTTCCTGAGCATCAATCAGTATTGATTGACTGGGACTGGGGCATGAGTGGCCACTGTACTTCCAACCTGAGTAAGATGGGGAGACACAATAACAAAGGGGAAAAAAAAGTTTGCTGAATTGAATTAAAAGGAAAGAACACATATAAAGGAAAACAACATTATGTAGTAAATAGATATGCCTCCACCTATGCGGGTTCTCTGACTCTGAGCTAATCACTTTACCTTTCAGTGCCTCAGGCAACTCTCTAGCACTATACTTTGTGGAGCAGTTGTGGAAACTGAATTGGTAGATGGAATTTACCCACCAGGAATTCTCTACACCCATGAAATCATAGGCTCAGTTCATTTAAAAAGAAAAGATATTTTGGAAAACACTCCTAGGTAAAATGTTCACTATTTTTATTTTTTTTCTATTGAAAGTCAATGTGAGTTAGGTACCTCATTTAAAAGAAGGAAGGAAGGAAGGAAGAAAATAAGCATCTATTAAGCAACTTTTGTGTACCCATCACTGTGCTAAGTGCTTTATAAATATTAGCTCCCCTTTACGATAACCCTGTGAGGTAGGTGCTTTTATCATCCCCATTTCATAATTGAAGAAACTGAGGCAGACAGAGTAGTGACTTGCCCAAAGTCACATGACTACTAAGCATCTAAAGCCAAGTTTGAACCCAAGTTTTCCTGACTCCATGTTGGATTATCTATCCACTGAACCATCTACCTGAGTCAGACACAAAGAGTTATGTACTTAAAATGATCAAGAAGGCTGACTTTTGTAGGCATCTGAGTGGTTTGGAGTGAAAGACACACCATCCACTTGGTTGATGTATCAAGACTGTCTGTATCTTCTTCCAAAGGATTAACTAACTTTATTAATTAGCAGAAGCTGGAACCAGATAAATATTTTGGAAGGAACTATCATGGCCTACACAGTGAATACCAGTGAATGCTACCTTCAGTGGATTAATTGGTCCATGGTTTTGAGTTGTGCTAAAAAAAAGTCGTGTTCATCAAAGCCCAGAGGAATGGCAATGGTAGGTACTGTATAAATGGGCAGAGTTAACAGTCTGCAGCCCCACGATGAGCAAACGTATTGTTACCATTGGGATGGGTTGATGGAGACAATCTGGAGGCTCAGCTCTAGCCCGTACTCCATGGTGCACGTCTGTCTCCACAGCATGCGCTTCCCCAGAGATAGGAAAGAGGGCCAAATCAGCAATTCTTTCCCTAAACAGGGGATGCCGTCCCTGGTGTCAAACTCAGGCAATGCAGGTCAGGTAACAACAGTGCTCCATCTGTCATCCTTCAGTACTGACCCACCACCTGTGATGCACAGGCTCTGAATTGTTTTCATTCTCTGGAGGGAAACAGTATAGTGTTATTGATGGCATACTGGGCTGGGGAAGGGGGGCAGGAAAACTGGGCTCTAGTCCCAGATCTGACTTAGGGTATTTTTTTCATTTTCTTTTTTTGAGCAAGCTACCTAACCTTTATGTAGGTCAACTTGCTCACCTGTAAAATGGGGATAATTTAATAAATGAGGATCATATAAAACCAGAAAGATACTTCCTAGGGTTATTGTTATGATCGTATGTGATAATGAAAATGACAATACTCTGAAAATATGAAGGAACTATTTGAAAGAGATCATTTTTTGTGTGTTAATTCTGCCTAGTTCCTTGAGATCAAAGAGATTTGTGGTATGTAATGAGAGCATGCAATGTCTCAGCCATGAAACAGTAGAGTTCACCAAACTCCATGGAAACCAAAGACAGCATCTTGGGCTCAATAGAGAGGCAGTGTGACAAAGTGACTAGGATGCCCATTCTGGAGTCAGGAAGACCTGCCTTTGAATCTGACCCTTACTAGCTGTGTGATCATAAGCAAGCCACTTGAGTTCTCTGAGCCTGTTTCCCCATAGGTAAAGTGGTGATAATAATGCCTACAGTACTAAAAGATCATTTGTGAGGCTCAAAAGATATAATGCATGGAAAGCCCTTTGCACATGTTAAAGCAGGTTTAATGTCCACCATTATCATCCAACACATGATAGGCTAAACTGGAAGCAGAGTTCCTTGGTTCTATCACAATGTCCAGTTACTCAAAGACAGTGAAAGGGGAAACTCTAGAGATCTTGGGAGTCTAAATACTACTTCTGGCTTCTGATTTCCTCTGTGTTTTTGAGCACGTCACTTAATCACTCCAGGACTCAGGCTCGGGTGATGGATTGAATGATATCTAAAGTTCTTCCAGTTCTACATCTTCTCTCATAAGGGTTCAGATCTATGGATACAGTGGTGGCTGGGGTCTTTGCAGTAGATGCCATTTTGTTACTCCATTTTGAAGAGGGCTAGTTGACAAAGATTGGCCTGAGGGAAGGGTGGTGATCACATGATTTCCGTCCTCAGTCCAGTGATTTGACTTCAGCCAGTTAGATCAGCGACTATAGTGACTTTGGCCACCTAGCCTAGAAAACCATGAGCCTGGGTCAGAAAGAAATAGGCCAGTCTGAAACTGTGATATCCTATGAGGAGTGTTTGAAGGACTAGGGATGACTAAGGCTGGGGAACAGAAGTGTGATGACTGGCTCTAGAGATTAGAAAGCTTGTCCTGTAGAAGGCTGAGTTCTCTGTCATTCCAGAAAACAGAAATACTACTAATACCTGAAAGGAATACAAAAGCAAATTTATTAGTAAGGACTTCTAACAATTAGAGCTCCTAACAATGGAATGATCTGCCTAGAGTGGTAGGGAACTCTCCATCACTAGAAATGTTTGAGCTGAGGCTATGACCATCTGCCAGAAGATCTTATACAGAGGTTTCCTGTCCTACATAGGAAGTTAGACTATATCAGGGGTGGGGAACTTGCATCCTCAAGGCTACTTGTGGGCCCTCTAGGTCCACATCCATTCAAATTTCACAGAACACATCCCCTTAATAAAAGGATTATTCGTTCTGTAAAACTTGGACGCAGTCAAAAGGGGCCTTGTTTTGTTCTGTGAAGTTTGGACTTAGTCAAAGGGTTGCACTTGAGGACCTAGAGGGCCACATGTGGCCTTGAGGCTGCAGGTTCCCCACCCCTAGACTAGATTATTCACAGAATCATAACTCTAGAACTAGAAGGGACCTCAGAGTCCATGTGGTCCTCATTTAATAGATAAGGAAACAGAGGTCCAGAGAGGTTGTAACTTGCCCAAGGCCACACAGGTTTGGTCCTCTGAATCTAAAATCAGTGCTTTATCATGTTACTTGCCTCCTAACATGCTTTCTAAATCTAAAGGTTATGGTTCTTACCAAAATCAGACAGTGGACCCCAAGTCATTTAAGATCACCTGCCTGTCTTTGAGAATATTCATTGCAGATTGATGATTAAGTCTTCTTGGGTTGGTGCTTTGGGAAGAATTTTAAATGGGCAGGGAGGGGCTACTGTGGAGAGTGCTGTAAGTCTTTGAGTTGGTGGGCTAAGTTTCAATTCTGGAGCTGGCATCTTTGTTCTGTAACCTGTAAACAGAAGCAGAAATATCCTCTGGAGAAACATAGAGAGTGTGAGGCTCAGTGGATGAGATGATTTTAAAAGATGAAAAATATAATGTGCCATCCATATTGCTGTGATCATCACTGTGTTAATCAAATTGGCACCTTTTTGTCTTATTTTGTTTGTGGCCTGGGAGCATCTGGAAAAGCTGGAGCTATCCCAGGGAATGAGAGATTAACCTCTTCCTCAGCCTTCCTCTCCTTCAGGGCCTGGATCTCATTCAAAGGGAAAAATGTACATCATGGGGTAGTACGTTTTATTAATTTTGGAGAGACTCTAGTTTGGAGGCAAGTAGTGGAACATAGCAAATGATGGGAGCTACCTGATGTCTATAGTCAAGTCAACAAATACTTATCAAGCGTTCACTGTGTGCCACACACTGTGCTAAGGAATACAAGATACAAGCAGAAAGAAAGACAGATGCTGGTCACAAGGAACTAACATCTAAAGGAGAAAGACAACATATAAAAGGAAGCTGAAGGGGAGAATGGTACATATTGGGGCATAGTAGAGAAAGAGTTAGAAATTCAACCTGGAGAAGAATGATGCCATGGATGCTCTGGGCATCCTCCTTCGCCAAATAAAAGACCCTCTTCCCTCTCTGTGTTGCCTTCCCTTAACAGAATATAAATTTCTTGAGGGCAGGGACTGTCTTGCCTTTTTAGTCATACCCTCAGTGCTTAGCTTGGCACATAGTAAGTGCTTAATAATCCAATCCAATCCATAAACATTTATTAAGTGCCTACTATGTGCTAGGCACTGTGCTAAGCACTAGTTATATGATTAATAAAAAGACTACCCTGAAGGAACTTACTATCCAATAGGAGGGAGACAACATGCATAATGAGGCAGGAAAAGGAGGGACTTTGAAGTGGGGCGGGGGGAAGAATACTGGGGGGCATCTTGTTTGGTGGAGTTGAAACCAGGCAGAGAAGCAGATGCCACTTGGAGTGAGCTGAAAGTCCAGTTTCTACCCTCTATAAAGGAAGGCATTTAGAGAAGTTTGGTACTTCCCCCTCCAGTCCTCTAATCAGAAGAGAGAGGCTGAGAAAGATGGTATCAATCAAAACTTGCATTACCAGCATGGTGGTGAGATTAGAAGTGTTAAGTTTGCCCTGGGAAGGGTATCCTCACATGGTCTTGTCTGATCTATTTATACCCTATTCTCCCATCAATCCCCTTCATATACTGTCTGCTCCAGCCCCTTCTCAATTTCATAGCTTTGCTTATGGCATTCCTTCTAATGCCTTCCCAACATCTCCACCAATCAACTTCCTACCTGTCCTCTATGACATAACTCAAATCCCACCCTCTTAGTGAAACTGTCTGTTATTTCTCATGGTCAGAAAGCTCTTCTTTGTTGGCACCTCTTCTATGTTACCCAAGACATGTGCATAGAGTGGGCAGTCAAGAAATGTCTCTTGTATTAAATGGAATGATAACTTACCCTAACATATAGTAATTCCCAAGAAGATCCTGTTCCATTTATCCTTGCATAGCCTGGAACTTTGTAGGACCCAAAATGAACCAAACTTCATGAGAGGCAATAGCATGTGGTGGCAAGAGAAAGAGGCTGCTAGTTGTGGTTTTCGTTCTGGTTTTGCCACTAATGGAGTGTGGAACCTAGGATGTCACTTCACTTTGCCAGGGATCAGTTGTCTTACCTGTAAAATAAGCACGTTGGGTTAGATTTCTAAAATCTCTGCCAGCTCTAATGACTTGAAGATTTTTGCTCTGTTAATGGCATTAGTAAAAGAAAGTGTCAGCTGTGTATTGTTTGTTGATGGGAATGAAATTGAAGCACTTAAATTAAGCAATTAAAGTTTAAAACTGAAGTGCTTGAAACCCAAGACTTTTGGGGCACTTTGTACAAGCTCTTAATATACTGAGTATATTTTCGTGCTGAATCCTGACTCAAAGGGCTAGCATTGTAAATATATGTGTAAACAAAAATAGTGTTTGTGGATGGGCAGGCTCTTCGGTCCTACTACACAGGAATTCTGGCTTTGGCTGAAACCTCTGTCTTTATGCTACAAACCATAGGTTGTTGTCCTTTGTTCTCAAAGAGGACCAAAATGGCATCACTATGCTAGAGTCAAGTTTCAATGTGTCCAACTGTGGCTGATCAGACCAATATGAGCTCAGAATGCTCTACCACAGGTCGGGCACAAATAGTCCATGTGAACAGTTGGGGTGGATTCTCTAAATTTGCATATCTTGAGTTTCTTTCGAGCTACTTCAGTTCTGCTTTGCTCATACAGCATAGCACCTTCTGTGATGAGGACATGCCATGCTGAGCAGTCCTGTGCCAATGTCTCCCATGTTACACAATCAATTCCAAAGTTCTTGAGAGAAACCTTGTCCTTGTATGGCTTCTTCCAGCTACCATGTGAATGCTTGCTACAAACCTCCTCCTACTAATATGACTGACCAATGTCCTTCTTTGCCACTTCCCCAGCCCCACCCTCCAAAAATATCTTAGAGGGCATCATATAGGATCTGATAAAGTAGTTCACCCCCAAAGGAGTGAGTTAAAAGCAGATAGGTCTAGCTCTGCACTATGGAGGCTAGAATACTTACAAACAGCAAGCAACCTTCCCCTTTAAGAGGTGGCAATGAGTTGTACTAGGTAGAGATTTTCCCCCCCTTTAACATCATTTAAATGGCTGCTGTCAAAGTCAGAGCCAAGACCAAGAGAACCCAGGAAGATTGCTCTGTTGGCTGATATATGAGTTGTTTACGCTTTAAGAGAGAAATACTGAACCTGAGGGCAAGAGCTTCCTCTCTAACTGAAAATGGACAAAAATCAGTGGGTTCTTGGTAATAGCTTTGACAGGCCTTCAACTGCTGGGCTCTCAAACCTGGAGAGCTCCTTTTCCCTTCCCTCCTCCCCCACCTTCAATTGTCATCACACTCTTTTTGAGGCCATGTTACTGAAAACAGCCAAACTAAATTTCTCCAGGGCATTCCCTGAAGATTCAAAGGCACTACTATCCAGCAACTCAAGTAAGGCTCAATCTGGACAGTCTTGCCTACACATAGGAGGATTTGGATATAAACTGGGGAAGAAAAGGTACTAACAGAACAAAACGGTATTCAATGGGTCTCAGACTGATCTCAACTTTTTTTTTTCCTTAAGCCTGTTGATTCTTCTGACTTTACTATTTCTTTCTGTGATATCACCTTTTGCCTGTTCTCCCACGATAATAACCTTGGAATTATACCTCCAGACTCTTCTGTCCCTTCCCTTTACATCTCATCATTGGTAATCAGTCACCAAGTTCTGCTGGTTCATCTTCTGAAACATCTCTTGCATCTGTCCCCTCCTTTCTATTCCCATTGCCTCTACCCCAGTACCATTCACTTAGGACAACCACAATAGCCTCTTAAAGTAGCTTCATGCTTTTACCCTCTCCCACCTCTAATCCACCCTTCACACCATTGCTAGAATAATCCTTACCCTCAAATCTCATTCTGTTACTACTCTGCATGAAAATCTGCAGTGGTTCCTGATGACCTGTTGCATCAAATGACTCTTCTGAGTATCATTCAAGGCCCTTCACAATATGATTCTACCTTCTCCTTCCCATGATATTCTCCTCCACGTATTTTATATTCCAACCAAAGTGAATTCCTCTCTGTCCCTTGAACATGTTCTGTGAGTTCCTACAAATTGAGCCTTTGCTTGTAATGTTTCTTAAGCCTTCTCTTCACCTTCCTCCTTTCCTCTCCTCTCCTCTTCCCTGAATTTTTACCCCTTCTTTAACCCCAACTCAAATGCTACTTCTTCCATGGAACCTTCCTTGATGCCCTCAGCTTAATGCTGTCTCCCCCACTCAGACTCTCCACACCAATTTGTTTTGATGACACTTTAATGAACAAATCATGTGCTATTAGGAACTCACGTTGTTTTTATTTATATTTTATTCTCATACTAGATTGTAATCTCCATAAGGACAGGGATCATCTTACCTAAACTGCTCTAGAACCACTGTACACAAGGGGTACTTAAGTGATTGTTTCAGAAAAGGTCCACGTTTCTACCTCTGATTTCAATAGGTCTTTTATAATTCAAAGGGAGTGTGTTTGTGTTGAAAAACACAGAGGTAGGGAAACTAGGAATGGACAGCCCAGTTTCATTTTTTCTATTGGAATTTCATTCCCTTTCTCACTCATGCCCCTCAAATATGGGTGGTTAAACATGGGGCGGAATCCACCACCATGAAGCCAATTAGGCATTATTCTTGAGGAAGCATTGGTATAAGGATTTGGCAGGCAAAAATATAAATGATGGGAGAAAATGACAGCAGTCCATTCTCCTCTTTACCACTCTGCACCAGGACTTGCCTCCTGGGAATTTTCTCACTCAATGAGAGGACAAATGACCCTAATCACAGGTGTTTCTATAACCTTTTGGAAATCAGCACCTGAAACAAATCAATGAATGAAATGCAGGGTGTTCTGGGAAGAAACCCTTTGAGGAAAACAGCAAACTGACCAGTGTCCTCTCCATCAAAGTTTTCCTCCCAGGTAGTTCTAGAAAGGGTATCCATAGAGTCTTCTGTAGTGGGGCGTGTGTTTAAATCCTTTGTAAATGGCTAAGAAGGCAATTCCTTTCAGTCATTTGCTTTGTAAGGCACTCCTCCCCTCCCCTGGCAGCGACAGTCTATGCACTCTATTAGAGCAGGATTTTTTTTCTTTCCCCCTACATATAATGGCACCAATTAAATTACCTTGCAGCCCGACCTTAATCTGGCAGGAATGATTATTCCATGAAACAGTTAGGGCTCTAATTGACATGAAGTGCCTGCAAAATATGTCTTTTGCAGCAACCCCTGTCAAAGTCACATTGATATGCTAATACCTATAGCTGGCAGAATCACTTCATAAAGAGAGACATTGAAAATTGAATTATTTCAATTTCAGTACCTAGGAATCTAGTGATCTGTCTGTATATGTAACTAAGTAGGTGCAATACTTTATATGGGTAAACAGCTGTACTAGGGCGTTGCCATGGAAACTGCTTGACTCGTGGCAGTCGTGCTGGTGATGAAGTCATTAGCCGCGTGAAATGTGCTTTGAGGTTGTCAAGTGTAACACTCCAGGAATATTTCAGCAGTATTAGTGGAGCCTTTTCATTTACATAATTTAGGCTTTCACACATGATCTCATTATGGTGTAAGAAAAGAGTGAGTTGTGGGTGCCATCATACTCAGCCTAAATGAATCTCCATCCCCTGATTCACTCATATCTTTTCTCAAAAGGACTCTCACCCCGAAATGAGTCTTGTGGATAATTGACAACTCCCACAAAACAAGTATTCTGAAATCTTGAGGTTCATGGGGCAGGCTATGTTCTCTCATATTTTGGTGCCATAGTTGGGACAGTCCAGGGATAATGTGTGAATTTCAAAGGGTCCTAACATGAACAAAACTTTCTTACGTCTTTGGGGGCTGGGGGGGCAATTTGATTTCAAGGTGTCCTTTGAAAGTGGATTTTAGCTAGGCATTTCCCTTGAAAAGACCTAGTAGCTCTAACTCACAATCATGAAGTATTACTAGAAAGTTACAGTTTTAAACACTGAACAAAACTTGCATTTCTATAGAAATATTGTTATCTTCCAAGTAGTCACCTAGGGAAATTCTAGGCTTATTGTGAAGGTACTATTATTGCTCAAATCTTTGGGAACTGCCTTTTCAACCAAGTTATACAGCGCACAAAAGACTCAGTTTTAATCAGCATGTAATCAGGCTGTTTTGACCCCTAGTATTGTTGACTGGCTCGGACGACTTCCTTTGTACACCAGACTTGGTTCCCAATGAATATTGATTGTTACCAAATCATCCCTGAAGGTGGAAGATTTGCTACCATCGAGAGTATTCAAAGGGATGTATCTCCAAAACCTATTGTGGAAGAATAATTGCACAGATGAGTTTTGTTTATTTTTGCAATAGTAGCACAGCATTATTTGAATAAGGAGACAAGCTTCCAGGCTGATTCTTTTGAATGGGTCTGCATTCATTTGAATATAGTTATTCAGGTATGTTTATTATAACATTGGTCACACTTTTTTATTGTCATGTATCATCATCATCCTTCTATGCTCTAAACACTTGGAATCATGAAATTGAGGACTTCAGCATTGTGGATTTAGCTTAAAGGCAATCTCCTGTTTTGAGAGAAGTAAATAAATGAAGGTACCATTTATGGTTGCTAAGAGGAGTAATTGTTGAAAGGGTCATATGAATCATATCTACATTAGATAGGAACTTCATGATGTGTGAATCTCCTGCTTAAGAGAAAGAAATGATGAATGATTAAGCAGATATCAAAGATTTATTTAAGAAAGCAACTTCCAGGGTATGTCAAAAAGTCAGGACTTATTCAGTCTGATAACCCACACTTTCTATATCTCCATACAGCACTATTCAGTAATATCTGATGGTCATTATGATGACCCAGAGTCCCTGTAATATCCTGAAGTGGCTTCTTAGTCATCCCAGAAATATTCAACTGTGTTCTCTAGGAAGATTTTTTTTTCCTGTCCTTTCATTCGACAAACATTTTTTGAGCACAATTTATCAGGCACTGTGTTAGACCTTATGGGATACAAAGATGAATGAGAAGTACGCCTTTCTCTCATGAAACTTAGAACGTAAGAGAGGAAATGAGATAAACGCAAATCATTACATTATGAGATAGAGTGTAAAAGTGTAAACAACAAAGTGTTTTTTGAGTTTGGAGAAGGAAAAGCTCATATCCAACATTTGGGTATACAGAAACGTTTTAATAGGGAGTGTCAGAAGTTTTTTGAGAAGGGGTGTGACAGGATTATATGATCTCCAAGCTGAGAAAGATCTCCAAATTCATCTATTTCAAACCATTCCTGAAAGAAAAATTCCTTTACAACTTCCTAACAATGTGCCATCCTGTTGTTTGAAATTCAGAATCAATCAACAAGATTTTATTAAACACCTGCTATGTCCTGGACACTGACTAGCCTAGGCCCAGAAGATAAAATGACAAAAGTAAAACAACTTCTGCATCCAAGGATCTTCTATTAGGGGAGCTAGTATGCAAACATATAAGTATATGTAAAAAATATAAGGTATTTTCTGTGGAGAAGGGAAAGGAGAGAGGTACTAGTATCTGGGAAAGGAGCCTCAGGAAAGGCCTCATGTAGAAGGTGACATTTGAGGTGAACTTTGAGGGGATCTGAGGACTCCAAAAGATGGATCTGAGGGGGTACTGCATTCCAGCTATGAAAGTCTGAGCAAAGTCATTGGGAATAAAAGATTAGATGCCATGTGTGAGGAAAAATAAGAAAGTCATTCTGGGTGGCATGTATTGTGAGAGAATGAAGGGGATAATGTATAATAATCCCGGAAAGGTAGACTGGAGCTTGATTGCAGAGGGCTCTAAATGTCAAATAGAGAAGTATATCTGATCCTAGAAGCAGTTGATAATCACTGGAGTTCACTGAGCAGGAAATAACATGGTCAGATTGGTGCCTTAGGAATAACACTTTAGCTTTTTAGAGAATGGTTTGGAGAGCAGAGAGACTGAGGTGGGGGGACAATCAGGAAGGTCTGGTAATAGTCTGGGTAAGAGGTGATGAGGGCCTGAACTAGGATCACCATGTTGTGAATGGAAAAAAATTAATAGATGCATGAGATGTTGTAGAGAAAAAAATGGCAAAATTTGGTAACTTTGATACTTTGAGTGAGGAAAAGTGAGGAGTTGTTGGTTACTCTGGGGTTGTAAACCTGAGTTACTGTAGGGATGGTAGTGATAGAAAACAGGAAGTTTGGAAGAGATGTGGATTAGAGTGAAGGTAAATGAGTTCTGTTGTGGTCATGTTGAGACTGAGATGCGAAGGGGACGTATGGTTAAAAATGTCTAATAAGCAGTTACTGTTGTGGGTCTGTGAGCTCAGAGTAAGAATAAAGTTAAGTCAAATAAATAAATATTTATTAAGCACCCATCATGTACTAGGCACTATGCTAAGCACCAGGGATACAAAGAAAGGCAAAAACAGTTCCTTCCCCCCAAGGAACTCACAATCTAATGAGTGATGGAGACAACATGCACACAATTATGTACAAAGAAGATATAGACAGAATAAATTGGAGATAATCTCAGAGGGGTGGCTACAGTGGCATTAAGGACTAGGAAAGGATCACATAAGGTGGGATTTTTGTTGAAGTCTGGAGGAAACAAAGGAAGTCAGGAGGCGCAGGTTTCTAGGTATCAGGGGTAGCCATTGAAAATGCCCAGAGTCTAGAGATGGAGCATCTTATGTGAAGAGTAGCCAGAAAGCCAATGTTACTTGATTATGGAGTACATGGAGGGGTATGTAGTATAAGAAACCTGGAGAGGTAGGAAGGGGTCGGGCTACAAATGGCTTTGAAAGCTAAGAACAGGATTTTATATTTGATCCTGGAGGTAATAGAGGGCCACCAATGTTTGTCAAAGAGGGATATGTGTGATGTGGCCAGATTTGTGCTTTAGGAAGAGCACTTTGATAGTTTAATGGAGGGTGGACTTGAATGGGATGTGACATTTGAGGCAGGAAGATCAACCAGCAGGTTATTGCAATAGTCTCAGCATGACATGATAAGGACCTGTAGTAGGGTGTACCGGCAGTGTCATAGGAGAGGAAAGGTCATCTAAGAGATGTAAAGGTTAAATCATCAAGACTTGAGAATGAGGAGTCAAAGATAACATCCGTTTTGAGCCCAGGTGACTGGGAACATGGTGGTACAGATCATATATCTGACAGTGTCCCTCCTGCTCAATAAACCCCAGGAATGGGTTAGTTAGGATGAGGGGAAGGTTTTTGGGGAAAGATAATTCAGTTTACATGTGTTGAATTTAAGATGTCCACAAGATATTGTAAGGTTAATGGGGATTAAGATCTTCCCCACCCATCAATAGATCTCATGTGGAGCCTAGTAAGGGAAGCTTGCTTGCTTGTAGGAAGGCTTGTTCATTTCTAATTAGGCACTGAGCCTAAAGAGTATATATTGTGAGAGGTGAGTTTTTTGCTTTGGGGGCTTGCTTATGAGAAAAATGTTATGATTCCCTGGTCAAGAGTCTGAGTGGCTGTGTGTTCAGAACTCCCTGACTCCTCAGAGGTAAAGGCTCTCTTGATTCGGTGGTGGATGTAAAGCTTTGATTCAGGCAGTAGAGCCCTATCTGTTTATCTTTATTTCTCTTGTCTGTATTTCCTGTGTTTGTATTTTATGTGATTAAAAAGATTGTTGACCCCTGAAACAGCTTTCTTTCCTAGTAAAGCAGATAAAAGAACCTGCACTAGCAGCCATCTTGGGTGTGCCAATATGGTTGCCATTACAGATATCTAATTCAAGATATCTAATAGGCAGTTGGGAATGTAAGACTATAGGTCAGGAGAGAGGTTAGTGCTGTATACATACATACATACATACATATATGATATACACATATAAATACATATGTATATACACCTATAAATATATACATATAGGCACATATAAATATATATATATACACACATATATACATACATATATGGTATGTGTATATATATATATATGTGTGTGTGTGCATGTATAGATACATACATCCTTCCAGGGGAGGGAATCATCAGAATAGAGATGATAATTGAATCCATGGAAAATAATGAGATCACCAAGGAAAACAGTATAGAGGGAGGAGAGAAGGGAGCCCAGGGGATAGATCTGTGCAGCCTTAGCAGGTATAACTTAGAAGAAGATCCAGGGAAAAAAAGATGGAAAAAGAATGGTCAGAAGTGGAAAAAAAGATGGAGAAAGGTAAGCAGAGAACCAAGAGACTAGTATCATCAAAAAACATATAGCAAAGAGAATAATCACTAATATTAAAGGCTGCAGGGAAGTGAAGAAGGATGAGGGTTGTGGGGAAAAATGCATTAGACTTGGCAATTAAGAGATCATTGGTGACTCTGGAGAAAGGGATTTCCGTTGAATGATGAGATTGGAAGCCAGACTACAGAGAGTTAAAAAGGGAGTGAGAGGAAAGGAAGTAGAGGTTCTTATTGTAGGTGGCCTCCCCAAGGAGTTTAACCATGAAAGAGAAGAGAGATATGTTACTAGTTAAAAGGAATGGGGAGATCAAGTGAGGCCTTCTGAGGATTAGAAAGACCTAGCTGTGTTTAAAGGTAATACGGAAATAGTCAATAGGTAGGGAGAGAGTGAAGATCAATGTGAGAGTGGGGATGATAGAAAGGGTAACCTGCTGTAGCAGATGAGATTGTCCATGTGGAAGGGTTCGCTAGAAGGGCCACCTTGTCTTGTGAGACCGGAGTGAAAGAGGAGATAGCAGGGGAAGGCATCCGAGGGGATGGGGAGGGGGAGAGAAGGAGCTCTCAGTGAATGGTCTCCTCTGCTTCAGTGAAATACAAGGGAAGGTTCTTGGCTGAGAGGTGGGGATGGGCAGTTATGGGAGGCCTAAGGAGGGATGAAAAGTTTAAAAAGCTTCTGTGATGCATTGGATAGTGAGCTAAAGAGGCATAAAAGATTTGCCTTGTGGCAGTGAGGGCCTAGTTGAGATTATGTGACAAAGCAGACCCAGTCAGCACCCTTTTGTGATGATCTCCAACTTTGGTCAGCGGCATTTGAATACTAGCAAAGGCAATGATGTTGGGGGTCCTCTAAGTCTGGGGTTTGGAAGGGCAAGATTGGTGATAGGGTTAGAAAGTAAGGGCCTGTAGAGAAGAGCACTGTGTAGAGTTTAACTGGTTCACCAAGAGATCGGGACTGGGAAAGGAAGAGAGTGTGGTCAAGCCGGGTTGATGACCTGGGGGAAAAACGACTGAGGGGTGGAGGGATTGGAGGTCGTGGTAATGGCTGAAGCACTAAATTAGGTTTCAAATACACATTTGGAAGCTATTTGTATAAGGATGAAAATTGAATAGTTTGGAGATTCAGTTCACTGAAAGAGAATGTAGAAAGAGAAAAGAAGAGCGTCCCTAGTAGGAGCTTTACGGACACACCTACAGTTAAGGGACAGGTTATGGATTGTGATGCAGCCAACATGGCTGAGGAGTAGTCAGACAGGTAGAAAGAGAACCAAGTGAAAACAGTGTCACCAAAATCTAGAAATCCAAGAATACCCAAGAGGTCAAAAATGCCAAATGCTGCAAACAGGTCAAGAGGATGAGGATGGCCCCCTGAACTAGCCCATTCCCACTTTGGGACAACTCTGATTGTTAGGAAAACTTTTGTTTTGTTTTTAATATCAAGTCTTTCCATGATTTCCACCAGATGCTTTTTAGCTCTGTTCTCTGGGGCCAGACAAGACAAAGTTAATCCATCTTCTACATGACTGCCCTTTCAATGCTTGAAGACAGTTATTATCTGCATTATTACCACCTCCAGATTTCCCACCCCAACAAGTCTTCTATTTTCTGGGCTAAATGTCCCAGTTTGCTTCAAATGTTCCTCTTTTATACGTGGTTTTTCAGTTCTCTCTGCATCCTGACCACCCTTGTCTGTATCTCTAGTTGTTCTCCAACCTGTCAAGGGCTTTTCTAAAATGTGGCATCCAGGAATAAACAGAATATACTGAAATAAATGCTGTAGATGTGTCCTCACATAATTAAACCTGGGAATCGGGAAGGTTCACTTTGACAGCCGAACACAAGAAGGGTTGGATCAGAGATTTAAAGATAAAGAGAATCATAAGATATAAAGCCAGAAGGGTCCTTGGATGTAATCTTGAATAATACCCTCATTTTATAAGGAGATCCTCATATCCACTCATTTAGAAGAGGAAATTGAAGTCCAGAGAGTTTGATAGACATGGTAGGAACAATGCTGGGATTACAAATCCAAGTCTTAAAAAAACAAAACAACCCCCCCAAAAAATAAACAAAACAAATCCAAGTCTTCCAAGTGTTTTTTCCCCTATGGCAGCTCCAAGAGCTGGGCATTGGTCGCGGGGGGTGGGGGGGTGACATTCAAGAAGCTGTGTGACAGTCATTCAGGAGAGAGGTGACAAAAGGCTTAAAGTAGTATGTATTGGCAGTGGGAGTGGGGAGGAGGGAACCAATGCAAGACATTTTTCAAAAATACCTACAGGATTTGGCAGCTTATTAGTTGTAAAGGATGAAGGAGGGAGAAAAGTTTAGGAAGGACCTGAGGTTTGATTCTGGGTGATTGGGAAAATAGTAGTACCCACAATAGAAATGGGGAAGTTAGAAAGAGGGAAAGGTTTTGGAAGAATGATAGTGAATTCAGTTTTGTACATGATGAGTATGAGGTGCTGGCAGTACATGTGGGTGTAGATATCCAGTAGGCATTTGGACACACGGTATTGGATTGTAGAGAATTTGGGGATGAAGATAAAGATTTAGGAATCAGTTCCACAGAGGTGATAATTTAAGCCTTGGAGTGGAGGAACTTGGCAAGGGAGAACATATAGAAAGAAGAAATTGAGACAGATGACATGACTTTGAGGAATGCCCATACTTGGGGGTGGGAAGAGGAAGTTTGAGAACCCGCAATTTCTGCGTGCTGAGTTGGGTTGATTAGGCAATCTATTCGTTGGACAAAGTCTAGACCGGAGGCTCTTTGAGTGGGGGGGGGGAAACATCAGATTAATAGTTTTGAATAGTGCATTTAAAAAATTCATTTTGTTTTATTTTCAGTTCCAAATTCTTTCCCTCTCCCCTTCCTCTCCACCACCCATTGAGAAGGCAGGAAAAATAATTTTAAAAAATTACAATTATATATTAAATTAAATTAAAAATTACATTATATATAAACATACAAAGCAAATTTCCACATTAGCCACATAGGAGTGCATTTTTCATTGTTCTGATTTGGCCAGAGATTGTCAACACAATCCAAATTAGATTGAGGAGTCGAATTCAAGCCGTCTTATACCTCACTTATCTACTCCTTCCATTCAATTAATAATATTCATAATAACATTAATGGACATTTATATCACACTATATAGTTTGCAAAGCAATTTTATATACATTATCTCATTTGCCCAATTCAATAAAATATATTGAGCACACACCGTGCTACCCATCCTTGTGTTTAGATGCTGTGAAAAACACAAAAAGTAGGATACATGGTTCCTGCCCTCATAGAATTTACAGTCTAGTTGTGATGACATAGCCACGTATAAAAGATGTGATCATAGAACTTCAGTAAATAATTAAGGGCCCCTCCTGGATCAATGCTTTGTTGCGCTTGCATAGTTCAATGAAACTACAAGCTATGCAATTCAGGGTTACCCAAGATGAACGACTCATGGTGGAGAGTTCTGACAAAAGATGACCCACTGGAGAAGGAAATGGCAAACCACTCCAATCTCTTTGCCAAGAAAACCTCATGGACAGCATTAAAATGTTAAAATATATAATACCAGAAGATAAGCCCCTCAGGTTGGAAGGTGTCCAACACGTTCATGGAGGAAAGAAAGGCCTGGTATACATGGCATCATGAAGAGTTGGAAATGACTGAATAACAACAAATAATTTAATGGCATCACCTCTTGCTAGTATAAGAGTTGCTCTTAAAGGTGATTTTTGCTTTTTCTGACATCTTGATACTTCTTCCATTCACTTAGTCATATTCTGATTTGTCTTATATTTAGATCTGTGCCGGTCTTATTTCTACCTACTACAGTGTAAATTCTTTGTGTCTCCCCTTGCATTTCCGTAACATGGCACATGGCAAATAGGATGTACCAGGTAAATATTTGTTGAATGACTGTTATTAAAGAGATAAATGGATGAATTCTGAAACTTGGAGAAGATATACCAGACGAGAAGGTGACCTGGCTTTTGACATCTGTGTCACCCCAGTGATCAATAGGGCAGGTTTGGTTGATGTGGCTGACTAGGCAGCTGTTGTCTTCTTCCTTTCCTCTTAGCTCTAGGTAGGTCCTTTCTAAAACTATGCACTTGAACCACGCAGGAGTATTGTTCTAATGTCAAAGGGATTTGATTAATAGCTTTCCCCTGGTGGAAACTCTAGGTAATCTCCCCAGGTTCACTCATAGGAGGAGGTGTACCCATAGCTATGTTTTTAGGAGCCCACTGGTCCAAGAGACTGGCAGTTTCCACTTCCCCATTTTAGGGGGAAATATAAGACAACTTATTTTCTGAATGTAGTTTTCCCAGGGTAGCCACCATAAAAGTGTCATTCTCCGCTGGCTGAAATCTCTTTCCCCCTCCTTTTCAAAATATTCTATTGTTCTTTTCATGTTTACTGTTTCCTTTATGTCTCTTTAATAGCTTCTTTCTGAGGCCTCGTAAGATATTTTGATACTGAATGAGGATGCCAGATGCGTGTACCTCTGTTATTCTGCTTCTTATTTTGATTTAAAGTCACACACTCTCAGATTGAAGAAAATAATAAAAAAAATAGTAGTGATAGGGAAAGAAAAGACTCTGGGAAGATGAATAGGCACTTGCTTTATTAGCAAAAGAAAGAAGAAGGAGGAAGCTAGACAGAAAAGATCAATACGAGACACCACAAATGACATTTAGATGGTCTATTAGTCCACCAATAATTGCCACTTCAGAGAATCTTCTTTCACAAAAGTGCGAAACCTCCCAAAAAGCTTCCTAAAACTGTAAGTTCTTTCTATATGTGGGGAAATTCAGGATTTTTAACCACTTTACGGATTAGTTATGGCTTATCTTTATAACTGAAATGAACAGAGGCCAAGCCTCAAATCTGGGCTAGATTTGATGAGTATAATTTGACAGAAATGAAGGCAACTCAATGAAACCTAACTTCTGGGCCTCCCTCCCCCAGCTTCCCACTCCATGCACTCTTCCTATTCACTGCCTTTTTCCATGGAGGTCACCTGCATTTTCTCAGTCCTCCACATCCCAAACCTAGGAGTCTTGCTTTACTTTCTTTCCTGTTGAGCCCCCATATCCAATTAGTTGCCCAGTCTCATTGATTCTAGCTCTACAACATGACTCAGATCCATCCCCTTGTGTTTACTCATTTCATAACCCATTAGTTCAGGCCCTCGTTGCCTTTCCCCTGGACTATTGTAGTGTCTTAATTGACCCCCCTATGTTCTTCTGTTCCCTTTCTAATCCATACTCCACACAGTTGTCAAGTTGATATTTCTTCAGGACAAGTCTGACTATGTCACTCACCTGCTCAAGAAACTTCTGGAGCTCCCTACTGTTTTTAAGATAAAGGAAAAACTCTATTTGTCATTTAAGCCCTCCATAGTCTAGTTCCAGCCTATCTCTATTTGCTGGCTAAATGTGACTTCTCCTCATTTGTTGTGTTTCAGTTACAGTGGTCTATTTCCTATATTCCATATATGGCATTTCATCTTCCACCTTAGCTGTAGTACAGGCTGACCTCCATGCCTGCAACACTTTCTCTCCTCATTTCCGCTTCTTGAAATTCCAAACTCCTTACAGTTCAGTTCATATTCCACTGTGCACTAGAGGCATTTCCTGATTCCCCCAGTGTCAGTATCTTCCCTGGTCCCCACCACCCCATCCCCCCAAAATTGTATTTACTTTGAATATATCTTGTCTTTACCAGTGCTTAATTTGTTGTATATATTAACTTGTTTTCCCTCAACAGAAGTTAAGCTCCTCCATGGTAGAGGCTGTTTTGTTTTTGTCTTTGTGTCCCTAACACTTAGTACAGTGTCTGGGCCTCAGCAGTTCTTAATAGATGCTTACTGAGTTGAATGACAATAGAATGTTTTGTCTTTCATGGGTCCGTGTGGATGAAAGCATGTGGACTGGAGAGCCCAGTAGGCTGAGGTGTCAGCAGTGTGCAGAGGCCAGACTGTGGCTGCTTCCTACTGGGGACTTTTCTACTTTCTGTAGCCAATGGAACATTAACCCTCTTGGGAGAAAGAGCAAGAGATCATAGAAGTTAGATGTTAGAGATTATCTAGATCTGAGGTCCTTAACCTATGGGTCTATGATTTCAGGGGGTCTGTGAACCTGGATGGGAAAAAATACGTCATTATTTTCACTAACTTCTAATGGAAATTTAGCATTTCCTTTAATGATATTATTCTGAGAAGCCCCCCCTAGGCTTCATCAGGCTGACAAATGGGTCCATGAAACAAACAAACAAACAAAAAAATTAAACATCCCTGTTTTTGTCCAATCCCCTTATGTCATAGATGAGTAAGCCACAGTCTAAAATGGTTTCTTTACTTGTCTCGAGTCAAGAGACCAGATTGTAATGTAGGTCCTTCAACTCAAAATTAACTCTCCTATACCACTCATCTTCCAGGGCCGTTGTGAGGATCAAATAAGGTGAAATTTATAAAGCATTCTGGGCATATTGTAGATATTGAATAAATGCGCATTTTGTTCCTCCTTCTGGTATTCCCTAGGTGGTGCAGTAGTATAGGAAGAACACTGCCTAGGAGCCAGAAAGCTTGGTTCAAAGCCCTGACTCTACCACCCAATTACCCTATGATCCTGAGCACAAGTCATTTCACTTATTTGGGCTCCAAACACCTGTTTGGAGGCAAGGTGGTACAATGGTTAGAACACTAGACCCAGAGTCAGGGCAACCTGAGTTTAAATCTAGCATCAGAATCGTAGCACCGGTGTGACCCTGGGCAAGTCACTTGAACTCTGTCTCCTTCAGTTTCCTCAGTGATAAGAAGGGCATACTAATTCATAGGATTATCATGTGTATCAAATGAGATACTATTTGTAAAATGCTTAGCACAGTGCCTGGCATGTAGTTGGTGCTATATAAGTGTTTATTCCCTTCCCCCTTCCCTTCCCCTCTCAGTTTTTTCATCTGTCAAATGATGAATATAATAATAACTGTCTTGCTTGTCCTACAAGGTCACTGTGAAGATCAGATAATGTAGGTACTGGAAATAGTAAGGTTCTATACAACTCCTTCATTTTGCTTGTAAGGAAACCTAGACCCCAAGGGGTAAGAAATTTATCACACATCACACAATGAGAGGTGGCAGGGCTTTGACCAGAACACAGGTATCCTGAATCAATCCACAGCTTAACAAGAGACACTAAGACAGAAACATACTTACAATGACTTCTTGTAGTCACCAATGTCTCCATGACCCACCTGTCCTTTAAGGGACTTTTGCTAATTGGTCTGGCCAAAAGATTCCAAACAGAACTTGGAGCTCTCCACTGGCCTAGGTTAGCACACCTTAGCTGCTCCAAGGGCAATGCGTTCCACAGGCATTTTCTATACACCATCCATACCATTGTCAGGCTGGTGAATAAAGGATTACCCCTAAGCAGATGACATTATGATTTCAATTTAGAAAATAAACTATAAGAATCTCCTTCACACAATAGGCAAAATAAATTGTACTTTTTTTTTTAAATGATGGACTCTCAGACTGTTCTCTGTACCCATTTCAAAACCCTCAAGGGTTGATTTACTTAATCAAACTATAGACATGGTTGTTGACAGTCAGTAGCCCTAGAGGGATAGATTTACAGTTGGAATAGCTGAGTTTGAGTAGAAGCTCAGCCACTTGCTAACCATAAAACCTTTGACAAGTTGTAACATCATAAGATTTAGCACTAGAAATGCCCTTAGAAATGACCAGTTCAGCTGATTCATTTTACAGATGAGGAAACTGAGACCCAGAGATGAGAAGGGATTTGTTGAAGGTCTCCCACACACAGGAAGTGACTAGCCAAAATTCAAACCCAGGCCTTCTGACTTACTCTCCTGACCAGGATGCCTTGCAGTGTCATCACTCATCCTTATTGTGAAATGGGGGACAAGGCTACCCGTGCCTCCCTCACAGGGTGGTTGTGAAGATAGAATGACCTAACAGAGAAAAAACATTTGAAGAAAACCAGCAATCATTCCATTGCCCAGGATGGTAAATCATATATAATATATGCCTTGGAATCATGGTTATTATGATACCGGTATTGAAAATACCCCCATTTAATTTTAAAAAATCACAACATTTTTTTTGTGAGCCCATCTGATCCTGGTAACATTCTTTTATGAGCCAGGCCGGGTAGATACTATTTTTCTCATGAAAAAACTGAGGTTAAGTGAGTTGCCCAAGATCATACAGCTTAGGTTTCTCCCTTCTTGGTCTGGAGCTTGTTTTGATAAACCGATAGTGTAGACACCAGTTAATACAGTTTAATGCTGGAAATAGTGCATGCGCATGCAATGGCTTTAAAGTGAACTTTTTTTTTCTCCTGGGACTCCATTCCGCCTCCTTAAAACACCCAGTGTCTCTGATGTTGTCTTTGTCTTATTTGGACTGTGAGCTTACTCAGAGATGTCTGGCTCTTGGCTTTGTATAGAGACTAGTATGTGTCAAAGCATGAAAAATGTTTAATAACATGTTAGCATCCTATGAGTTATGAAAATGGAGACTTTTAAAAATGCCTAATGCAAACAAAACCAAACTCTTCTTTACGTGCTTTGAAGGGGAGAAATTTTCTGGCCTGTCCCAGTGGGATTCTGTATAGAGAATCTCACTAGCTGTTTATACTTAACTCTATTACCCATGGGTACAAAACTATACTCTTCTTCAAGTTTCCCTGACTGCAGTGGGAGATATAGTAATCCCCAAACACATGGTTTCATTACATTTTCTTTTATAGGACAATGAAAACTTTCTCTCGCTCTCTCGCTCTCTCTCCTTCTTTAAAAAATTATTCACACTAAGTTTCTGTGAGACCTTTTCAGAAACCCAAATCTGGGAGCTAAGTTACTTGACCGAGTCCTTTAAGAGCTTTTGTTAGTGCTGAGAAATGCAAGATAACTGATAAAGCCCATTGCTAGTCTACTGGCTGAAAGGTAGTTTTGTTTTGCAAATTAGATTCTTGGGCTCACATTAGGGATTCTGGAAAAGAGATACACCATTCCCATTCAGCTGGTGCTCTGAATAGACAATGTATACCAACAGATAACACAGCTCCTAATACAGAAACCAGTGGGGCACATTGAAGTGAGAATGTGTAATGGTTGATGAAATCAAGCCACCCCTCTGAAATGAGAATCTTTCTCTCTCTGTATCTGTGGCTGTCACCATTTCTTTCTTCCTATCTCTCTCTACCTCTGTCACTCTGGCCCTCTCTCCTTGCCTTTTGGTCTCCGTCTTTCTCTGTCACTGTTTCTGTCTCTCACTGTCCCTACCACTGTCTGTTTCTCTCCCCTCAGCTCTGTCTCTTGATTTTTGTCTTTAATTTTCTCCCCGAGTCTCTATCTACCTCTTTCCAACTCTTTCTCTAACTCTTTGGGTATCTTGCTGGCTGGCTGTCATTCTTTCCTTTTCGGCTTCTCTCCCTTTGTCTTGTCTCTATAATTCTGTCTCTGCCTCTGTGTCTCTCAACCAAAGTAGCTTATTTAAGTTTCTAAGGTTCCCCGTGAAAGGCCGTCATTGTAGCTAGGACTCTTTGCTTTCTGATTTGGCTGTCGTATTTAGGGAATGGATCTTTGTGCTTGGCTTATTCCATATAAGGTGTGTGTGGTTCCAGTGAAACCCAGACAAGTCTACATACAATACAAAATACCTTCGCTTTCAGGAGCCAAGATTTTTAAAAAGTCAAACATACAAGTTTTCCCAAAATAAGACATTATTTGTAAAAAAGCACTTCACACAGTTCCTGGCACATAATAGACACTATATAAATGCTTATTTTCTTCTCTTGTCTCCAGCTCCTGATTTGAGGGTCAATTACAAGACTGAGGTTGTTCAGATGAATCCTAATGTATGTCAAATGGGGTGGTAGGTTGGAGGAGGGGGCATTTCCCAGTTTTTAATTGTTTTATTCATTTTGCTAACTACTGCATTCATAGCTTGGCCCTAAGTATGGCTGGTGGCAGAGAAGAGAGGTCCTCTTGGTCACTTTCACAGGCCAGCATCAGTCTAGAGTCTGGGTTGGTCTGAACTAACAGGTCAGGGCTGGGATTTCAGAAGCACTGGATGGTTCTCAAAAGGTCCAGCTGAGATTTTTACCTATTCCATGAAACCTACCCTCTCTATCCTAGCCTACTGTGTGCCAGTTCTTCTCTGAATTCTCATGGGCACTTACTGTCTGTATCAACCACTTGGTGCATAGAATCATATGATCAGAGATTATGGACTGAAAGGGACCTTATAGATCTCTTTCTCTCTCTTTTCCTCTCTCTTCAACCCCCTCATTTGACAGATGAGGAAACTGAGGCTCAGAGCAGTTAAGTGATTTGCCAAAGTTCGGAGGTGACAGAGCTAGGATCTGACTCTAAATCCATTCTTCTTCTTTCTTATATTGTTATTTTTTCCATGCCTGTAGGTTTTGTCTCCCCAATTAGATTGTATACTGTACCCCACCCCAAGAAGACAGGAACTATGCCTTATCCTTCTGCTCTGATCAGGCCACTCCTCTGCCAAGAAATTCTCAGTGATTTCTTATTACTTATAGGATAAAATATAAGCTTCTTAGCCTGGCATTTAGAAGTCTTTATAGTCTGGCTCCAATTTTCCTTTTATTTCACATTATTCCATTTCACACATATTTTAGCCAAATACCACCAGTTGGTTCCCTGTGTTTCATTCTATCCCCTTTTTGCATTCTCACTGGTCCTCTGATAATGCACCCTAACCTCACCTTTGACATATGAAATTTGTCTCTTTCTGCAAGACCCAGCCAGGTACCATCACCTCCCTGAAGCCTTCTCTGACCTCCATTTCCAGATGAAAAGGAACTTTCTTTCCTTCCATAAATTTTCTTACAGCACCATATATAGATCCCTCCTTTGTCCTTATCACAAGATTTGACTTTGTGCTACATTTATTTATGTACGTGTTGCATTCCTCCAAACAGATTTAAAGGTTCCTGAAGGCAGACACTGTGTGATTTCTTACTTTTGAATCTCAATAGTGCCTATAACCAAAGTCATAGCATATTTTGTTGTTGTTCAGCTGTTTCAGTTGTGTCTGATTCTTCATGACCCCATTTGGGGTTTTCTTGGCAGAGATCCTGGAGTGGTTTGCCATTTCCTCCTCTAGCTCATTTTACACATGAGGAAACTGAGGCAAACAGGGTTAAGTGACTTGCACATACAACTACTAAGTGTCTGAGGCTGGATTTAAATTCATGAAGATGAGGCTTCCTGACTTCAGACTCAGTACTCTGTGCACTTTGCCACCTAGCTGCCCCTACTGCACATAGTAGGCACCTAATAATTATTTGTCGAATAGAATTGATATCTGCATTGACCTTAAAGCACCTTCATAGTACAGCAACTAACCCCTGGTTGGCATTCAATAAATATCATTTGGTTGTTGGACCTATCAAACAGAAGTGAGTTTATTCATCTTGACTTACTAGCCACTTAAACAGATGGAAACAACGTTGCAGATAATCCAAAATAGCAGATGATCCAAAAATAATTTGGTTTAAAAATACATCATTACATGATTATTTTATAACTCATTCATTCTGTCCTTCATTCATTGATCCAACAGGCATTAATGAGTATCTAATGTGTGCCCAATACGGTGCTAAACATGAAGAGGGATTCAAAGAACAGAGTATGGCCCTGGTTACCAAGGAACTTACCAAATATACTTTGCAGATAAGACAGATGTAGAAGAAAAGTGGGTGACTATATGATCTGGGCCACAAATGTGACAAGAATTAAGAAGAATGGGAGAGAAGTTACTACTGTCTAGTGTTGTTGGGAAATGATTTTCCAGCAGAAATGGGGTCTGATTCTGGGCCTTCAAGGATGGGATTTGGGTATAAACTAGGGAGAGGGGTGAAGGGCTTTCTAAGTGGTGGAGGCCCTAAAGGCAGGTGGGGTGGAACATGTGAGCAGATGCTCAGACAGAAGGTGCAGAATAGCTTCTAGTGAACACTTCTAGGAAGCCACCTACCTATAAAAAGAGTTTTTATTAGTGGGGAAACATAGGTCCACAGAGTTATAGACAGATGGACTGTAAGAGAACATATAACCTCTTTAGATTGCAGACAGTATGCTGAGTCCCAAACAGATGGTGATTTGCCCAAGGTCTCGAGGAGTATTAGGGCTGGGACTTGAACTCAGATCCTTTGATTACAAATCTTGCCACCATGCCATGCTGCCTAGGTGGGGTATAAAAGTTAGACTGAGGCTAATTTATGGGATAAGGCAAATCTGCCTTCTCAGGTATGTTAGACTAAGGCTAACGTGGCAGGTGGATAGAGTGCTGGGCCTGGAGTCAGGAGGACTTGAGTTCTTATCTGGCCTTAGACACTTACTAGACATATGACCCTGGGCAAGTCACTTACCCTATTTTCCTCAATTTCTTCATCTGTAAAATGAGATGGAGAAGGAAATGGCAAACCACTCTACTATCATTGCTAAGAAAACCCCAAATCAGGTCACAAATAGTCAGACATGACTGAAGCGACTGAGCAAGAAATGTTGAAATGAATCTTTAGACTCCCAGTGGGATTAAAAAAAACATATTTTCAGCACATATTACTATACGTTCCATTATTTCAAATTCACAAAAATCTCTGAGCTCGGTGTATCAAGTCTGATTGTCCCTCTTTCATAGATGAGAAAACTGACTACCCAGAAGTGAAGTGACTTTGACAGGGGTTACCTTGTGAGTTAATTGCCAAGCTGGGGCCAGTACCCTAATATCCTGATTCTTGGACCAGGGCTCAGGGAATTTTGGAGACTGAGCAAGAAAGACAATCTAGAAGGAAACATTTACTATAAATGAAAATGGCAGTTGGCCCCATTAGTGGGAAGAGCAGGTGGCCACCTATGAGTTGAGTGACTCATGAAATGTGGTTCAAGAGGCTCTACAGGTTCCTGAAGCACACAGTTCTCTCCTCTGGTGGCCCTGCCGTGATGTTTAAGATGCTCACCATTTATTCCTTGTAGGTTAGGGAATTAAAGACATCTTTAAAATAAGTCAACGAGCCTTTATAAAAGTGCTTACTATGTGCCAGGAATGGTTCTAAGCACTGGGGACACACAAAAAAGAGACCAAAACAGTCTTTATCCTTAAGTAGCTCAAAATCTAATGGAGTAATGAAAACATCACCCAAAGATGATCATACTTTAGCTATTAACTATTATGACTTCATTGATTTTTGCCAGACTATGAAGCTGAGAGCAGGGCCTGGTCCTGAAGGATGGAGAATCAGAGCATAGAAGGCCATGGCTAGTGGGGTTCTGACATAGGATTTCCTGGGAAGCTGGTGACCACAGAGTGAGACCATTTACCCTTCTAAAGGAAGAGACTCTAAAAGTGTGGTAGGGGACAATTAGAAACATACCACTATATTCCCCTCTTCAGAAAGGACTTTGGTAGCTGTGCAATCCAACCAGTCCAGCCAGACAATCTCACTGGGCAGAAGAGAAAGCAAAACATGAAACCAGTTCTAGATTTAGGGGAGAATGGAGGGGAAGGAGTAGATGTGGCACCATGGAGCCATTGCCCCCCAGAATGTTGTCAAGGAAAGAGTGCTAGTTATGGAGTCTGAAAGACATGAAGTTAAGTTCTAATTTGAATTATTACTAACTGTATTACCATGAGCAAGGAAGTCACTTAACCTCTCTCTGCCTCAGTTTCTCTACCTGTAAAAAGAGGATAATACTTTCACCATACGCCTCATAGGATTGTTCTTAGGACAACACTTTGTAAGGTGCAAAATGCTCTACTAGTGTGAAAAAGACTGCTGTGGCTATTGATAAATTGATTATTATTTATCTACTCATTGCTATCATCACTTAGTCAGCCTGGCTAAAACTATGATCTGGCTCAGTAATATCCCCTGCTGATTTCTAGCTATTGAACCTAGTTGGGCAAGGTTACTAGTCACCTCAACCCTGCTATAATTGACTGCTCCAGACATTAGCTCTGGGTGTAGCAACCCAGAGTCTGTGGGAGGTCCCTACATCAGATAAATCCTCCTGGACTTCTGGCCAGCCAGCAACTTGTAGACTCTGCTCTCACCCTCAACTCTCTGGTCATGGCCCTGATGATGAATTTACAGAGACATCTCAGCATTCCCCTATTTACGACTCCCATATAGGTCCAGTCTGAGGCAAAACTGGGCAGCTGGAAAAAATCAGAATCATAGCTATCTCCCTTCCTCTTTCAGCTTGGGCCCCTCGTATTTCTCAGAGACATCAGTTGCTCTCATGCTTTCTCCATCATGCCCCCACCTTTTCCCTTATTTAAATCTACTCAAGAATACTAGATAAAATGTGGAAAGGAACCTATTCAGTTAATTCACTCCTTGCTAATAATAGCGACAATGACTTAATTTTGATTCTTATTTGTATAGCACCTTACACTTTTCAAAGAACTCTCATATGTATCATTTCATTTCATTTCATACAGCAGCCCTATGAGTTGGTAAGACTAATCATTCCCATTTTGAAGATGAGTAAACTGAAGCCCAGAGAGATGGAGTGACTTGTTTGGGGTTGCACAGAATGTTAGTGGCTGAGGTTAGACTCTAACCTTGACCTCCTTACTCTCCTCTGTCCAGTGAGTCTTTAAAAATTGACAGTCAATGGGGCAGAGCAAAGATGACAGATGGAAAGCAGGGACTTGCTTGAGCTCTCCCCCCAAATCCCTCCAAACACCTGTACAAAATGGCTCTGAACAAATTCTAGAGCTGCAGAACCCACGAAATAGCAGAGGGAAACAGGTCTCCAGCCCAGGAGAGCCTGGATGGTTGCTGGGAAGGGTCTATCGCACAGTGCTGGGAGCGGAGCGTAGCCCAGTGTGGGCCGCGCCAGGACAGACCAGAACTGGAATCAGCCAGCCAGAACAGGCCTTAGGACCGTAAGTCATTGAGCTGTGGAGTTACAGACTTCTCAACCCACAAACCCCAAAGAGCAGGTTAGAGGGAAACTGAGGGATTGAGTTTAGAGTGGTCCCCATCCCTGGGCGTGGCAGAGGTGGTGCAGCCATGGTGGTGGCAGTAGCAGGAAGCTCCTGAGGCTTCTTCCAGAGCTCCAACATCAGCTGCTTCCCTAGTCCCTGGCTCACATGGTGGGAGGAATCTAGCAGTGGATCAGAGGGGGAGTGCAAGAAGTGCTTTCTCTTGCTGTGCCCTGCTTGGATCTGGATTTCGGTCCTGGTTGGCTGTTCTTGGGGGAGGAGGAGCACTGCTGTGACAGAGCTTGCAGTGATGGTGGAGTAGAAGTAGCTCTGAAAACAGCAGCACAGCCCCTAAAGCTTGGGACAAAGTACTGTCTACTCTACAAGCAGTCACACACTGACAAAAAGCTCAAGGGTCAAGTAGTTGGCTAGGAACATGAATAGGCAGCAAAAACGAACTCAGACTCAAGCTCAGACTCAAACTCAAACTCTAGATTCCTTTTTTGGTGACAAAGAAGATCAAAACATACAGCCAGAAGAAGTCAACAAAGTCAAAGAGCCTACATCAAAAGCCTCCAAGAAAAAATATGAATTGGTCTCAGGCCATGGAAGAGCTCAAAAAGGATTTGGAAAAGCAAGTAAGAGAAGTAGAGGAAAAATTGGGACAAGAAATGAGAGTGATGCAAGAAAACCATGGAAAAACAAGTCAATGACTTGCTAAAGGAGACCCAAGAAAATAATGAAGAAAATAACACCTTAAAGAATAGACTAACCCAAATGGCAAAAGAGCTCCAGAATTGGACTAACATTCACAATGTTAGTATTGTGGAAGTATTTTACATAATGATGCATGTGTGACCTATGTTGAATTGCTTGCCTTCCTAGGGAGTGTGAGAGGGGATTGGGGAGAGAATTTGGAACTCAAATTTTTAAAAGCAGTTGCTCAAAATAAAAGTTGTTTTTGCATGCAGCTGAGAAACAAGATATATAGGGAATGGGGCATAGAAATGTATCCTGCCCTACAAGAAAGTAAGGGGAAAGGGGATGGGGAAGGAGTAGGGTGACAGAGGGGAGGGTTGATTGGGGAATGAGGCAATGAGAATATATGCCATCTTGGAATAGGTGGAGGGTAGAAATGGGGAGAAATTTTCTAACTCAAAATCTTGTGGAAATCAGTGTTGAAAACTAAATTGGCAGAATTAGCCAAATGGGAAAGGAGGTCCAAAAGACCACTGAACAAAATACCACCTTAAAAATTAGATTGGAGCAAGTGGAAGCTAGTGACTTTATGAGAAATCAAGATATTATAAAACAGAACCAAAGGAATGAAAAAATGGAAGATAATGTCAAATATCTCATTGGAAAAACTGCTGACCTGGAAAATAGATCCAGGAGAGATAATTTAAAAATTATTGGACTACCTGAAAGCCATGATCAAAAAAAGAGCTTAGACATCATCTTTCAAGAAATTATCAAGGAAAACTGTCCTGATATTCTAGAACCAGAAGGTAAAATAGAAATTGAAAGAATTTACCGATCGCCTCCTGAAAAAGATCCCAAAATGAAAACTCCTAAGAATATTGTCGCTAAATTTCAGAGCTACCAGATCAAGGAGAAAATATTACAAGCAGCCAGAAAGAAACAACTTGGGTATTGTGGAAACACAATCAGGTTAATACAAGATCTAGCAGCTTCTACATTAAGGGATCAAAGGGCTTGGAATATGATATTCTGGAGGTCAAAGGAGCTAGGATTAAAACCAAGAATCACCTACCCAGCAAAACTGAGTATAATGCTCCAAGGTAAAATACAGATTTTCAATAAAATAGAGGACTTTTAAGCTTTCTCAATGAAAAGACCAGAGCTGAATAGAAAATTTGACTTTCAAATACAAGAATCAAGAGAAGCATGAAAAGGTAAACAAGAAAGAGAATTAATAAGGGACTTACTAAAGTTGATCTGTTTTGTTTACATTCCTACTTGGAAAGACGATGCATGTAAGTCATGAGATCTTTCTCAGTATTAGGGTAGTTGAAGGGAATATACATTTATATATAGACAGAGGGCACAGGGTGAGTTGAATATGAAGGGATGATATCTAAAAAAATAAAATAAAATTAAGGGGTGAGAGAGGAATATATTGAGAGAGAGAGAAAGGGAGAGATAGAATGGGGTAAATTATCTCACATAAAAATGGCAAGAAAAAGAAGTTCTATTGGAAGGGTAAAGGGGGCAGGTGAGGGAGAATGAGTGAATCTTGTTCTTATTGTATTTGACTTGAGGAGGGAATAACATACACACTCAATTGGGTATCTTACTCCACAAGAAAGTAAGGGGAAGGGGATAAAAAGGGGGGATGATAGAAGGGAAGGCAGATGGGGGAGGAGGCAATTAAAAGCAAACACTTTTGCAAAGGGACAGGGTCAAGTGAGAAAATTGAATAAAGGGGGATGGGATAGGATGGAAGGAAATATAGTTACTATAGAAATATAGTATAGTATTGTGTAAGTATTTTACATAATGATACACATGTGACCTATGTTGAATTGCTTGCCTTCCTAGGGAGCGTGAGAGGGGATTGGGGAGAGAATTTGGAACTCAAATTTTTAAAAGCAGTTGCTCAAAATAAAAGTTGTTTTTGCATGCAGCTGGGAAACAAGATGTATAGGGAATGGGGCATAGAAATGTATCCTGCCCTACAAGAAAGTAAGGGGAAAGCGGATGGGGAAGGAGTGGGGTGACAGAGAGGAGGGTTGATTGGGGAATGAGGCAATGAGAATATATGCCATCTTGGAATAGGTGGAGGGTAGAAATGGGGAGAAATTTTGTAACTCAAAATCTTGTGGAAATCAGTGTTGAAAACTAAAATATTAAATAAAAATTATAAAATTCAAAAAAAATGACAGTCAATCCTTTGTTGAGCACAGCAATATATAAAGAATTGTTCTTGGCCTCACGGATTTCTGTGTTACCATGCTCAGTGATAATGGCATCATTGGCAGGGAACATGATTTAGTCAAAAATCCAAGTCAGTTAAATTCAGAAAACATTAAGTATCTTCTCTGTGAATTACACAAGGTCTAGGTGTTGGAAATACAAACAGAAAAATGAAGTTGTCCCTGCCCTGAGAGTGTTTTTATACTCTACTTGGGGGCAAGTAGGAAGGGAAGGACAAAATTTTCACAGAGAAGTAAATCCAAATATATACAAAATAATGACAGAATGGAGAGAACACTAACAACCCAAGGAGTCAATAAAGGCCTCTTCAAGGACATAGCACTTGAGCTGAGGCTTAATGGGAACTAGGGGTTCTAGGAGATTCCTAAAGGCAAAATTCAAAAGCTTGGGCTAGAGGTGTGGTGGCAAGATAGACAACCACTTTGAGTACAATGTGGCACATATTTATGAAATGGTGCATATTTTAATGACAGCAAATTCTACTCTCCATGGCACATAGTTATTTGGTGACAAGCATCCATCAGTTGCATTGTAACATAGGGCTACAATATTCAAATCTTCCTTGGGATATAGAAACGCCTTGTCATGGCTTTGCTCTTGCCCTCCCCACACTTCCAATTTTAGCAAATTGTTTATTGACGATTTTATCTCTGATTAGGGTTAAGTATACTCCTTTGGAAGAGTTTGGATTGGGGAAGAAAAATTTGCTTCCTTTGAAGGCATGAACAACAGGAGGTCATTCTCCTCTGGATGGAAACCTGGAACGTTTCAATAGCCTGCTGGTGGGTCTGCCTGCCTCAAATCTTTCCCCACTCCAACCCATCTTCCATTCAGCTACCAAACTTATTTTCCTAACGTGTATAGTTCTGACCATGTCACCCTTCTACTCGATAAACTCCTGGAGGCTCCCAGTAGCTTCCAGAATCAAATACCAAGAGGCAGCTAGGTGTCACAGTGAGTAGAGCACTGGCCCTGGAATCAAGAGGACCTGAGTTCAAATCAGACCTCAGATGCTTGACACTTACTAGCTGTGTGACCTTGGGCAAATCACTTAACCCCAACTGCCCTACCTTCCCCCCTCTAAAAAAAAGAATCAAATACCAAATCCTTTGCTTAGTGTTCAAAGCCCTTTGCAAGCCCCTCCTGCTTTCTGGTCTTTCGGAAGGTGTAAGTGTGGGTACAAACTTTACTCCTCTTTGATCCAGTGACACCATCCTTCTTGTAGTCCCACAAATAAGATACTTCATCTCTTGTCTCAATGTTTTCCCTGACTGTCCCTCATGCTTAAAATGCTCTTTCTCCTCATCTCCATTTCATGGCTTCCTTCAAGTCCCAGCTAAATTCCTGCCTTTTAGAGGGAGTCTTTCCCAACTACCCCTCTTAATTCTAGTGACTTCCCTCTAATCATTTTCTATTTTTATCCTATATATAGCTTGTCTGTACAGAGTCATTTGCTTGTTGTCTTCACCCATGAGATTGTGAGTCCTTGGAGGACAAGGACTGTCTTTTGCCTCTTTTTGTATCCTCTTTACTTGGCACAATGCCTGGCACATAGTAAATAATAGCACTTAATGCTTATTTACTTAATGTTTATGGACTTTCCCATGTTTGTGGATAGTGATCATTGCTATGCTTTTTATTAAAACACATACACACTTTTTGGGTAATGACAATTGTTTTTTCATCAGAATACAGCTGTCACATAGCTGGGATCTGAGCAGACTGTTGATCAGAGTATGTTTGGTTGATGAACTCTGGACCCCTGCAGTCTGCATCTGTCATGCTGTAGCTCCCTGAACCTGGGGGTATTTTTATCTCGCTGTAATATGAATTTCAATGCCACCAACATTTTAAAAGCCCCTATCATACACCAGGTGGTGGGGAAACAAAGTCAAACATGAAATAGCCCCTCTCCCCAAGGACCTTATGTTCTACCAGAGGGAGACAACATGTATGTAACTAATCAAGTTTTAGAGTATGTACAAGATAATTTCAAGGGGGCAGAATTTTGATATTTGGAAGATCAAGGAAGGCCTCCTTGTAAAGGCACCTGAACTTTACTTTAGAGGAGGATAGGGATTCTACAAAGCAGAGGGACAGAGGGGAGTGCATTCCAGACACAGGGGACTATTTGTGCAAAGGCACGGGAGTGGGAGATTGAATGTCATCTGTGGTGAACACCTAGCCAGTTTGACTGGAACAGAGTGAACCTGAAGCGGGATAATGTGAAATAAGAATAGAAACAGGTGGGAGCTCGATTGGAGGGGGAAGGTAGGATCGTGTTTTGAGTGCTAGGCTGAGGAGTTTATATTTTTCTCTTAGAGGTAGAAGTCCATGGTGTGCCAATAAGGATGTGACCTCTGGCCTTTCGCCCAGGTGTTTGTGCTCTCACTACATTTGGGCCCTGAGGCTCACAAGGTAGGCCTAAATAATTTTCACAACAGTAACACCTCCACAAACCACTTAACAAGTCAGCTTGATAGGCTGAGTCTGTGGAGATGCCCATGGCTACTTTAATAAACTTGTCTGTGTATCAGTATGAGATTATTGATTTTTTTCCCAGTAGGCCCAAAAATTAAAGTTCAAGCCTCATACCAAGAAGTTAGTCTGGAATGCTAACGTCTTGGAGAGGTTAGACAGTTCCCACCAATTTATAATGCATCCCAAACTGTTTATGACATGACCTAAACACTGGAAATATGCAGTTTCCTGGAAACCATCCCTCATCTGTGTAGCAAGGGACCAGCTTGGCCTATCATCTTCAGCTTTGCTAACTGCAGACCAGACTGAGTGTTTTATCTCAGATTTTCTACAGACTGATGACTTGGGTGCTTTATGTTATTGAAGGAAAAAGTACCATAGTACAAGATTCTGTTTTTAATAGAGGTGGAGCTGCTGAGAAGGAAGGTGTAGATTAGAGGGGGGGAAAAGATTTTTCTGAAGTCACACAAAAACATTAATTGCTAAGAACAACTCCTCTGGGAGGGGATTTGGGGGTACAATTGACACTTCCTTTCCATTTAGTGAATAGAGATCTTTAAGCAATTGACAATAAGACACTTTGCTGACATTTATTCACTAAATAAACAGGCAACTTTTCCTGATAGAGGATAAGAAATGCTTAATGAGGGTATGCAAGAACAAGGCTCTTTGGGAAAATTTCTAGCTTAATATCCAAACAATTCAAAAATATCTAATTCTTAACAGTAACCCTGTAGATACATGAATTCCTGTAAAAAAGAAAAGATGGAATAAGATTCCTTCACTAGGAAAGGGAGTGAAGAAGGAAGAGCAAGGTCAGATCTCTGTGCCATTCGTCATCTGCTTAAGTCACATGTCATTTATCTTCCTTCTTGTTGGAGTGTCTCCTTTACATCTGGCAGCAGTATCATACTTTCTGTCTTCTGACTCTGCACTAGCTCTGAGGACATTTGGAGGTACCCCTCCCTTTTCTAGGTGTGTCAGATTTGAATCAAAGTGGTCCAACCATGTTAACAATAGAGAGTTGCCTCCTCAAGCCATTCCTCTGACTTATTATTGCCTCCTTTCTAGAGGCCCAGCTAGAGATTAGGGGATGGGAAAGGCGTCTTGTTCTGTGGAGTTGAAACCAGGTGAAGCAGTGGATGCAAAATGGAGAAGTGATCCTAGCAAAGTCACAGGTCCAAGGACATAAGGACAAAAGCAGATTTAGAACAGGTATACTCAAATGAGGAAGAATCTATTTAAAGCTGTAGTCTCCAGGTCATCTTCTGTTTATATTTCAGGATGTCTAATCAGGCTGCTATGAAACATCTAAACAGAGAAAAGAATGGTCAATTGGACCATTAATCCTTCCATTAAAGCAATAATCAATTTTTACGGTGAAGATACTTCCCTCTAAGAAATGTGGTGTTGGTGGGAGGTATTGGTGAACTAGAATCATTTGACTTTTTTTTGTTCTCTAATTTCTCTTTAATGAAAACAAGGTTCTGTCCAGGAGTTTCTGTGTTCTTCTCTAGACACCAGACCTAGAGTAGGTAGCTAGATGGGGTAGTGGGTAGAGTCCTGATCTTGGGATCAGTAGGCCTTGAGCTCAAATCTTGCCTTACATACTAGCGATGTGAACTTGGGTGCATGTCATTTAACTGCTTTGGAGCCTCAATGTCTTCATCTATAAAAGGAGAGGACTGAACTGGATGACCTCTAAGGTTCTTTGGGGCTTTAAAGCTATAAGGCCATGGTTATCTCCCCCTTCCCAATGATCTAGTACTGATAGTCCTTATCGCTCACCTGTCTATATTCTCATATATTACCATTTGTAATTCATTATCTAACTTTGTGTATGTTGTCTCTGGAGGGGAATCTTGAGGGACTGAGGGATTTTTTTCCTGAGTCCCAGTCCACACTTGCCAATAGGACTTACACATGATATAAGATATCAATAGATTTTTGATAAGCAAATTTACTTCTATTCATTATTTGAGAGGACCCTGTGGGATATAAGTAAGGAATCTAGCAAGAATGACCAACAGAGGTTGTATTTTTCTTTTCTCTGGTTCCATTTTTCTGCAAATGAGAGATCCTTTAGAGACAAAGAAGCCCAATGATTTGGAGAAGACATTAATCCCAGTGGAAAGAGATCTGGATTTGGAATCAGAAGACCTAGGTCTGAGTCCTGGTTGTGATGTTAATCAGCCATCTGACCTTGGGGATGTCACTATCTATACCTCCATTTCCTCCTCTATAAAGTAATAGTATTGGAACAGATAACTTCTAGTCATTTTTGTTCTAACACTATCTAATTCTTTGATTTTAAATCACAGAAATAAAATCACAAAATCATGAAATAACTGGGAAAGGGTGCTTCAGAAGAAAGCAAAAGGACCCTGAAAAAAACAGGAAATAAGTATTTAGGGAATGAACCTTTATGGTAATTGTGCTTTTATGCCATATGTACTGTTGCAGGCTATTCTGTAAGTTAAAAATGGAGTATTTATTTAACATAGGTTTAAAAACCAAATAGATATTACTTAGAGGGGTTCAGATGAATGAGAGATAGATCTGAGCTAGAAATCACCAAGGAAGGCCTCATGGAAGAATTATACTAGTGGTAAAGGGTAGGTAGGATTTGGTTGGGGGAAGAGGATGAGCAGAGTCCTTTCTAGGAGACTGCCATAGGTCAGATAAGAAAAGTAGGAATGAAATAAGCATGATGTGTACAGGGAAGCACATATGTTACTTTGAAAGGGGCAAGGTAAAGTTGAAGGTGTAGATAGGTTGAGGCAGGTTGTTTAAGGGTTTTAAAATCTAAAAAGAAGAGCTTCTACTTTATATTAGAGTTAATAAAAAGTCTTTGGAGTTTACTGAGGTTGGGTGAGATTCTGGGATTAAGGAAAATCACAAGACTACTCTGTGTGTTCTTGACACTATACCTCTCAGTAGAACCTAATATCAAATTAGCTTTTGGTAGGGGGGTTAGTGGGTATGGAGCTTGCAAACCACTAAATGTCCCCTTTTCTTACCCATGTGAACTGTTGTCAAACTGAATCTTCTCCATGCTGTAGTTGAGAATTTTTCAATGCAAGTGTGAAGTTGAATTTTTGAACCCCAATTTAGGACTTTACATTTATCTTTTCTAAGTTTTATCTCATTAGATTCAACTCATCATTTTAGCCTACAAGGTTTTTGGATCCTGGTGGTTTTTAATTGTATTTAGCTGTTGTCAGTTTCACATCATTTGAGAATCTGTCAATAAAGTCATCCATCTGATTAGCTAATTCATTGATTAAAGTCATGAATAGCTCAGGGCCAATGATAGATTCCTAGTTTATTCCACTATACTCTTCTAACCACTAGATTACTCCTTTATACTAATATCAAATCATAATTACTTTTAGGCCCTTCCGTGTAACCATTCAGGGTCTGCCTAACAATGTTATTATCAAACAGCATAAGAGACTTTGTCAAATACTGTGATCAATTTCATTGACAACATCCATCTGATGGACCAGTTTAGTTTCTCTGTCAAAAAGGGAAATGAGGTTAGTATGTATGGCATGACCTGCCATGTTGGCTATTTATGATCGTTGCTATTTTTCCTAGATATTCATAAAACATTCTTTTAATGCTATGTTCTAGAATTTTCTTTTTTTCTAAGCCGTCATAGTCCCATTTCATCCTCCATCTCCGATAGGCTTAGTCCAATCCTCTATCCTCCCCATACCTCTTCTCCCCTCCCCCAACTTTTATAGTTCCTACTCCCCTATAGTAATATATTACACAAAATTTGGGACCACAAATGATAGCTTTCTGCTTAAATCACCAACTCAGTTTTCTTAGCAAATTAATTGCAGTATGGAGCAGAAATGATTTTTTTTTTGCTGCCAGATATCTCTACAGCATTGTTATTGTTCAAAACCCATAAAACTGAAAACTGCATTTTTATGACTCGAAATGACCTTCAGAATTCCAGGCAAGGCTGACTTCTGCTTGGTTATAATATTTTGCCTCATTAATTTCACAGAAGATATTCCAATTTATAATTTTATTAAGTTTCCGAGGATTTTTAATACAGTGTTTCTAAATATGATGAACTTCTTTCCCCCAAATTTTAATTAGAGAGCATATTAAATCCTCAATTAATGCTGGTGGTAATGCATATTTAATATCCAATAACATTCGATCAGGATCCTTTCGCAGAAGAGGGCTCAAGCATTATCCATCCTCTCTTCTCGCTGACCAAAGGAGGCAGCCACAGCTTCATAAATATTTGATCCCTACATTGATTGGATGGGGCTAGTTACCCCTCCCCCTAATTCATCATAGTAGGTCCCCATTCCAGTGTTACTGTCAAGGGACATTAATGTATGCACTGAAGGTTTTCTATAACATGGACAAGGAGAAATCCTCCACTTCACTGTGTACACAAGGACAGAGTCTAACTTTCAGGATGACTAAATCTATGGTCCAATGAGGCAATATCTGAGTAATATAGCTTTAGCCATCATACTTCACATGTTTTCTTTTCATTGATTTTTTCATAGGATGACAGGATTGTAGATTTGGGGTTTCAGTGATTCTCAGAGGTCATTGAAATTAACCTCCTTTTGCAGAAAAGAGAACTAAGCTCTTGAGAAATGAAGTGACTTCAAAATCACACAGTAAGTTCCAATGTCAGGATTTGAACCCAGATCTCATTCTCTTTCCTGCCAACATGTAGAGGTCAGATGGGGTGGTGGAAAGAGCACTGCATTTGGAGTAACAAGACTTGGGTTTCAGTCCCAGCTCTGCCACTTCCTAACTGTGTGCTCTTGGGTAAGTCTCTTCACTTTTTAGGAACCTAGTTTCTGTATCTGTGAAGTGAGGGCTTTGGACCCTTAGGTTCCTTCCAATTCTAAAGTTCCATGAGCCTTGAATCTCAGAGTTGGTGGCTACTGCATAGGGTTATCTAGTCCCACCTTTCATCCATGAAGAATGTCTTTCAAAACCTGCCTGGCAGGTCTGGCCTTTCAGATTTGCCTCGTCCATCTGAACCACTATATGTCCACATGACATGGACAAGTTATTTACCTTCTCTGGGTCTTGGAGGTGAAGTGATTGGACTAGATGAGTTCTAAATCTGCTTCCATCTCTAATAGTCTGTTTCTTATATATTCTAGAAGTTTATTTAGCCACTTTTGTGCCTCTTCTGGGGTAGCTAAGAGTCACAGTGGATAGGTGCCCTAGAGGCAGGAGGACCTGAGTTCAAACCCAGCCTCAGACACATATTAGCTGTGTGACCTTGGACAAGTCACTGCTTAGCCCTGTCTACTTCAGTTTCCTCATCTGTAAAGTGAGCTGGAGAAGGAAATGGCAAGCCACTCCAGTATCTTTGCCAAGAAAACTCCAAATGGGGTCACAAAAAGTCAGACAACTGAAATGACTGAACAACAAAAAATACTTCTTCCAGAGGATGAAAGGGTATGTAATATCATTTCCATTTGTTCCTCCTGGACCACTTTCTAACTAGGACTACATTGGAAAGGGCACTAAGCCTGATCAGGGTAGTCTATACATAATTCCACTAATGGTTAATAGACTGGGAAACAGAAGGTCTCAGCTTTCATCTTGGTATCAGCATGTCTTACAGTGCTTCAATTTTTACATCTAAAGTGTACCCACTAATTCATTCATTCATTCTTCTATCCATTTATTCAGTAGATATTTATTGACTATTTACTATGTTCAACATACTGTGATTGATATTATAAAGATGTAGGAAAATAAATAAGATACAGTCCTGGCCTTTCAAGAGCTCATTAATCTAGCAAGAGAAGTGACAGCTATGAAAATTTCAATGAAATGGACCATGTGATAAATGCCATGAATGGTTTGGGGACTGGAGATAGTCCATAATGCCTGTGTCAGTCCTATGTCTATTTACTACCTGTTTGTTGTTCATGTAACAGCCAAGGTCAACATTAGCTGCTTAGAGGCTAAGCTCCTTGAGGGCAAGGGCCCTGTCTTAGTAAATATCTTTCTATATGACTAACAGCAGATTCTGTGAAGACAGAACTGAAAGAAAAAGGCCAATGATAGATTCCTAGGTTACTCCACCGTTTATAATGATACAAAGACAAAATTACTTTTAGGTCTTTTCATGCAACCTTTTAGTATTAGCTAGCCATTTTATTATGTAGCTTGTGTCCATCTTCTCCACAAAGACAGTGTGAGAGACTTTGTCCCCTATAACCACCTTGAAGGAAACTATGCTATCTTCTTTGTGAAGGGTTTTCTTTTTCAATTTAATATTTTTCCCAATTACATGCAAAAACAATTTTTAACAATTGTTTTAAAAAATTTTTGAGTTCCAAAGTCTCTCTTTGACCTCATTGAGAAGGCAAGCAATTTGACATAGGTTTTACGTGCGCAGTCATTCAAAACATATTTCCATGTTAGTCATGTTGTGAAAGAAAACACAGAAAAAAACCATAAGAAACACAAAGAAAAGAAAAAGTATGCTTCTATCTGCATTCAGACTCCATCAGTTCTTTCTCTGGAGATGGATAGCATTTTTCATCCTAAGTCCTTCAGAATTGTCTTAGATCATTGTTTTGCTGACAATAGCTAAGTCATTCACAGTTGAATTGTCATAAGATATTAGTGTTACCGTACACAATGTTCTCCTGACTCATATCATTTCACTTTGCAACAGTTCATGTAAGTCTTCCCAGGTTTTTCTGAGAGCATCCTGCTCATCATTTATTATAGCACAATAGTATTCTATGTGAAGGGTTTTCAAGAACAAGGAAGATTATTGCTCACCTGGAACTATTTATATGTGAGACGGGGGCATGGACTAGATGATTTGCAAAAGCTCCATTCCCACCTGAGGTAATCTGGTCTTGTCCCTGGAAGGAAGGCAAGAGAAATCTTAAACTATGGTTTTTAGAAAAGTATTGCCTGGGGTGAGGATGTCTCCGATTTCTTCCATTGTCCTCGGTGGTCCTGAGGATGTAGGAGGAGTGCCCATGAAGCAGCAGTGGAAAGATGTCTTGATTGAGATTAGGAAGATCGGGGTCTAAATCTCACTCATCTACTGTGACTGAGTAAATCCTCCTTGTCTGTGAGCCTGAGCCCCCTCCTCAGGAAAATGGGGGTGCTAATGCTAGCACCTTCTTCCTCAGCAGGTTGGTTGCTGGGGAAAGTGCTATGTAGTTACAATTTATCATTACTAGGAAATGCTTGAATGAGATACTTTGTGTATGTTACGACTTCAAGGATATTTATTAGACAATGACAAGCAACGTAGTGTAGTGGAAAGAGCATAGATTTAGGAATGAGCAAACCTGGGTTCACAAGTTGACTCTGCTATCAGTTTGGCAAGTACTTAACTGAGGCATATTACTTCCTGGCTATAGGCCTCAGTTTCCTCATCGATAAAGGAATGGGTTTGGATTTCATGGGTGCGTACTAGCTATGTGACCCTAGGCAAGTCACTTAACCCTGTTTGCCCCAATTTCCTCATCTGTAAAATGAGCTGGAGAAGGAGATGGCAAACCATTCCAGTATCTCTGCCAAGAAAATCTCAAATGGAGTGAGGAAGAGTCAGACATGACTGAAATGACAATAAAATGGCCCCCTCAAGCTAAGTGGCACAATGGCTAGAGGGCTGGGCCTGGAGTCAGGAAGATCTGAGTTCAAATATGACCTCAGACACTTAACTAAGTGTGTAACCCTGGACAAGTCACTTAACCTCTGTCTGTCTCGGTTTGCTCAACTGTTAAAAGGGGTTAATAATAACACCTACTTCACAGGATTATTATGAGGATCAAATGAAATAATATTTGTAAAGTACTTAGTACAATATTTGACATACGCTTAATAAATGCTTTTCCCTTTCCCTTCCCTCCCCTAAATCCTATATACTAACAATCAGGCCGGATGCAAAATTGACATAGGACATGGCAAAAAAATTTCTACCAGGGAAGGTAGACAGTATCCCCATAAGGAGATGTTGTTGAAGAAGAATCATCCAAAGAGTCTTCTGTATCCAAGAGCAAACAGGCACTTTGTTGTTCAGTCATTCAGTCATGTATGACTCTTTGTGACCCCATTTGGGATACTGGAGTAGTGCATTGGTAACTAAGGTGGGACTTTCTTACTGTTTTAGAATGATAAATTAATTGAGTCTCTTTGATTGAGTCTTACTAGGTGCTAAACCCCAGGCCCACACCCTTTTACTACTAGGTGCAAAGCCCCAGGCCTAAACCTCTAACCACTAGGTACTAAGCCTATGCGGGTGTGAAGCCCTCAGGGTCCTAAAGGGAGTTGCTAAGACCAGAGCCAATAGTAGGCACTGAAGTTCTGGTAGCTCAGATGACATTTGATGACATCCAAAGACTGTATAAAAAGAGAGAACAGAGCTATTTGCTGGGGACTCTCACTCTTGGGGGAATATTGATGTGGAGACTCTGGGCAGCTGCAGTTAAAAGCTTGTGAACCCAAATGTTGATGCCTTCTTGGTAACTATAAATTGTATTTGGTCTGTTTATAATGTATGTTTGTAATTTGTCTGTATTTGCTGGCTTGTTCCCCTGAACTAAGTAAATGATATTTGTGTGTTGGTTTGAAATAAGATTGCTAACTCTCTAATGCTACTTTCCTTAGTAAAGCAGATCAAAAGAACCTGTGCTGGCAGCATCCTTGTTGTTGGGTCTGTGTTGGTCTTTCACTCCCACAGCAGCCACTAGTTGAATTGTTGCAACAAGCGGTTTGCCATTTCCTTCTCTAGTTCATTTACTGATGAGGAAACCAAGGCAAACAGGGTTAAGTGACTTGCCCAGGATCACATAACTAGAAAGTGTCTGAGGCCATATTTGAGCTCATGAAGAAGAGTCTTCCTGACTTCAGGCCTAGTGCACTATCCACTGTGCCACCTAGCTACCCCAAACAGGCATAAAAAGGGTAAAAATTTATTTCTAAGCACTGAAGATGGCCCTAGGGGAAAAATGTGAAATCTTAGTTAGCTGTGGTATTGGGTAGAAGGAGCACTAGATTTTGATCCAGGAGATCTGGGTTCAAGGGTCAGCTTGGATACTTCCTGTCTGTGTGACCTTGGCATACTCTCAACCCAACTCTTGTGTAAGATGTCCATTCCATTCCTCTCATGTTCTCTCCTCTTTCACCTATAAACAAGTGCCTTCAGGAAAGTATCTGATTAGGTCATTCCATTGAGGAAAACTTTGTATGTGGGGGGGGGAGTGGGGGATTGGGAATGGGATGGGGTGGCAAAACCATTCAATTCATCAGTGTTGGGAACTCCTAGTAAGGAAATTTCTGTCATTGCAGATCACCACTGTTTTGCAATTTATGGTCTTGAAGAGTTCTGTGAGACCAGAGAGGTTAAATGATTTGCCCTGGTTTGTGTCCTTGTTGCTCAGTCATGTTCCCCTTGGACTTTTATCCACACGGTTTTCTTGGCAGAGATACCGAAAGATTTGCCATTTCCTTCTCTAGTGTGTCCCCATTTTACAGATGAGGAACTGAGGCAAATAGGGGTTAAGTGACTTACCCAGGATCACACAGCTAGTAAGTGTCTCAGTCCAAATTTGAACTCAGATTTTCCTGACACCAAACTCAGTGCTCTATCCACCTATGGTATATGTCACAGGTAGGACTTAAATCTAGGTCTTCCTGACTCTACAGTAGCCCTCTACCCATTATGCTATGTCTCTTCTAAAAGATTTTGTAATAGTAGACACAACAATGGTTTGGCTGTGGGCAAAGAAATGAAGCCAAATATTGGAACTAAAGACACCAACAAGCGGGATAGATAAGATAAAAGTTTTGGTAAAGGCACTTATAGTGTGTCACAGCAAGCTTCCCAGGCCTTATAAGGGGCTCCCTGATTCTACCTTTGTCTAAAAGTTAAACTTGTTCTTTCTACATATGTTGTGCCCATTTACAAATTACCCAAAGAAAGACAGATATTTCATAGTATATCATTTTTCATTCCTCCTATTTGTTCCCATTCCTTCTAATCTTTTCAGGGTTTCCTAGCCATTCCTTTGCATTACAATTTCATCCAGATGGTCAAATAATACTATCATTAGGAAAATAATTAGTTAAGTAATGCTAATATTTATCACCTATACTTGGGATATTCTTCCCCCTGTTCTGAACGTCATAAAAACACAACTCTTCAAATGCCATGACAGCCATATGTTGTTTCTTATCTGTTTTTGACATAACTGGAATAGTTTACAATTTTAGGGGCTTGACAACTAGGCTAGTATTTCATAGAATTAGAGAATTTTCAGGGTGTAAGACATCTGAGAGGCCATCAAATTCAACCTCCCAAAGAGATTGGGAGATCCCTCCACAGTAACTCTGACAGGGGCTCACCTGGATGGGGAAGTCACTGTTTTGCAGGGTACCCCTTCTTATTGATGGGGAATCAATCAATTAACAAGCATTTATTAAGTTCATACTGCATGCAAGCCTCTTCAGAACTTCTTCCTTATGTTGAATCAAAATCTGTTTCTGTATATAATTTATACCCTTTATTCAGAATTATGCCCTATGGTGTTACACAGAATAAGTGTAATCCTTTTCACATATGGCAAACATTTGTCTTCCCCTTTGTCCCTCTTTTCTGAGCTGAATATACCCAGTTCCCTCAATCAATCAGTATCAATCAGTCAATAAGCATTTATTAAGTGCCTAATGTGTGTCAGGCACCATGTTGAGTGCTGGGAACACAGAGGCCAAAACTAAAACAGGTCCTGTCTTCAAGGATCTTTCATTCTCTTGGCCATTGCTCATGGGACATGCTGTCTAGAACCATCTACAGCTTGTTCACTGTCATTTCAATATTAATTTCCCTCTTAAAATCTGGCACACAAAGCTAATATTTTAGATACTTTGTCTCTCTGAACAGACTCTTCAGCCTTGCATTTTGTCTAGAGTGAATAAAATCCTTTCTGCAATTTCAAGGCTAGAGGGCCCAGGGACATCACCAGCATTAAGAGCCTTTCTCTGTTAAAAATAAAAAGACCCAGAAGCAAACTCAGCTGATATAATTCAGATAAGTAGTAGTAGGCTGGGTCTGATTTGGGGCAGAGGGGAGGGGAAGATTGATTTAATCAACTGAACAAGGCCTAGCAGAGTGTCTTGCATATATCAGGGGACTAATACATATTGAATTGAATGGAGTAGGAGGAGAAATTCATAAGATCATAGATGTAGAGCTAGAAGGGACCTCAGAAGACATCTAGTCTAATACCTTCATTTTAGAGATTCAACTGAGGCCTAGAAAGGTTAAGTTACTTGTCCAAAGTCACACAGGTAATAACAGACAGGTTTTATACCCAGGTCCTATCCCTCCAAATTCAGCATTCTTTCCATTATATCACTGCTGGATTCTGTCACACCAGCTTACTGAGTCTTTATAAAAATGAGAGAGTCATAGCAGATGATCTGGATGACTTCAAGTGCTAAACTTGTACCTGCTATTATTCTATGGCCTTAGATGAGTCAGTGCCATTCGATGGAAAGAGCCCTTGCCTAGGAATCAGCAAACCTGGCTTCTACTACTGTTTCTGGCAGTAACTCTCTGGGTAAATCACTTGTCCTTTTCTGGGTCTTAATTTCCTCACATGAAAAATCGAATGGGTTGGACTGGATAAGAGTGGCTAAATTGGGAAGGTCGGTTACCACATTTTGTTTAAGATGAAGACCACTTTTGATCATCAAAAATTTTTGTAGAACCTCACACATTAGTAGCACTATGACTATCCACTGCTTGACAATATACCTTCAATGGCTTCCCATTGCCTCTAATGGAAAATAAAAATTCATTGCTTGGCATTTATAGACCTTCAGCATCTGGCTCCTTTTCCATCCTTATTTTATACTATTCTCCTTCACAAACTCTCTATTCAAGTCAAAATGGACTACTAGCCATTCCCTGAATTCCATCCTCTATCTTCCATACCCAACACATTCCTGAAAGCTGTCCCTGTGCCCTCCTCACCTCTGCCTCTCAGAATCCTTATTTTTCACTAAGGTTCAACTCAGGAACTACAACCTTCTTTCACTTCCTCAATCCTGACAAAATTTTCCTTGCATTCCAATAATTTTTCTCACATCGAGCCCCTTCTTTCCACTCACCCTGAACTACCATCTTAGTTCAGGCCCTCGTCACCTCTCACCCAGATTATTGCAATAGCCTCCTAATTGATCTCGCTATCTCAAGTCTCTCACCACTCCAATCCATCCTCCACATTGCTGCCAAAGTCATTTTCCTTAAGTACTGATCTGACCATGTGATATCCCTACTCGATTGACTCCAGTGGCTTCCTATTGCCTCTAGGATAAAATATAAATTCCTCTGTTTAGCTTTTAAAGTCCTTCTTAACCTGGCCCCAATCTCTATTTCTAGCCTTATTGGATGTTCTTCTTTCTGTACTCTTCAATCCAGCCACAGTGACATTTTATCTCTTATTCACACATGGCACTCCCTGCCTTTGCAGTAGCTGCCCCAGGTTTGGAATGCACTCCCTCTAGACTCTCCTTATTTGGGCTTCCTAGGCTCTCTCTCTTCCTTTAAGACACAGCTCAAGCACCATCTTCTTCTTTTCTTTTTTTTTTTTGAGGGGGGAAGGCAGGGGAATTGGGGTTAAGTGACTTGCCCAAGGTCACACAGCTAGTAAGTGTGTCAAGTGTCTGAGGTCAAATTTGAACTCAGGTCCTCAGAGCCGGTACTCTGTTCACTGCGCCACCTAGCTGCCCCAAGCAACCATGTTCTTCATGAAGTCATTCTATCAATCTTCCCTCCTAAAGTATCAAGGATTTAACTTCTTCATACTTGGTATTAATATCTATTAACATTATATTTTTGCTGTATATGTTTGTAGGCATTTCTTTTTTCTTCTTTAGAATACAAACTTCCCTACAGTAGGAATTGTTTTATTCTTTATACTTGTATCCCCAGCAGAATAGTGCCCGACGGTACGTATTTAATAAACACTTACTGATAGATTAACTGGTGTTCATTGTATCCCCTAAAAATGATGCAAATTCCTTGAGCGCAATCTGTTATAGATGTGAAAATACAGATATCTATGTCTATCTATACACATATATACATGTTTGTGTGTATATATATATATATATATATATATATATATATACGTACATATACACATACACAGATGCATGCATACATACCTATGCAGCTAGGTGGCACAATAGATAGAGCACTGGGCTTGGAATCAGGAAGGCTCATCTTCTCTGGCCTCAAGCACTTAGTAGCTGTGAGTCCCTGGACAAGCCACTTAAGCCTGTTTACCTCAGTTTCCTCATCTGTAAAATGAGTTGCAGAAGGAAATGGCAAACCCCTCCAGTATCTCTACCAAGAAATCCCCAAGTGGGATCGGGAAGAATCAGACGTGACTGAAACAGCTGAACAACAACAACTATACATACACATACATACATATATATACATATATGTGTATATGTATATATATATACATGCATATATTTGTGTATTTGTGTGTGTGTATGTGTATGTATGTATACATATATCCTATCCCTGGCTCCTAGTCCCATACTTGGAAAGGAATAGATACTTAATGTAAATTTGTTGAGTTGAATTCACTGTATAGAATGATAACATTTGAAAGAGGTATGAAACCTGCAGGTTGGGAACCACTCGACCAAGTAAGCTCTAATGACCTTTCTAGTTCTAAATCCTGTGATATTTCAGCTACATCATTTTTGCCATGTAGATGAACTTGGCATCCACACAAAGCATAGCCCAGCACCAGCTCAATGACCCTCCTCCCTCTCTCCCACCAACATAAGGTCTCTACTTCCACTAAGCATCATGTACCAGACCCCTTCTTATTTCCTGATTCTTTAAATCACACACACACACACACACACACACACACACACACACACACACACACTGTTCCCTAGGCTCCCAGCCCCCCAAAGGCCTCAAATTTCTGTTTTTGTATCAGTAACAATAATAGGATTATAGGGTGATATATTTAGACCAGAAGGGAGCTTTGCAGTATTTCAGTTCAAATTGCCCATTTTGCAGATGAAAAAAACTGATGGTCAGACAAGTTAAATAATTGTCCCAAGGTCACCAGGATTTTTGTCTGGTAAAAGAGTAAGAGCCCCAGGTCCCCTGAGCCCAAATCCAGCTTTCTTTCTACTTTGAAAAACTAGGAATGAGAGAACTAGGAGAAACAAGGAACCTCCCTGAATAAGAATGATCCTAGTCATTGAGCAGAGTGTGTCATACACAGTAGACTCATGGATGTGGTGAGAAAGAGGATGCTGAGATGCTGAGGATAGAGCCAGAGGGGTGAAACAGTAGTGTGTACATGAATAAAAGAATATGGACTCCACTTCAATCCCATGACTTGGAGTCTCCAGTTCCCCCAAAAATTATCTAAAGCCTTTAAATGAACATGCTATCTGATATGATCTTCTCAACAACCCTAGGAAGCTGGTGAAGCAAAGGATATTATTCCCATTTTACAGATGAATAAACTGAAGTCTAGGGTGACTCATTACAGTCATCAGTCAGTGACAGAGTCAAGACCAGGGGTGGGGAACCTGCAGCCTCGAGGCCATGTGTGGCCCTCTAGGTCCTCAAGTGCGGCCCTTTGACTGAATCCAACCTGGCAAGATTCTCTGTTCTTTCCCCTCTTTTCTTGTCTGGGATCTCTGTTATTTCCATTTTCTTATTAATCGTTGTGGCATCTCAGTGATAGATATTATTACTGCTATTGTTCACATGAAGAAATTGAAGCACAGAGCAGTTAATTGTCTTCCCCATTGTTGTACAATAATCCGTTGATAGGGTCACCTTGCAGGAGTTAGAATTTGGAACCCCTTGTTGTCAGTCAGTTTGTTGACATTTATTGGGTACCTGTTATTTGTAGCCACGAAGCACTCTGAAAGACTCAAAGGAAATATAATGGGGCTCATTAACAGTGTTAGGATTGGGAAATAGGACTACTGCTGGTTTTACAAAACAACAGTGTTATGTTAACTAATGTGTTCTTTTTACCCCTGAATGAATTTATTTCCATTAAGGAAATATGATCCGAAATTTAAGATCATTGACACATGAAGTTCTTGAATTTATGCCATAAAGGTGTTCTACCAAAGCAGCCATTCCTTACTTTCAGGACGCTTAGACTCAGAGGCAGTGTGTCATAGTGAGCAGAGTCATGGACTTGGAGAATCAGAAAGATGTGAGTTCAAATCCAGCCTCAGACTCTTATTAACTGTGTGACCCTGGACAAATCATCTAACAGCTTAGCATTAATTCCATCATATGTAAAAGACAATAATAATGCCTACTTTACAGAATTATTGCAAGGATCATATTATTTTATATATGTAATATGCTTTATAAATCTAAAGATGTGATATAAATGTTAGCTTTTATCATCTATTAATTAGAGTAGAAAGAGAAAGTTCAGTTGATATATATATATATATATATATATATATATATATATATATAGCTCAAACAGGAGAGATTACTATTTCACTACACCCCCTCTAGTGTTATGGTGTATATTACTATATATGCATATATGCACAATACATACATCTATATGTATATAGAATATACATGCATGTGTGTGCATCATATGTACATATTTACAAGAGCATATGTAGTTTCCCCTTGACTGTGAGATCCTTGAGGGCATTTCAGTTTTGTATTTTCAGCACCTAGAGCAGTGCTGGGCACATACAAAGTGATCAATAAATGTTAGTTGATTGAATTCTGGAGTATTAAAACTAACACCTAATAGTTGTAGTCCTTTCTCTCTCTCTCTCTCTCTCTCTCTCTCTCTCTCTCTCTCTCTATATATATATATATATACACATTCACATATATATATGTATACATGTATAATATATGTGTATGTGTATATATATGTGTGTATATATATATATATATATGTGTATATATATATATATATATATATATATATATATATATATATATACCCTCATAGTTATACCCCTAATAGTCCATGTACTTAAGAGAACAAGTGGCTTTTTTGTATCACATCCTCAGCACATATGGTCTTCCAGTTTCTAGTTGGTAGGCCATTATAGAATGAAGGAAGAAAAAAAGCATTTTTATGCCTTTACTTTGTTCTAAGCACAGTGGAGGGTACATTTAGAAAACTGGTGGGGAGACAATTCTGGAAAAGCTGATTGTGAAAGTTCTGGAATAATAAGCTAACAAGTTAGAACTTCACTTTTCTGTGATAGTGATAATATATGATTATATGTATAAATTACATGTCCTAGAGCAGGGGGAACCATGGGGCAGGTGAAAAGAACAGTGCCTCTGGAATCAGAGGATATGGCTTCAAATCCTGCTTTTGACAATTAACACCTGTGTGAGATTGGGCAACCCATTTAATCTCCCTTAGCTTCAGTTTCCTTTTCCATAAAATGAGGGGATTGGCCTCTGATGTTCCTTCAAATTCTAGATCTATGATATTCAAAGGAAAAAGAGCTATTTTAGGAAGACACATTTATTTGGAAGGAGGAAGAAGGAAAAAAAGAAGGAAGCATAGGCAAGGAGAACACCAGACAGGCTTTTGCAATAGATCAGACTTGAAGTAACTAGGGTTTGAATCAGGATGGAGGCAGTGGAAACACAAAGGAAGGGATGCAGGCAACAGATGTAAAGAGCCTGGAACAGAGATATTAGATTTAGCTTGTAGGAGTCTCATACTATTCTAGGTTTAGAGGTCATTAATATAATAGATAATTTTATATGATGTTGGAGTTGAAGGGAACTGGATCATCTTTGCTCTAGCCCCTGAAATTTTTAGAAGAAACAACTGAAACCCTTGCCTAAAGTCACTGAGCATCAGTGACAAAGCTAGAATTAGAACTCTGGCTTCTCGACTTTTCCTCTAGAATTCTTTCTGTCTTATAGTGCCTGAGTGCATAGCTGTACAATATGTGGAACAAGGCCACTGGGATGTCCTGCTTTTGCACATAGTAGGTGCTAGTAAATGTCAAGTTGAACATGTTTTACAGGAGACGCCTAACCAATGGCTGGTTTAAGATGAGTTGCCACACAAAAGCCAAGGTTCTAATTTCCATCAGAATGATGCTAATTGTATGGTATATCAATTTGTTTGGTAGGGATGGAGATGGGAGTTATTGATGCAGTAAAAATTCTTGTGTAGAGAAAGCTGTTTTACTTTTCAAAAGAGAATACATACATATATACATACATGCATGCATGCATATACATAGAGAGAGGAAGAATATATATGTATATTATATATAGGGAGAAAGATATGTAGAGATGTAGACATAGCTATCTCTCTATGTATGTATGTGTATGCATACACACACATACACACATATATGTATCTTACAAAAATATTGCTACAAAAATATTTTCCGTAAGTTTGTGCCATACATAAATAGTATGGATGCATTGCCACAGCAATCAGCTGAAATCCTTCTGATCTATACCGTGGGCTAATTGCTCAGTCTGGTTAGTGCAGAATTTAATTTGTGCTATTGTGTAGGCAAGGCTGAGAGCGTGAAATAAACAATATGTGTTAATTTCACGTTTTACAGTCTACTTAGCCAGAGAGAAATCTTAGTACTCTACTCAAGTCTCCCAGCATTACTATACATTCAGTCCTCCAGATCAGGGTCCACACAGCCCAGACACATCCTGCAGCTTTGATTGCACCCCTTGGCCTGTGAGTATGAAGGTCGATGAGACTAACGAAGGGTTCTGCAGTGTGGTGACAGAAGTAGCAAAAGGGCATACCTCCAACACCCTTCCACCTTTGCCTTGCATGTGGGTGCCCCTAGATCTTTCCTTTCAGAACAGACAGCGCTTGGCAACATGTGTGCATCACTCCTATGTTGCTAAGACCCTGGATTTGATGAATCCAGTGGCCCTCATATAGAGCCCTATTCCCCAGGGGCACATTGAGCCAAGCTAGAAAATTAGATTGAATCCCTTTGAAATGGTTTTACTTTGCTGAGTTTGATATGGTTCTTTCTCTGGTCCAGGCAGCCGAGCTGGCATTACAAATAGGCAGAATAAATGTTTATCCATTCCCTTCCCATTGATACTCCCCTACTTCCTGTTAACTGCCTGTTTCCTGGGCCTCCAAATTTGCTGTTAGAAATTCACTCCTCTGGGTACTGAACGGAACTGGAATCAGACATTTGCACCTTAAAAATATTTAGTTCTCACTTGTGATTTCAAACATGTAGAAAACTCTTTCTTCACCAATATAGACAGTTCCATAACTTATCCTCTGAGAGAGTTGCCTGGGACACTGAGAAGCTGCAATTTGCCCAGGCAACTAGGTGGCACAGTGGAATAGAGCACCTGCCTTGGAGTCAGGAAGATCTGAGTTCAAATCCAGCCTCAGACACTATCTGTGTGACTCTGGACAAGTCACTTCATCCTGTTTGCCTCTGTTTCCTCATTTGTAAAATGAGCTAGAGAAGGAAATGGCAAACCACTCCAGTATCTTTGCCAAGAAAACCCCAAATGGGGTCATGAAGAGTTGGACACAACTGAAAAAACTAAACAACACACAGTCAGAGGTGGGATTTGAACTCAGGTCTTCTTGACTCTGAAGCCAGCTTTTTATCCATTACCCCACAACTGCCACTCCTCTATGCTTTCCAGAACCTACTGAGGAATCTGTTCCCCTTCCCTTTGCATCAAATGCATCTGGAATCTTCCCTTCCTATTTCTCATGGATCCGTTATTGATCAACTCAAGTTTAGGTATTCACAGGAGTTTTGATGGATAAATGCCATGGCTATTCAAAGGCCAAATGTAGTATCAAGTCAATCAAACATCAGGTATTTATGAAGCACTGGCCATGTGCCAAGTGCCAAGCACTGTGTTAGATGCTGGTATTCAAACCTAAAAATGAAATAGCCCTGCTCCCGAGGGGCTCACACCATGCCTAATGCCCAGAGCTGTTGGAAGGATCATAGAGGAGAATGTGTTTAAAGAGTGTTACAAACTTTAGCTCAAATAGACTGTAAGTTCCACAAGGACAGGAACTTTTTCCTTTTTGTTTTTATCATGGTTATAACAGCATCTTGCACATAATATTACCTCTTGTCTGGATTTTGCAATAACTTTCAAATTGCTTTCTCTACTTCAAGTCTGTTCTCTTTCCAATTTATCCTCCACACTGCTGCTGAAATAATAACTCTAAAGCACAGGCCTGAACAACATCACTCCCATCCTCAAGAAGCTCCAGAGGCCCCTCTTACCTCTCTCAAAGATCAAACGCAAAACTCCCCCATTTAGCATTGTAAGTCCTTCACAGTCTGACTCCAGCCAGCATTTCCTTTACATTCTTGGGTCCAGCCAAACTGGCCGTCTTGTCCCTAAGGCATAAGATTGTATTTTCCTATCTGCTGCTTCTGTGTGTGTGTGTATGTATGTATATACATGTGTGTGTATATATGTGTGTATGTACGTGTATATGTGTGCATAAATATATGTATGTATATACATGTGTGTGTATATATGTGTGTATGTACGTGTATATGTGTGCATAAATATATGTATGTATATACATGTGTGTGTATATGTGTGTATGTACGTGTATATGTGTGCATAAATATATGTATGTATATACATGTGTGTATATGTGTGCATAAATATATGTATGTATATACATGTGTGTATATGTGTGTATGTACGTGTATATGTGTGCATAAATATATGTATGTATATACATGTGTGTCATTGTGTGTGTGTAGTGTTTTTTATTACATTCCCTTTCTTTGCTTGTAAAAAGACTCCTTGTTTCTGCCTCAGTACAAAGGCTTCTCCCAGTTCCTATGTCTTTCACCTCCAGAAACTAGTGCTTTCCTTTATGCCAAAATTATCTTGCATTTGCTTGTACACATTTTCATCTGCTTGAATGCATCATATTTTCTACTCTTCTAGAATGTAAGCTTCTGAACAGACGAGGTCAGTTTTCTTTTTGTCTTTGCATGCTCAGCGCATGGCACACAGTAGGTACTTGACCAGTGTTCTTTGATTCGTTAATTGTTCCTATACATGGTCTGTTGAATTGAAAGTTAAAAAGGGTAATAGCTAATTGCGCTACGAATTTCTGCTGGGGTTGAACCTATGCACACGTCATAGATGGCTTGGTCCTTGGATGATGCATCCACTACAATGTGGGGCCCATGCTCAGTATTTTTCCAGTTTGGTTGGACCTTCCAGGGCAGGTTCCCCACCCCTGTTCTAGGGTTTGTACTCCACTGGCATAGTCTTTGAGAACCTTAAGCACCTTCATGCCACAATGCGGCATCAGAGAGCAACATTTGTAGAAACCTAATAATGACTGTGATACTTATCCCCGTTATGTGTCTCTCTATGTCTTCTTGATTCTGCACAACAACTTCAATGACAAAAGTTTGCAGAATATTTATGTCCAAAATGTGCCTCTCTCTTATCTGTTTAATTTAATTTTTGGGAGACGGTGGGATTCCAATGACTCATAAGTATAACACATTGCAAGAAGAATGACACAGAATGTTGGACACAGGATCTCATGATTTGTCCAACCTTGTGCCAGGTAGATTCTGTGGGGGAGGCAAGAGAAATGCGACTTCTTTAATGTTAAATGTGATGGTTTTGTTTTTCGGTCTTCATCCTTTTCAACCTCTTGCGTTTGACACTATTGATGATCCCTTCTTCCTGTCACCCTTTCCTCTCTGGGTTTTTATATTATTACTCTCTGCTGGTGTTCCTACCTGTCTGACACCTCCCTTCTTCTCTTTTGCCTTTGCTGGCTTATTATCCATATCATACCCACTAAATGTGGGTGTTTCCAAGATTCTGCCCAGGCTGTTTTCTTCTCTCTTTGTGTTTTCTCTCTTGGTAACCTCGGTAGCTCCCATGGGGTTTGTCTCTATGGATATCACACACACACACACACACACACACATTTTTGTATATGTTTGCAGCCCCCAGGGGTAGCTAGGGCTTGAATCAGAAAGACCAGAGTTCAAATCTGACCTCTGATACTTACTAGCTATGTGACCCCGGGCAAGTCACTTAACCCCTGCCTGCAGAAAATCAGAGAAGGAAATGGCAAACCACTCTAACATTTTTGCCAAGAAAACACCATGGACAGGTGTAGTCTACAGGGTCATGAAGAGTCAGACATAAATGACCAGTTGAACAACAACTACAATCTAACTTTCAGTCTCTGCCCTGAGCTTCAGTCCCAAACCACCAATTGACTAGCAGACATTTCAAAATGGATATCCTGGAGGTATCTCAAATATAAGTTTTTAAAACTGAACTCATTATCTTTTCTCTAAAACTTTTCCTTCCTCCAAACTTCCCTATTTCTACCAAAGGCACCGTCATCTCAGGTTTACAACCTCGACATTAGCCTCTACACTTCACTTTCCTGCATCTAGGTGGTGCAGTGGATAGAACACTAGACCTGGAGTCAAGAAGACATAAGTTCAAATCTGACCTTAGACACTTTCAACCTATGTGACCCTAGGCAAGTCACTTGACTTCTGCCTCATCTGCAAATACTCATCTGCAAAATGAAGATTATTAATAATGGTTATCCATTGACGTTATCCATGGGGTTGTGAGGATAAAATGAGATATTTGTAAAGTGGCTTGTAAAACTTAAAACTCCAAACAATTGCTAGCTATTTTATTATGCTAACTATTATCTCACATCCATATTAAGTTGTCAAATCTTGCCTTTTCCCCTACAACATCTCCTGTGGTTGACTTCCTCCTCCATACTTGAACAGCTGCCACCCTAGTTCAGGTCCTCATCACCCTCAGATGATGGCAGTGGTCTGCTTGTTGGCTTCCCTGCCTCAGGGCTCTCACCACTGCAAGTCCCTTCTACACTGCTGCCAAAGCAATTTTCCTTGACTACAAACCTGACCATATAACTCTTCTACTTGATCAATGCCAGTGGCTTCCTATTGTTTCTAAGATAAAGTAGAAATGCCTGTGTTTAGTTTTTAAATCCCCACACAATCTGGCCCTGAATTGTCTTTCCAGTTTGTGGACATTCCTCTCCATCCTGTGAACCAACCAAACTGGCCTTCTCTTTATTCCTAACAGATGGCAATCCATCTCCCATGTCTGTCCCATTACACTAGCTATCTCTAATGCCTGGAATATCCTCCTTCACCTCCACCTCGTAGAGCCCCTCTCTTTCTTCAAGATGCAACTCAAGCATCACCTGTTTGAATTAAACCTTTCCTGATCCCCTCATCTACTATTATCCTCCTTCACAATCAAGCACAGTATTTATAGACTTTCTAAATAGAAATGCTATGGCCAATCATGGCCATTGCTATGCCGTGCCCTCTTACCCACAATGTGCAAACCCCATGCCACAGGCATGCCTACTACATAGATAGCCATTGATAGGATATGGGCCAGGATATGTGAGTTATGGTGAGTAATTGTGACATTTATTCAGCCTTTGATTTTCCATCTTTTTGTGACTCTCAAATTCTTTGTAAGTTATGTTTTAATCTTAACACATCTTGACTCCATTCATTTACTGTGTGATGAAATATTGGAATTTATGGAAAACAATCTAATGGTTTATGGAGACAATGGGACAGAATATTTGACACCTGAAGAGTTCCAGAAAATTCAGGCTGTGTGGTCACTGCAAGGAAGGGGGAAACGGGAAAGGGAACAGTCAGAGCTGACTACTCCTTGGCTTTGAGCCTCTGTGTCTGGGACAATGTTGGTACCATTGACAAGGGCAGAGAAGTCATGGAGGACAGCCAGTTTAGGGAGGAAATAGTAAGTTTAGTTTTGGATATATGGAGTTAGAAGCAACAGTGAGATGTCCAATGGAAAACATCTGGTTGGTGTCTGGAGACCTAGGACTAGAGGCTTGTCTAAATGAGGAGAGGCTGGGGAAATTGTAGCTGGAGATCCAGTTGCAGGATTGATTCATAAGGAGGTAATGTATGCAGCTGTGAGAATGGACGAGTTCGGTGAAGTAGTTCTAGAGGAGAACAAAGAGAAGAAGGCTAAGCTTGGGTAACGTTTGCAGATAGGGAATAGGAGTGAGGGCAGGGGGGAAGCAGCAAGGGAGGGAGATAATTAATTGCTCCTTGATAGCAGAAGAAAAGGAGTAGCCAACTTTTGCTGCTTTTCTTAATTTTGTCTTCCTTTATGATAAAAATAATAATAGTAAAATCAAGTTCTTTTGCTATTGGGAGTAATTGCTAGAGGCTTAGGACCAGAAAACTCAATTGTTATGGGGAGCAAAAAAAATCATATAGTTGATAGTGTTAGGGATCATCTTCTTCATTTTCACCTTATAACTGAGTATACTAAGCTTTGGGGTAGCTAGGTAGTGTAGTGGATAGAGTGTGGGGCTTGGAGCCAGGAGCACTCATCTTCCTGAGTTATATGTGACCCTGGGAAGATCACTTAACCCTGTATACCTCAGTTTGCTCATCTGTAAAATGAGCTGGAGAAGGAAATGGCAAACCATTCCAGTATCTTTGCCAAGATGTGTCCGACTCATGAAGAGTCGGACACAACTGAACAATGATTGACCATATGTACTGAACCTCAGTGGTGAGGAGATCTGCCCGAGATCATACCACCAGTTACAGACAGAGCTATAACAGGCTAAAACCCACACTGAAGTATAGTGAGAAGTGCATTGGACTGGAAGCAAGAGACCTAAGTTCTTCTCTTGGAAACAAGGTTGTTGGGCATCCTTGAACAAGACGAAGGTTAACTCTTAGTTTCCTCACCTTTCAAAGCAACTGCTGAATGTCACTAGATGATCTCTGGGTCCCTTTCAGTTCTCAATCCTATACTATTTACATCTCTTTCCTCTCTAGAATTAAGGTTTTATAATTCCTGGAGTGATAGAGCTCTTCCTACTGGGCCACATTGCCTCGTACTGCTTATGATGGGTTGTCCCCTAAAGATTTAATATTCTGTGAGTCAGGGAGCAAGAGAAAGATAATACTTTGCTCTCCCCTCTTTATAAAGGGGGATGGGTAAGTTCATTGTTCATAAAGCTTTCAGAGTGACTCAATATTTGGTCACATACATAGAAATTGCTATCCTATTTGATGCTATCCTGTTGAAGTTCAGCTCCATATCTCTTCAAATCCATCCCACATTTGGGGATATTCCAATTCTTAATCTGTTTTTACAATGTAGTTAGGATTTTAGTGCTTGGGTATTTGCCTCCTTGAGAAAAGTGAAAGGAACAGAGTCTTCCTAGAAGAAGTATCCTATTCCTCCCTGCCCCCTTCCCATCCCTATCTAGCCCCTTGCTTTTCTTTTAAAAATCCACAAAGAAAAATTCAATTTTCTATAAATGCTTATGGTGCCATATTAGTAGAGAGACTAACACAGATACTAAATAGAAGATACATAAAACCAGAAGACAGAGAAGGGGTAGGGCATGGAGAGGACAGCAATCAAGAACAGGGGATGAGGCAAAGGCGATAGACTGGAAAAAGCATCAGATTTAGAGTCTAGCATCTGAATTTGAATCCAGGCTTTGCTGGGTGACACAGTGGATAGAGTGCCAGGAAGATTCATTCTCCTGAGTTCAAATCTGGCCTCAGACACTTACTGGCTGTGTGACCTCCCTTAACCCTGTGTTTGAACAATCTGGCTGGCAGCTTCTGTGGGGGTATAAGATTCACCCACAGCTAGCAGCCAGAAAGCTGCCAACAGCACAGGTTCTTCTGATCTGCTTAATTAAGGAAAGCAAGGTGAAGGGGTTGACAAGCTTACTTTTAATTCAGCATTCAAATATCATTCAGTTAGTTCAGGGGAAAAAGCCAGCACCCTGAACTTCAAAACAAAATGCAAATAAATTACAAACATCAACAGACTTTGTCTGATTCAAATCCCAACACATAGTTACCAGAGTTCAACAAAGTTTCAGCATCCCGGTTTACAAGCTGGGGGGCTCCTTAGCTACAGCTGCCCAGAGTCTCCTCATCAACACCATCTCCAGAGCCCCGCACGAATGGCTCTGTCCTCCCTTCTTATAGGGCTTCAGACATCAAACATCATCTGAATCACCAGAGCTCAGGCTCTGGTGATTGGTTCTTGAGTTGGCCCCTCCCCTTAGGACCCTGGGAGGTTCATATCCACATGGATTATGTTAACACCTAATGGGGTTTGGGCCTGGGGCTTAGCACCTAGTAAAACTCACTGAGATAAATTGAGTCACTCAAAGAAAACAAAGGCCATTCTGGTTACACCCTGTTTGCCTCAGTTTCCTCATCTGTAAAATGAGCTGGAGAAGGAAATAACAAACCACTCTGGTATCTTTGCCAAGAAAATCCCCAAATGGGTCAAGAAGAGTCCGACATGACTGAAAATGACTGAAAACAATAATCTGCTACTTGATAACTGAGTGATCTTGGGCCAGTCCCTTTGGAGTCTTGGTTTTCTCACCCGTAAAATCAGAAAGTTGAACCAGAGGATGTCTAAAGTCCCTTCTAACTCAGAGAGTCTATAATTGTGTGGTTCTATGATTTGATATGGTATTGGACCTGTGGTAGTTGTTGTTTTCCTGAGACTAGGTCTTCCCATCTCACCCAGGTTGGAAGTACAGAGGTCATTTCCATCTTGATCCCCTTCTGATTGGCAGGTGGGATTTGACTGGCTGTGTTTGCAACCTGGACTGGAAGCCTTGTCCCTCCTTAGTTGCTGTTCTCAGAGTCTACTATGTTAGAGCCTGCCTGGCTTAGCTCAGACACCCAGCTGACAGATCCCTGGAGCTCAGAACTGCCAATTAAATGATCCACCTGTTTCAGCCTTGCCCCAAATCTGGGATTACAGGGGAGCACCACACCTGGGTGGCCCAGCTTTTAAAGAGATTCAACTCTAATGGGGGCAGACTGGAGGCATATTACCAAATAACTCTGATCCAAGGAAGAGTAAGATAAGTGTAAAAGGCAAGTAGATCTAGGCAAATTACCCTAAGAAATCTCCTTAGGGAGAGATCACTTTCATCTGGGCAAGACTGGTATTTGGCAGAGCTTTGATTCAGATTTATGGAGACTGAAGGGCACACAGGCTCTGGCAAATATATTGCCTATGTCAGCAGGAAGGTTGTTTATTCATTCACTAATTCATTCTTCAAATATTTGTTGAGCATGCACTAGAAACGTGATGCTGCCATCTATTCCACAGTTTGGCATAAGGGGATAGAAGGCTGGATTTGGACATGGAGGTATCTGGGTTCAGATCCCACCTCTGACTCTTAACTAACTGTATGACCCTGGGCAAGTCACTTAACCTTTCTCAGCCTCCATTTCTTCACCTATAACACGGGGGAAATAAAATAATATCTATAGTAACTACCTTACAGTATTGTAAGGCTCAAATGCTATTGAAGCATCATAGTATAATGACAAAAACATGGACCCTGGAATCAGGAGAACCTGGGTTTGAATTCCCCCTAGCAGACTTGTTAGCTATGTGGTCCTGGGCAAGTTACCTCTCTAGGAACCACTGCTTCTTCCTGTTTAAGATGGAGATAATCATGACTACAAATGAAATAATATATGTAATAATAAATGTATGAAATAATATACAAAAGTGTTTTGCAAACCTCAAGTTGTTAAGTGACTTGCCCAAGATCATGCTAGTAAGTAGCAGAGCTCAGATTGGACTTAGGTCCTCTGATTCCTAATTGAGTTTTCTCTCACCTACTCTGCCTCTTGGGTCCACTAGTTGAAAAAAAATTGCCTGTGTTGACAAACTTTAATATTCTGCAATGGGAAAAAAGGGTTTTAATTAGTGCTTCATAGAGGGGAAAGGAATTTAGGATAAATCCACAACTATCTGTCTTCTATATTGAAAATTTGCTTCCCTGCCCCTCACAGGAAAGGTGAGACATGTTCCCTCAGGGATGGGCCTTATGGTTAGATAGAGCAGGGAGGTGAAGGAGGGTTGACTACTCCAAGAAGAGTCCCTCTATTCATAGGCATCTTTAAGTTATGGGGAATTTTGTTCATTGTTCCTGGCCCCATGTTTTGGGGGAAATTGTCCTATTAGGGATGTGACTTCTAGAGACACTAGGGGAGAAAAGAGAGCTCTAATAGCTGGTATTAAAAAGAGACCTGAGGCTCATGTATAATTATAACATCACTGAGGGGGAAAATCATGGTGGAGAAGAGGCCCACCTTCCTCATCACCACCAGCAACCATTCTGACAAACTGCCACCACCAGGAAGAACAGCACAATAGACTTGGGATTTATAGTATTCCCTAAAGCACAAGGTGGACTTTTAATCCAGCCCATGGCCATCATCAGGGAAGATGGTTCTTGTGGAGAAGGGGCCAGTCATTTCCGGGGCCATCACCTGACCTCCACTCACAGAATTGGCAAGCCAGCCTACTTGAAGCAGCAAGGCAACCTGAGAGAGAAACAAGAGACAGCACATGCCAGACAGGTCACACCACCACAATCACTTGGACCACTCTCTTCTCTCAGACCCTGATGGACCCAACCCAGGATCCCGAACCTAAGTGCCTTGGGAATAGCACTGCTTCCAACCCAGTGTCCAGAGTCATTATCCTAGGAAACAGCTCCTGTAGAGATGCAGCCTGGCAATTGTTCCTGCAGGTAGTATAGACACAGCTTTTGATGACCCAGAAAAAGAAAGTTCTTGCCACCAAGGTCCTTGGAAATGTTACTCGTTCACCATCAGAAGCTGATATGATTTTATTGGTAGAAATGACATCAAAGAAGAGACATTACCATCTGCTTTGCTTCTGCACCCTAAGGACCATGGAACCTTGCCATCTGACTTGAAGCCAAAACCTTCCATTTCTGTTGTCTCTCTCATTAGAATATGAGAGTGGGGACTCTTTTTTCCCTATTTGCATGCTCAGTGCTTAACACAGCACTTAGTAAGTACTTAATAAATGCTTTATTCATTCATTCATTCATTCATCTCATAAGCCTCATAATCCCAAAGGCAGAAAGTGGGTATCTTTTCTTCCCTTCACTCCATAAGATAACCTTGCCCCCACGAGCCCTTTGCTAAATCTTGAATTTCCATAAATATTCTCCTTTGGTTAAAATGTAAACAGGCTGTGGGCTCTGGGTGCTTGGATGGAGTGCCAGGTGGGCAGGAAGTATATCCTGCTACCCAGAACTCTCAATCCTTCCCCTCCAAGTGAGAGGAACCCATATTTTCCCTTTGGACTATAATTATGATAAGTCTACACAAATATGCTCTGGAGCCTGGTTACAAAAGCAAAGTCACTTATTAAAATGCAAATATCCCTGATAGGGATAAGTATATGAAGTCACTATCAGTCACTAATAGCAGCTGTTTTGCTATCTACTTGCTTGCTAGACAGAGGGTTTTTAAATAAAGGTCTCTTTGAGTGGAAACATAAATCCAGAGCATGGGTTCCTGGACAAAAAGGGCAAATCTAGTTGGAAGGTGTAACATGTAGGGAAAATAGGAAGCCAAAAAAGCCCCTTTTTCTCCCCAGGGGACGAAGAGGACATGACATGAAAGCAAAGGACAACACAAACTACTGCACACATGTGTGAATACATCTTTGTTGAGTGTGCGATGCTTTGTACACACAGCATAAGGCTTCTGTGGACTTGATCCTGGAGATGCTGGTCTCTGACCTCTCCAGCCGCCCTCAGAGCAGCAGATGGCTCTCCTTATGCCTCAGAACCTTCTGTTTTTCTTATGACATTATGCAAGGCTGTGACAGCACCTTAGCCATTTGGGCCATATGTCTTGCCTTGTCCATGCCATTTGACCTTTTAAAAATGGTATTTGTTTCCAAGAGACGACATTCCTGCGTGACTCACTTGAGGGTTTTTGTTGTTGTTGTTAATTTAATGAACAGCAGACTGCTGGGCCATCAGAGATTCTCCCCATCAGTAAATCTGTGGGCTCATTTATATCCTTCTCCTTCTCCCCTGCCCCCACAGGAGATGGGATCTTTGAAGTCTCAAAATTGTATACATTATTTACTTTTTGATTAGGTGAATAAATAACTTGATTGAAATGCCAGTTGTAAAAAAGATTTGAAAGGAGATGCTGGCAGATTTCCAGGACTGGGAAGTCGCTGGTAGGAAAGGGGCACTTTGTAACAATGAGCTCAGGGGAGCAGACATATAAGCAGTGGTGTTGATGGCTGGTAAAATTGGGGGACAACCCCTCTGAAATATTCAGCTGAAAGCAACTTAACCGTATTTAATGTTACCTGTACTCAGCTCAGGCACTCTAGGATGTGCCCGCTCATTCTTCCAAAGAGCACCATTATGGGTTTTAGGCCCTTAGCACAGCAGTTTAGGGAAAAGCTATGTAGAGGTAGAGGGATGGAAAAGATAATTCCTGTGGAGATCTTGGCCAGTTCTGAGAGTCCATTTCTTTAATCATAAAGGAAGATATGAAACTTCAATCCATATAAAACCTCAATCACAAAATTAATGATCTCTTGGTAAAAATGTTGGATTTAGCATCCAAGAACTTCAGTTTGAATCCTGGCTTTGCTACTGGTCACCTGTGTGACTGAGCAAATCACTTAACTTCTGTGGGCCTCAGTTGCCTTATCTGTAAAATGAAAGAGGTTGGATTAGAAAACCCCTAAGGTGTCTAAAGTTATGATCCTTTCTGTCTGTAAATATTAATTTAGTTTCAAATATGCCCCTAGCTTGGTGTTAGGTATTGCTGGAAATAATAAAGATATGGTTCCTGCCCTCAAAGAGCTTATAATCTGCTTGAAGCAACAAGGCAGATAGTGAAGGGGCAAAATTACTTCATCAGGAGATGGATAATAAGGTAGAATGAGGAGTACGCAGAAGCCCACTAAGAGATCGGAGGAGAAAAGAATAGCTAAAAGCTGAGGTGGTCCACATAGGTTTCATGGAGAAAATGTGACTTGACTTAAGCCTTCAATGAGCAGGATTGAGATTAATGGAAAGGATCATAGGATCATAAATTAGAGCTGGAAGAGACCTTAAAAGCTATTAAGTACAAGGATAAAAGCAAGCAGCCAATGGTACAGAAGTTGGAACGATCACTCCAAAATGCCCATAACAACCTAATGCAGATCCAGGCCCTGCTTCCTTTTTCTTATATACAAAATAAAACAACAAAAACAAAATTCTGAACTCATTAACCAAACATTAGAATAACCTTCAGAATTGCAGCATATATGTTTGTGTGCATGTATTTCAAAGAGATAAGATTCCTCGTATTTGATGGTTCCCATGCATATTTCATGTTATCTTTTCCTAACCTTGGCCTGATGGGAACTCTTAAACCTCCTTTAAGGAAACTGAAATCAGTCACTGTCTTCATCTGAACATAGGAATTGCTCATTTGCTGGGTGTTGGGATCTTGGGCTATGGTAACCAGTGAGATACCTGGAATGTCACATCTACCCAGGTGCTTCTATGAAGAGAGGAGGAGACAACAGCAATCACAACTTAAGGATGCCCGGGAGTCAAGAAGAGTGACAGGGACTGAAGACTCCAATGGAAGCTCAATTCCAAATGAATCAACTAGGCGTGACCAACTTTAATCTAGGGGTTGCCATCATAGGGCCAGAGTCATCATGTGCAAGAATCTGAACGGCACAGAACTGGATGTGTAATAGGTGTTTAATAAATATTTGTTAATTGATTGATTCACAAGTAGGAGGCATCATGAGATGGTGTAAAGAACACTGAATTTGAAGTCATAAGGATAGGAATTCAAATCCTACTTCTGGCACATACCACCTGGGTATGTCACTTACTTCTCTAGACCTCAGCTTCCTTACCTATAAAATGAGTGTTGAACTGTATAGTATATAAGTTCTCTTCCAGCTCTAATTCTGTGATTCTATAATCCTAAACCTTAAAGTAGTATACAAATGAGTATAAAATATCTTTTTGCCCAACATTGACTTTCTCACCCCCATCCCCACTCCCCATGGCCTAAAATTCCACTGTCATTGGGTTGATCCTTTGGATATGAAGTCCAGTATCTTCAGGAGTCTTGTAAAAATGTAAATACCTATGCAGGAAGGAAACTATCGGTCATTAACATGTTAGATGGGATTAGTTTATTGCCTAACTTGACATTTACCTTAATAAGCAGAGTACAATTCCTAATGGGTTGTAAGGACACAGGATAGATGATCATGGATAGGACAGAAGGAAGGAGGTTGTCAAGCAAGGGAAAAATCATTAATTTAGGGCAGTCCCTTAAGAGGGAAGGCAGGTCCTACCTGGATTCCACAGTGTGGCAGGAGGTGGAAGTAGGGCTCTTAGCTCAGGAAGAAGCAGCATGGGGGCAAGAATAAGGGAGGGGAGAATTGCTGAAAGAGAAGGTAATAGTATCCCAAAGGCAACCTTCACCGTGACCATATGTTATGTTCCTCTGGGAACAAGGTATTTCCAGCATGTCCAGAGCTTTTAGGAAGTAGCTATCTGTACCCTTGGGGAACCTAGCTTAATTAGCCCTTTTCCAGTCACGAAAACATAAGGTACTTGAAATTAGGAACTATTTTCACTTCTATCTTTGTATCCCCATTACCTAGCACAGGGTCTGCAACCTAGAAGGCCCTTAGTAAATACTTGTTGATTGATTGTTGAGAGGGATGAGCCAGCATGGTCTAGTGAGAGGCAGCAGTGCCACAAATGACGCTATGCTGGCCAGAGTGAGGATCCTTGGCTTCACATGCCACTTCTGCCCTTTACTCCCTGTGTGGCCATGAAACGATCACCTGATCTCTGTGCAATTGATTTTTCCATCTGCTAACTGGGGGATGAGGAGTGAACTGAGTGACTGACATTCCTTGTGCCTGTATTGGCAATCAAAATGGGTTTGAGTGACATGTTTGTGACATCAGAGGCTTTTAGACCACGTGGGTTTAAGTCGCATTTTTGTGACGATTTTAGGTCATGTGGGTGAGTTGCATGTGTGACTCACCTTTGACCCTGAACAACATATATAAAACCAGGGGTTGGCTTTCTTTTTTAGAGCTCTGAGCTGCAGCAGTAGTGACACATGACTCTGAGCCAGCCATTGTGAAGCTCCCCAGCTGAACTCAGATGTTAGTAACTACGAATTGTATTTGGTCTGTTGTAATTTGATTGGATTTGCTCTGAAGTTCAGAGTGCTGGCTTTTGTGTGCTGGATTAAAGTAAGATTGTTAACCCCTTAACATTACTTTCCTTAGTAAAGCAGATCAAAAGAACCTGGGCTTGCAGTGTTCTGTGAGCTGGTGGTTGTTGGTTTTACTCCCCCACAGCAGCTGCTAGCCAGATTGTAGAAATAGTGCCCTGCATCCATACCATTTTAGGAGGCCAGATATCAGAAAAGCCTCATTGAATCTCAGGGAATAGCTAGGGCTATCCCAGAATTTGACACCTTATGTCATTTTGTGCAGATGTGTAAATTGTACAATAATCTGTAGCATATAACTCCTAGTTGAAATCTAGGGATGAGTATGGTTCTATACCTGTAAGTGCTCTGAATTATAATTATTGGGTATCCTGGTCTGTTCCATCTCCTCCTATGTAGTCCCCACATACCTTGCTCCAGCTGGGGGATTCACTTACCTGCTTTCATGTGTAGCTGGAATCAGCCTAGTATGGCCAGCTGATGTCATATGTGTAATATATCTGTATATGACTTTTAGGAGGATTTGAAGTCCAAAGGCCAGCTTTGAACTCAGGAAGATGAGTCTTCCCTGAGTCCAGGGCTGGCGATCTATCCTCCGGGCCACTTTGCATGACTGTGTTCAGGTCCCTTAACTTCTCTGGGACTTGGTTTCCTTGTCTATAAAATAGGGAATAATACTTGCATGACTTACCTCACAGAGTTGTTGTGATGAAAGCATTTCATAAACTGGAAGTCACTATGAATATATGAGTTGAGTTGTTATATATAACCTGCCTTCAGCTTGCCTGTTTTTGACAACACATAGAGGAAAGAAAGTGTATCTGAGTCAGTCATTAATACCAAGTTGTTTCCCCATTCAGGGAGTGTTTGCATTTTAAAAGAGGAGAAATGGGCACTCTTGTAGAAGAGAAAAGGAAAAAGGAAGGAAGGAAGGGAGGGAGGTAGAGAAGGAGGAAGAAGGACAAAAGGACAGACAACAATCAGCAAACATTCATTAAGCACCTGTTATTTGCTAGACACTGTAGTAGCAGCTATGGATATATATATATATATATATATATATATATATATATATATATATATATATATATGCACACACACACACAATAAGTGAAACAATCTCTACTCACAAGTTTACGTTCTAGCATTGATTCCCAATCTGTAAGGAGTGAACATCTAAGGGAATAATGTCACATTCTACATGTTACATTCATTTGATCCTTATAACAACCTTGTGAGGTAGATCCCATTATTCCAGATGGGGGAAACTGAGTTGAAGAGGTTAAATGACTTTCCCAGGGTCATACAGCTAGAAAGTGACTGAGGCAGGATTACAAGCCAGGTCTCCCAGATTGCATTATCTTGCATATATCCCCTGTGACACCTAACAGTCTCAGGTATTTCCTTCATGGCCACAGCTGAAAAGGAAGGAAACAACCACCTTTCAAATCATACCCTTAGGCAACTGCTGCTCTGCCTATGTATAAATTGGCCCTTTAATCCTTTTAGATCAGAGGTTCTTAACCTAGGGTCTGTGGATGGATTTCAAGTGAATTTGGTTGGGAAAAAAATGCATATCATTGTTTTCCACTAACCTCTAACTGAAATTTAGCATTTCCTTTCATTAAAGACATTTTTCCATATGAGTTCTATGCTTCTACTAGACTATCACAGAGGTTCATGTATACAGCATAAGAAGGGTAGGGGGTTCAGGAACCTTGGTTCAAATCCTGCTAGTTCCCCAGACATAGATTCTTCACAGCTAGAATGGTCATCAGAAGCTGTCTTGTCCAGTTCCCTCATCCTATAAATGAGGAATCATTTCCGCTATTCCACATATACCTTGACCTTAATTCTTTTTTTCTTCTAAAATCCTGGAAGCACCTTCCTCAGAATTATCTTATCTTCCCTGTATTACAGGGGTGAGAAAAGGGATAGGTGAGGATTATTCTAATCAATCTCAAAGGAAAAACCAAGGTCTAGAGAGGACAGGTAAACTGCTCAAGGTCACAGAGAAAGTCAACGATAGAGACATCATTTAGGGGATGTGTAGTGGGGAGTGGGGGAGGGGGGAAGAGAAGAACAGGTTCTGAGCTTTAAGGTGAAGGCGAGACAAAGTAAGTGAGAAGCATTATACTGGAGGCAGGGACACCTGGGTTCTAGTCTCGGCTTAGCTACTAATTTTCACAATTCAGTTTTTTCTGGGCCCCTAGTTCTCTTCTATAACTGTCAAGCAAGCAGATTGGACTTGATTATTTCTAAATTTCCTTCCAGCTTGAACAGTCTAAAATTCTGAGCAAGGGATTACTTCAGGTTGCAAGAGAACTGAGCCATTTATCATCTTACTTTTTTTCCTTTCTCACCCAATTGTCCCAGTTCTTTACAGAAATGTAAATAGACTCAATGAAAGCTAATGTTAATCATTTCTAGGATATATATTTCTTAGGTTCACAGTGAATTCCCCTCTGGGCTATTTCAGAGTATGAACCCCCTAATAGCAGGGGAGTATGTGAGAGAGAGAGAGAGAGAGAGAGAGAACAAGTTCCTATAAACAGCAGTCCCAGAATTATCCTCCAGCACCAGCGCTATTACAAAAAGCTGATGCAGCAAGAAATGGGGGGGATGCCGAGTGACTGCAGAGAAATAGTAATTGAGGCAGGCAGGCTCAATGCAAAGTGAACACTTTTGCAAACAGCAACTGTACCAGGCACCAAGTCATCCTGCTATTTTTAGAACCACTGGAGAAGTAGCAGAAGAACTTTTGGGGAGACTCCCAGAGAGCATCAGGCCAGCAGGATGATGGTAAGATTTTGGAAAGGTCTGCCCAGCTGCTCTGTAAATGGGGTTAGCCTGACTTTTGGGAACAGTTCCAACTCATCAGTGATGTTTTTGATGGCCAAATCCATCTTTAAAAGTTTGGCTAGCTGATTCCAGAAAGAAATAAGAGCTTTTCTCCAGGTCTCGTTCTGGAGTTGTTGTTCAGTCATTTCAGGCGTGTCCAACTCTCTGTGACCCCATTTGAGGTTTTCTTGTCCAGGATAATAGAGTGGTTTGGCATTTCCTTCTCCAGTTCATTTTTCTGATGAGAAAACCTAGGCAAATAGGGTTAAGTGATTTGCCTAGGGTCACACAGCTAGTAAGTATCTGAGGCTGAATTTGAACTCAGGAAGATGAGTCTTCCTGATTCCAAGCCCAGTGCTCTAGCCACCACATCACCTAGGTACCAGGTAGCCTGAGGTATAAATTGGTAGAGGATATTTTATTCCTGTCACTCTCTTTAGTTTGAATTGTCTCTTGTTTGATTTCCTCGGTAATTGGTAAATACTGGACATCTTGATTGATTACTTCGGTTGCCTCATGGTGGGGGGGGGCAGGGGAGGGGATGGGAAATGAGGAAGGGAAGGAAAGTGTTCTGGACACCAAGGTCATGGGCAACTGATTGAGAACATAGCTCATTCAATATAACCCTGCTCTACTATTCAATGTCTGCCTTACCTTTTGAGACTTGGCAGTCCCATCTCCATAGAGAGGGCCAGAATTTGAAGTTGGGAGAATGGTGGACTTGGAGTCAGCATGGTCTGAATCTTGGTCGCACCTCATATACTAGTTTATGTGACCTTGGGCAAATCACAGGCAAGTTTCCTGAGTCTCAGTTTCTTCAAAATAAGGATAATACTTTACTGGGTTTCTGGAACGATCAAACACGCATGTGATGTACTTTCCAAATATTGCAGTAATATACACATGTGATCTAGAAATGTGAGGAAAAGGAGAGCTTGGACTAGTGACTTCTTTGGTGTAGTTTTTCCCAGTAAGGAAACTCCCTTTACAAATAGAGATCAGTGCCTGTTCTCCAATATAAAGTCTTTGTGCTCTGAAATTGATCTATAGCATAGAGCCTACATGCATTGCCCAGGGTCATTGCCAATTTTTGTCAGAGACAGGTGGATCCAGGTAGTGGAAGCTCATTGTTTAGCCATTGGGTCAAGTTACTTTTCATTACTAGTATTACTATTCTTTGTAGCTACTGTTGCTACTATGGAAGCTTGTGTATTATTTATTTAATATATGAACATTCCTGGAGGAAACTCTCTCATAAAATAGAAGCAGAATCAGATTGTTCTGATTAAGATGTGTTCTATATTTGGACCTTTGGGGAGAAATTCCTAGAATTTTAAACTAGCAGAAATATCATTGTCCCCATCAGTACTCTCCACCCTCAACAATCCCCAGATTGCTAAGCGTCCATACATACCAGATACTTTGACAATTGCAAATTATCTTGAAATTGTCAGAAAAAAACCCCAACTTCTGGATTGACAGAGCTAGTCAGTTTCATTTCTTCTAGAGCGCACCTATATTATTTTTGAAGGCCCCTAAAAGGTGTTGAGGTATGTGGCTGCTGGGGTGGATAAGTTCTGCTCACAGAGCTCTTTGTTGCTTGTTAAACATAAGACGGGACCCAGGACATTACCACCAAGGCTAAGTGATACATGTGGCAGCAGTAGGCTCTGACTAAAGCTGTTATTATTTCTGACAATTTCACCAGTGGATTTCTAGGAATGTGAGAGAATTAATTTTGAGGATTTTTGAATAACCTGCAGGCAGAACCCAACAAAGTGTGAAGTCTTAGAAATTTGTGTTTGGCACCTTCCCACCTCTTCTTTCAAGGCCCCTTTCCAGTTCCCTAGCCCTGAATATCCTTTCCTCCTCTTCCCTATCCCCTTTTCCATTCCTGCCTTCTGGGTCTTGTTCACATCTGTCTGTCAAAATCCTCCCTGAGGTGTTAGCTAATAAAAACCTTAAGGTGTAACTCCTCCTGAGGCTATTTGCATTTTAATAATAGAATCCTGAAGAACAAAAACCCTCTAGATCCCAAAGAAATGAATCTCTAATTGTGGAGTTTTCAGGTCCCACCCATCACCCCTCCTTGTAATACCCTGCAGACAGTCCATCAATTCTAAACTCAAAAGGATGGCCTTAGTCTTCTTTCTCTTTCAAATTTTCTTTGACCCTTCCCCATCCTTCTACTTCCTCCCCTCCTAATACACACACACACTTACACTCACACTCACGCTCACTCACACACTCAACTGACTAGAGCAGCAAGCAACATTGCTACTCTGTATTCCTTCTTAGTAATTCCTCCCTCAGGGCCCTGGAAGCAAGTGAAAGGAAAGGAGCTATAAAAGTTAGAAGATTCTTAAGTGAAGTCTGGCCTCATGTTTTAATTTCACAATGTCCCTGCCTCTGTGGAATACTCGCTAGGGGTGTGTGTGTGTGTGTGTGTGTGTGTGTGTGTGTTTGTGTTTGTGTAAGGGGGCATTTTTTTTTAATTTGTGCTGTTACCCTATCCCTAGAAGCTTTATCTAAGCCCTGGGAGGAGGAGCAGCAAATAAAATTCCCTGCTTGGAATAAGAAGTAATTAGGGAAGTAAGGCTGCAGAACAAAACAAAACACTGCTTTAATATTTTATCTCCTAACTCTTCCTCTGCCCTTGGGTCCCACCAATGTAGTATCAAGGATGACCTTTAAATGGAGATATGTTGCAATGAGTTGGGATGCGTTACCTATTGACTAAATTGTTTTTACTAAATTTACTAAATTGTTTTGGCACCTTTGGCAGGGCCCAGGGGGATTGTTGCAGGGAGCCAGCAGTACTTTGTCCACTCCTTTCTGCATTACCACACTTAAAGTTCTAGGAGTGTAGCAAAACTGGGTGCTGCTCAGGCCTCATTAGCTCTCGGCAAGTTAGCTAGATGAGGCTGGGAGATGTTTTCTTTTCATCATTCAAGCTTGAAAGGAAACTGTCAGAAGCCACTTACTCTTAAAACAATGGAAATTTAGGTGACAGCACTCTCATTAGTTCAATGGAAATGAAGGTTTCTAGGTAAAGATTTCCTTTCTTTGTAACGTACAAAAACTCTCTGGCAAGCTATACAGTTTAGGCATTCAAAGGAGGATGGAGGGGGGCCCAGCAATATAGACTTCTGGGGAAATCGCCTAGACTACGTTGGCTGAATTTCACTTCTAGAGGCCAGCAACTTTCAGGATGAATAGCTTCTGAGCAGGGGAGATATATAGATTTTAGATATAGACAGTAGTTTGACAACTCATCTCTGCTGCTAAATTGATCATTTTCTGCAGTTGGTCTCTTTTTGTCTTTCATAGATTAACAGCATCAGAAAACTGTAAAGACACACACACCCAGGCCATTAGATTGGGAAGCTTTCTCCTCCCACAGAAATTTCCACAGCAATGCCAAGCAGGGTTGAGGATCCTATTTGGTACATGGATAATTAAAGCCTTTCTAATCCAAGAGATGTGAGGATCAGAGATCCAGAGCTAGAAAAAAAATTTAGAGACCATTTAGTCCAAACCTCTTATTTTATAAATAAAAAAATTGAGGCCCAGGAAGGTATTGATTTTTTTAAATTATTGTCTTTTTTTTACTATCATATTAATTTCTGAATATATCCTTTCCCTCTTATCCAAAACCTTCCCTTATAAACAAGACCTAAGAAGAAAAGAGGGGAAAAAAGCAGTTCAGCAAAACCAGTCAACAAATTGGATGTTTCTGACATTATATAACAGTTTTCCATACCCGCAGTCTCTCATCTCTGCAATGAAAGGAGGGAAATATATTTTCTCAATTTTTCCTAGTTTGGCATTGATATTATTATCATTTAAACAAATCATGTGTACTTGGTCAATAGAAGATGTGATATAAAATAGTCCTGTACATTTGAATTGAGTTTTGTGCTCCTCAAAGCACTTTTCCCTTCATGAGATTGCAAAAATTCTTCTGTAAAAAGGGAGCAAACACTATGTGATATAGTTTATAGAGTGCTAGACTAGGAGTCAAGAGCACTTGAGTTCATATTCTGCCTCTGACACTAACTAGCTGTGTGTCCCTGGGCAAGTAAGTCATTTAATCCGTGTCTGCCTCAGCTTCCTCATCTGTAAAACAGGGATAATGATAACACCTAGCTCGCCAGGGCTTTTGCGAGGACCTAATGAAATAACATATAAAGTGCCCTGCAAACATTAAAGCATTCTATAAATGTGAGATATCATCATCATCATCATTATTATTATTAGTCATAATGCCTGAATTCAAATCCCAGCTATCCTTTTCAACATTCTGCCTTCCTCTGTCTGTGGTGCAGAAAAAAGAATATTTAACTTGGACTCAGAAAATCTGGATTCCTCTGCTCTATTAATTACTATTCTGAGATCTTGGGCAAGCAATCAATCAACAAACATTTAAGTGCCTGCTATGTGCTAGGCATTGTACTAAGTGCTGGGGATACAAAAAGAGGCCGAAAACAGTCTGCCCTCAAGAAGCTTACAGTCTAATGGAGAGGAGAAGACAACATGCAAATAAACATACAAAGCAAGTTATGTACAAGATAAATAGGAAATAATTGAAAGAGAGAAAGCATTGAGGTTAAGAGAGGTTATAGAAGACTTCCAGTAGAAGGTGCCATTTTAGTTGGGACTTAAGGAAAGCCAGGGAAGTCAGTAGTTGGGAGTGGAGGAAGGAGAACATTCCAGGCATGGGGGACAGTCAGGGAGAATCCCTGGAGCCAAGAGATGGAGTGTCTTGTTCATGGAACAGCCAGGAGGCCAGTGACACTGGATCAAAGGATATGTGTTGGAGAGTAATGGAAGTGTAAGAAGACTGGAAAGGTGTGTGGAGGGATGGGGTGGGGGGAGTAGGTCATGAAGTGTTTTGAATGTCAAACAGTATTTTATATCTATTCTTGGAGGCAACAGGAAGCCATGGGAATTGGGCGGGGGCAGGGAGTGGAATGATCAAACTGGTGCTTTAGAAAAATCATTTTAGTGGCTGAATAGGGAATGGACTCAGGAGAGATCTGAGGCAGGCTGACCCAGCAAGGTATTGTAACAGTCCAGGTGTGAGGTGATGTGGGCCTGCACTGGAGTGGCAGCAGCATCAGAGGAGAAAATGGGGTGTATTGCAAAAGTGAGTTGACTGACCTCGGTAACAGCTTGGATTTGGGGGTGGGAGTGAGAGATAGTGAGGAATCCAGGAAGATTTCTAGGTTTTGAGCCTGAGAGCCTGGGAGGATGGGAATGGGCAGGGAGGGGATAGGATGGAAGTACTGGACCAAATGATCTTTAGGGTCCCTTCCAGCTCAAAATCTCTGATCCTGAGAGGTCAGAGCCAGTGTTATTATCCTCATTTTATAAATGAGGAAGCCAGAGCCCAAGGAGTCATTGACAGAGCTGAGCCAAGAGCCTAAATCACTGGATTCCTCATCTAATTTGTCTGAACCGGTCTCCGTGAGAATTGTAACAGTTGCTTCCAAGTATGGACTCTCTTCATTTGAAATCTTTTTATTCCTCCCCAGAGTTCTCTCAGAAAAATTATGAGATGCTGTGTCTCCAATGCTCGCAATTTTGATAATGGTCTGAGCACTGCAGTTTTCATTTGCATCCTTGCTTCCTTTGATGCATTTATTTATTTATTTTATCAAGCTCTTCTTTTGCACTTCCCTGGAGCTTGGGCTCCATGTGTATGAATAGTGATTCTATTTCCCTGTGATTCTATGAAATCTTTGGTGACTTCAGATTGCCTACCACATAAAGTCTAAATTACTGATTCTGGCATTCAAGGCTTTCTAGAACCTGATTCCACTTTACCTGTAAAAAATTTTTTTCTAACTATATCACTTGATATATTTGATTTTCCAGTGTATTGGGATAACCTTCATCTTGCTATTTTTCATATCTATACCATTACTTATGATATTCCTTTACAATTAGATCTCCCTATCTCTATCAACATTTGTTTGCATTCATTGTCAAGGCTGAATGCAGATGTCAATTCCTCAACAAACTCTGCTTGATTCTCCATCCTTTTCCCCTTCCCCTAATATCTCAGATGAAAGTGAGTTTTTCCTTCTTAGATTTTTCAAAACACTTTTCACCATTCACAACCTATGCTGTATCATATTTAATTGATATTTTTGTCCAATCTACCCCTCCTGGAGTATGTGTCCCAATATGCTATAAATAGCTTAAAATCAGGAGCTACATAATTTTTCATATTTACAGTTCAAGCCCCAATTCTGTCACTTACTGCCCTTGTGACCTTGAATAAGTCGCTTATCCTCTATGAGCCTCTGTTTCCTTATCAGGTAAAAGAAGCAGTTGGACTAGAAATGCTCTAAGGAAGATACCTTCTAGCTCTAAACCTGATCTTGTGATTCTGGGACCTCTAGTGAACTTCATATAGCAGGGCCTTGATGAAAATTTACCAAATGGAATAGAATTGCTTTGGCTTTGGCTAATGGGTAATCTGACATGGTGACAGGACATTGGGTTTGGACTTAGAAGACCCAGGTTTAAATCACAGCTCTGTCACTTATTACTTGTATAAATATGAGCAAGTGCCTTTATTTTCCTGGGCCTCAGTTTCTCCCTCTGGAAAATTAAAGTAGATGGAATGATCCCTAACATCCCTTCTAGCTTTAGATTCCTTAAGCCTGTGAGCTTGCCTTTCTGGCTGCCTCTTACATGGCCACAGAGCTAAGCTGGATGTGGATGCCTAGGGTGGGCAGTGTCAATGTGTTCAGTCCCTGGCAAGCGCACAGCTATGCCTTCATGGAAAAACATGGGTCATCACTGGCCTGGAGACTTTGGCTGCTGCAAGATGCTTCATCCAAGGCGGTCACTGGGCCCAGAGCAACCAAAGGTCTCTTTCATCTTCAGGAGATGAGCTAGAGTCTCTTTGGAGAATCTTGGGCTACACACGGTGGATTGGGAGATGTGAGTGCCTGAAATGGAAGTTCACCTGTACATCACATCTGCATAAGACCCTAAAGAGTTGTTTTGGGGAAAAGTTAAAGGCAGAATATTGTGACATGTTATATATTAAGCTACTTACTTGCACAAACCAGAATGATTTGTCTTGAGTGTAAAAATCTGCCTAATAAAACAAAAACAAAACAAAACATTTCCAAGCACTTTCACCTGGCCTGTTCTCATTGTTTTGGGGGCCTATCTGATTTTGAAAACACAGATAGTGATTATAAAAATATCTAACATGTTCAACTTGGATTTTAGATAGAAACCTAAAAGGAACCAAAGCCTGTAAGCAGCTCAAATCGATAGCACAAAGTCCATGCACTGAAGATTGTATCCTTAAGCATAGGAGGGTTTTTCAAGCCCTCATTCAGAGTCTGCTTATTCTTAGTTTATAGACAATTCCCACAAGGACAGCCTTTATCACAGTGGCAGGTGGAGACCTGAACAAAATGTAAAAGTGAACTAAACTTCAAAACTAAAAGTGAACTGAACTTCAAAAATTCGTTGCACCAGGTATCAACACAGCATGGGCTTGGAGCAGACTCCTGAGATTGATTTGTACCAGCTCACTAATCAATTAAAAAGAATTTATTAATCATCTACTCTGTTCTAGACACTGGAGATACAAATACAAAAAAAAAAAGAATTGTTGATTGAGGGCATGGCAGAAATATTTTGAAACAAAATTCCAGGGAAATAGAATATGTGTTTGAAGTAACTTAGGCATACATTGTCTGTCATTTTTTGCCCCATTTTAGCTTTGAGATCATAATCAATGGTGTACCAGTTGGTGTATACCTTGGCACATTTACAAGGACTCCTCAATTGTTGAACCATATTTGTACCTTTTCATACTGACTGGAAAAGAAGAGCTACAAGTGATTATCTTAGAGAGTAGAATATAAAGGAAAACATTCAATGAGTTTCTGAGTAGCTGAGATGGTGTTGGAAAGGTTCATGAGGAGTTAGCATTTGACTTGGGCCTTGAAGGATGGTTAGGAATACGGCAGGTGGAGCTGGGGAGAAGCTTGGCGTATGAACAAAAGCAGGCGAACAGAGACTGTGCTTGGGGACTAAAGTCTAGTTTAAGAGGAAAATTTGGTAGATGTAAGGAATTAATGAGAGAGAGAAGGCTGGAAAGATAGGTTGGAGCCTAATCATTGAGGGTCTTACATTCCAGGTTAAGGAATCAGGTAGGAATAGAGACCCAGATGTGTGATTTAGGAATATTTGAGGTATTTATTTAAATGACTTTGGCTGCTGAAACAGATGAGGACAAAATGGCAGTGAAAATTGAATGGACCCTAAAATCGACTCAAAGACTGACATGAGAGTAGTTCAGTAGAACACTGAATTTGGAGGAACTGGGTTCAAATACTGGCCCTGCTTCTTAGTGTGTGATCGTGGGCAACTCCCTTCAGCTCCCCAAACCTCAGTTTTCTCATCTTCAGTAAGAGGGGAGAACTAGATGAACTCTTATAATGCTTCCAACTCTCAATCCTATGATCCCATGACTTTGTTGTCATTTGCCTTCTTCAAGATGTCCAAATTTTCTTTCATAAACTGTCCTCCTGGTTTTCAAAAACCCATTGATCCTTCTATCCACCTTCGCTTTCCTTCCTCATCAAACTGCTAACTAATCAACAGAGATTTATGGAGAGCCTATTGTGTTCAAGGCCAAGAGGATCACAAGTGTAAAACAGGAGTGAAGAATATGTATGTTTTTTCAAAAACAGCTTTATTTAATTTGTTAAATATTTCCCAATTACATATAGAATTTTTTAATGTTCTTTTTAAAAAATAATTTTGAATTCCAAATTTTCTCCCTCTTTCCACCCATCTCCCCTCCTTGAGAAACCAGGTAATTTGATATTGATTATACATGTGAAGTCATGCAAAACATTTCTATATTGGCCATGTTGTGAAAGAAAACACAGACCAAAAAGAAGGAAAAAGAAATAAAGTTTGAAAAGTATGCTTCAAAGGATGCCCATTATCACCTCTATTATATCATATTATGCTAAAAATATTAGTCATAGCAATTAGAGAAGAAAAAGAAATTAAAGGAAATAGAATAGACAATGAGGAAACAAAACTGTCACTTTTGCAGATGATATGATGATACATTTAGAAAATCCTAGAGAATCCACTAAAAACCACTTGAAATTATTAACAACTTTAGCAAAATTACCGATGGCAAAATAAACCCACGTAAATCATCAGCATTTCTATATATTAAGAACAAAGTCCATTAGCAAAAAAAAGAAAGAGAAATTCCACTTAAAATAACTATAGACAATATAAAATACTTGGGATTCTACTTGCCAGGACAAACCCAGGAACTATATGAACACAACTATAAAACGTTTTTCACACAAATAATGTCAGATCTAAACAAATGGAAAAATATTAATTGCTCATGGGTAGGCCAAGCCAATATAATAAAAATTATATTTCTACCTAAATAATATGTTTATTCAGTGCCATACCATTCAAACTACCAAAAAAATTAATTTACAGAGCTAGAAAAAATAGTAAAATTCATCTGGAAGAACAAAAGCTCAAGGATATCAAGGAAACTAATGAAAAAAATGCAAAAGAAGGTAATCTAGCTGTACCAGAGCTCAAACTATATTATGAAATAGTAATTATCAAAACAATCTGGTACTGGGTAAGAAAAAGAGTGATAGATCAGTGGAATAGATTAGGTATAAATTACATTATAGTAAAAGATGATAGGTATCTAGTATGTGATAAACCCAAAGATCCAAGTTTTTGGAAAAAAACTCATTATTTGATGAAAACTACTGGGAAAGCTGGAAAGCAGTATGGCAGAAACTAGATACAGACCAACATCTCACACTGGGTAGCAAGATAATGTCAAAATGGGTACATGATTTACACATAAAGGGTGATACCATAAGCAAATTAAGAGAGCATGGAATAGTTTATCTGTTAGATTTATGGGTAAGGGAAGAATTTAGGACCAAAGAAGATATAGAGAGCATCACAAAATATAAAACAGATAATTTTTGTTATATAAAATTAAAAGAGTTTTGTATAAACAAAACCAATGCAGCTAAAATTATGAGGAAAGCAGAAAAATGGGGAAAACATTTTGCAACAAGTATCTCTGATAAAGGTTTCATTTCTCAGATATATAGAGAACCAAATCAAATTTATAAAAATACAAGTCATTGTCAATTGATAAATGGTCAAAGGATATGAACAGGCAGTTTTCAGACAAAGAAATCAAAGCTATCTATAGTTAGATGAAAAAATGCTCCAAATCACTATTGATCAGAGAAATGCAAAATAAAACAACTCTGAGGTACTACCTCACACCTATTGGAGTGATTAATATGACAATAAAGGAAACATGTTAGATGTTGTGGGAAAACTGGGACACTAATGCACTGTTGGTAGAGTTGTGAACTGATTCAACCATTCTGGAGCGCAATTTGAAACTATGCTCAAAGGGCTATAAAACTGTATACCCTTTGACTCAACAATAACACTGCTAGGTCTATATCACAAAGACATCCAAAAAAAGGGAAAAGGACCTATTTGTACAAAAATATTTATAGCAGCTCTTTTTATGGTAGCTAGGAATTGGAAATTGAGGAGATGCCCATCGATTGGTAAATGGCTAAACAAGCTGTGGTATATGGTCATAATGGAATATTATTGTGCTATAACAAATGACAAGTAGGAAGATTTCAGAAAAATCTGGAAAGACTTACATGAATTGATGCATAGGGAAGTGAGCAGAACCAGAGAACATTGTAAACAGTAACAGCAATATTGTTCGATGAAGAACTGTGAATAACTCATATTTTCAGCAATACAATGATCTAATACAATCCCAAAGGACTAATGATGAAGCATAGTATCTTCCTCCAGAGAAAGAACTGATATTGACTGAATACAGACTGAAACATGATATTTTTCGTTTTCTTTTACTTTTTTCTTTTATTTGAGTCTTCTTGTACCAAATGACTAATATGGAAATATTTTATATAATTGCACATGTATAACCTATATCTGATAGCTTACCCCCTCTCAGGGAGGGGGAGGAGAGGAGGGGACAGAAGTATAGAACTAGGAATTCAAAGCTTTAAATAAAAATGTTAACAAAATTTTTAAAAATATGCTTCAATCTGCATTTGGAATTCATCATTTCTCTCTCAGGAGGTGGATAGCATTTTTTATCATGGATCCTTTGGAATTGTCTTGGATCATTGTCTTTATCAGAGTAGCTAAGTTTTTCACAGTTGATCATCCTTACAATATTGCTTTTACTATATACAGTGTTCTGGTTTGACTCACTTCACTTAGCATGAATTCATATGTCTTCCTAGGTTTTTCTGAAACTAACCTGCTTATCATTTCTTATGGCACAATAGTATTCCATCACAATCATATGCCACAACTTTTTCAGCCATTCCACAATTAATGGGCATTCCTTCAATTTCCAGTTCCTTGCTACTGCAAAAAGAGCTGTTACAAATATTTTTGTATAAGTGTTCTTGCTGGTATGCAGTTTTATAGTCCTTTGGGTGTAATTCCAAATTTTTCTCCAGAATGGTTGGACTAGTTTACAACTCCATCAACAGTGCATTAGTGTCCCAATTTTTCCATATCCTTTTCAGCATTTGTCATTTTTCTTTTCTGTCATGTTAGCCAATCTGATAGATGTGAGGTGGTATCACAGAGTTGTTTTAATTTGTATTTCTCTAATGAGCAGTGATTTAGAGCTTTTTTATATGACTATTGATAGCTTTATTTATTCATCTCAAAACTGCCTATTCAGATCCTTTGACCATTATCATTTGGGGAGTAGTTCTTATATTTACAAATTTGGTCCAGTTTTCCATATATTTGACAGAGAAAGTTGCTGTAAGTTTCCTTCCTCCTGCCCCATTTCCTGTTTTCCTTCTAATTTTGGCTGCATTAGTTTTGTTTGTGCAAAAGCCTTTTTTGATGTAATCAAATTATCCATTTTACTTCCCATGATTTACTTATCCATGCACCCTATCTTTTGTTTTGTCATAAACTCTAGTGAAGAAAATCTTGAGGAAGAAATACAGGATTGATTTGGGGGATGGAAGAGTGAGGAGAAAGAGTAAAACCAAACACATTTCCATTTCCAAGGGTTATAGCCCCTCTAACATCAGTGTGCCTTCTGTACCACATTTCCTTTTATGTCACCAGGCAGCCTCATGAGTCTCCCTTGGGTAGTAAAAATAATGCTGTTGATTCCCTTCCTCCATCCCCCAAATCCTGAAGTTGAATGTGAGCTCTAAGTTGTTGTTTCTGCCATTGTTTTTCTCAGTAAAGTATTTAATCTGCCCAACCCCTCTCCTACTCTCTTCTCCCTGGTGACTAATGGTACTCCAGTGACCAAGGAACGCCACTGTGCTTTATTTGATATTCCACGAGTTTCTGTGGCAATTCGTTAATCTATAACTATTACTCTAGCACTAATATTATATTCTGTCTTTCAAACTTGTATAAGGCAATGTGCTTTTGGCATTAATATGAATTATCCACATTCCCTACCTTTACGAAGCTTGCACTCCAGTTGAGCACATAAGAGCATGTACACCTAAATATGGGTAGTGTGATAAGTCCCATCTAAGTGGCACAAAATACCATGAGAATTTATTGACTGACTCTTCATGCTACCACCTTCTGTGGGAAGAAAAGCCCTTCTTTCCAAGTCACTCACATAATAGCAAATGATTAGAGTACAAAGAAAATCATGGAACATTTCACAAATGGAAAAGGCTTGCAGGCTCATGTTAGTTGGCTAAGTTGATATTTGTTATTCTGGAGAGGGGAGATGCTGGCTAGTATGAGGGACACAGCCCCTTCCAATTCTCCTTATTCCCACAAATGCTAAGGGAACCACCAAGAGGCAAAATAGTGAACACCACTCATGCATGCCTCCTGTGGCTCTCCACGAAACCTGCTCTAGGGCTTCAAGTCATAGGGACCTTTAGCCCCAACACAATAGCTTTCATGCTTACATTTCAAAGCAGACCATGAACGCTTATCAGGAAGAGGATTCCATTTTACTTATCTTTTCTTTTTTCTTTCTTCCCTCCTTCCAAAACTTAAGCCCTAGAGACATCTCCCCTTCCCCTTTTCTGTCCTAATCTTTTGATTTTACCTTGTGAAAGAAGCATGGGGTGAAAACTAAAGGTGGAAGGAAGTTGGCTGGGAAGAGCATGGGTGTGGGATGCTGGGGGAAGGCAAAGCAATAATGAGCCTCACGTCGCTAGTCCTGGTATTTTTCTCAGAATACATTCCAAACCCAAACAACACACTCTGAAAAGTATGTGTGCAAAAGCAAACCTTGAGCCATTTTGTGAATCCCGCCCTGGATTTCACATTTCTCCAGCGAGGCTCACATTCCTTTATTCAGATTCCAAATGTAGAGATAATTTGTTCCAAATGTTTCCAAAGTCGACCAGCAGAAGGGAATAACGATTTTTCCAGAACCAGAGAAAACTGTGAAATCTTCTGCACTTTAATGGAGCATTCAAAAAAGAAAGACGGGGGGGGGGGGAAGAGAAAAGAAATATTTTGATGATATATTTGTTTATAGTGTTACAGTTATGGCTCCTTATGAAGGTCTGAGGAGACGTGTCATTGGCCAGTGTATTATTTCCTTTGGCAAGGTACCGGGCAGTTTCTGGTGTATTCTGGAGCCAATTATGATTGAGAAATAGGCCATAAAATTATACATTTCTTGTGAGATGGGGTGCACATCCTCTTCAAAGAGGCTGAGATGTAGAACTATTATGCATTTATTTGTATGTGAGTATGTATTTATGCTTTGTGTGCTGGTGCTGGCTGAATCTCAGCAGTCCCTCTCTCTCCCCTGGGTGACAGATCTCCATGTAGTTGCCAGCATTCAGGTTTTTACTTGCTTCCAAAATACAAAAGACAATGCCCCCATGAGCCTCCTATTTAGAAATGGGCTTAGACAGTTGGGGCTATGGTGTGTCCACTGGCAGATGTGGTGAATTTCTGTGGGGAATATCTACCAGGCAGAGCCTCTTGGGAAAGGAAAACTCTCTCTGATGACCCCAAATCTGAGTGATCTTTCTCTTCTCTGTACTCTAATAGCACTTCCTGACTGAACTGTTCACTTCATCCTAAATATAGTGCAGTCTAGTGAAAAGAGCCATGACTCTGGAGTCAAAGGTTCTGAGTCCAAATCTTGGCTCTGCCACTTGAGACCTTGAGTCACTTAACCTTTGTAGGCCTCCCTTTCTTCATTTATAAAATAAGAAGGTTGAGCTAGATGGCCTCTGAGGTCTCTTCCTGCTCTAGCTCCTTTTCTACAAATAGGAATACAGAAGATCTTTAGGTAGTGATCTTCTTACATTTTTATAGTGCTTTACAGTTTGCAGATACTTTCCTCACAACACTATGAGATAGGTAATTTAAGTGTCATTAGCCTAGTTTTAAAGATGAAGTAACTGAGGATTCAAGAGCTTAATGGACTCTGCTAGTAACTGTCCCAATTGAGATTTGAGCCTAGCTTCCTTATTCCAAGTTCATCACTCTTTCCACTATTCCACACTGGGGTCTCCCTCATTTAGTCCCAAGGGAGTTAAATGACTTTCCAAAGATCACAAAGCTATGTAGTGGTTAAACTAGGCTTAAGGCCCATGGCTCTTCATTCCAGTGTCCTGCACAGTTCTTCTTGTTTCATAAGCTGGTTTGTATCGCTTGCTGATGCTTTCATGCATCTGCATTTTATCTCAACAATGAGATTACAGTAAGAGACCATGCCTTCGCCTTGATAATATCTCCAGTACTTGGTGCTCAGTAGATAATGTTTCATTTAATTTTAACTAAGATGAATAGAAGTGAACTAAACACATTGGTGTGAACCACACAAATCCCAAACTGCCATCATTTTCATAGAAGCATAGGCTAAAAAACTGGGAGGGACCTTAGAGGTCATCTCATGCAAACCCCTCATTTGAGTTAATATTACAGAATCTTCTTGGAGCTGAAAGAGACTTTAGAGATCACCTAGTCTCTTAGTGATCATTGAGCCTTACAGTCATAGATCTAGTGCAGGAAAGGATCTCAAAGGACATCTCATCCAGTCCCTTCAATTTAAGGAAGAAAAAAAGATATATATATATATATATATATATATATATATATATATATGTGTGTGTGTGTGTGTGTGTGTGTGTGTGTGTGTATATGTATATGGGAACATATACATATACAAATATATAATATTAATATAACTATTTGTAACTATTATATATTTGATATATTAACATATTTATATATGTGTGTATAGGAAGATTAAAACCGCACCAAGATTTTTTGAGACATATATATATATGTGTTTGCATATATATATATATACATATATATATATGTATATATACATGGAGAGAGAGAGAAAGTTATTTTTGTCCTTCGTTCTCTAAAAGGATCAAAATGACATCACTATGCTAGAGTCAAGTTTCAATGTGTCCAACTGTGGCTGATCAGACCAATACAAGCTTGGAATGCTCTGCCACAGGTCAGGCACAAATAATCCATGTGAACATTTGGGGTGGATACTCTAAATTTGTGCATCTTGCATTTCCTTTGAGCTGTTTCAATTCTGCTTTGCTCATAGAGCACGGCACTTTCTTTGATGTGGGCACACCATGCTGAGAGGTCCTGTGCCAATGTCTCCCATGTCACACAATCAACTTCAAAGTTTTTGAGAGAGACCTTGAGAGTGTCCTTGTATCACTTCTTCTGACCACCATGTGAACACTTGCCCTGTGTGAGTTCTCCATAAAATAGTCTTTTTGGCAAGTGTACGTTTTACACTGGAACAGTGTGGTCAGCCCATCGGAGTTGAGCTCTCTGAAGCCGAGTTTGAGTGCTTTGCAGTTTAGTTTGAGTAAGGACCTCAGTGTCTGGTACCTTATCCTGCCAGGTGATCTTCAGAATGTTCCTACGACAATTCAAATGGAAGCAATTCAGTTTATGTATGCATGTATGCATGTATGCATGTATGTATGTGTATGTATGGCAAGGTTATAGAGTAAAACAGTTGTTTTATATATACACATGCTATATATACATATATTATATATACACACATATACATATATAATAATTAACATATTTACATATGTGTGCACAGATTAAAACTGCACCGACTTTTTGAGATCACCTACTATATATAGCAAGATTATACAGCAAAACAGTTGTTTTATATATGTATACACATATACATATATATCACACTGTCTTACATAAGCCTCTTTTTTATCCTTTTGGCATGAAATATTAGTTAATGATAAGTTCACAGTAAGTAAAAGAAAAAAAAATCAAGACAAGATACGATCAACTGCCAAAAGATTTAGAAGACAATTCAATTCAGCGAACACTTTACTACATATAAGGCAGTCTAGTGTGCTGTTATGAATAGAGAGCCAGCCTTCAAGCAAGGAAGACCAGGTTCAAGTCCTGACTGGAAAACATACTGGCTAACCCTGGGCAATTCAATTAACCTCTAGGAAATCCACTAAGACTACAAGTTTCAGAGAATGTATATTGGTAGCAGTTTTCTCGCCCAGGAGGTCCCTGTACTAAATACATATACACGCATAAATGCATACATATAAAATATACACATACACATGTGTATATGCATATGTGCATACATACATATGTATGTGTGTATCCATTCTCTTCCTGTCCTATGAATAAGGCATCACGTTAGAATCTGAGAATACAAAGATCAAAACCAGTCCCTGTCCTCAGGGAGGGCCAGTCTAATTATGAGATGTTTACCATGTATCCAAATAAGTATGATATAAGCTGGAATGTGGAAAAGGCAAAAGAGTGAAGAGGACCATGCTTAAGGGAAATTTGAGGAAGGGGAGATCCTTTTATCTAGGAGGATCACGGAAAGTCTCTTGGAGGAGGAGAAGGAGGGGAAGGAGGAGGAAGAGAAGGAGGGGGAGGAGGAGGAGGAGGAGGAGGAGAAGGCAGTGCCTAAGGCAGACCTTGAATTTCAATTCCAGTTTCTAAAGGCTTCCCCTTGTTTTCTCTTCTCTTTGTTCTCCAAGCTCTCTCCTTTGGCAATCTCATTTATTCCCACAGCTTCAACCCTGGTCTTTGGGCAGATGACTCTTAATTCCAATCTCTGTTCCAAACACTTTCCCAAGCTCCAGTCCCACATTTGTAACTGACCACTGATTGTTTCCACCTGGATGTTCTGCCAACATCTCAAACTCAATGTATCCAAAATGGAACTAATCGTCTCCCTCCACCCCTGACCCCCTAACTACCTTGGGTCATCCTTATTTTTGTTAATGACATCTCCATTCTCTTATTTGCCAAAGCTTATGACGTGAGTCATACTTGATCCTTTTCTCTCCCTCCTTTCCATGCCTATTACATTAGTATATTTTCAAAATGTCTTTTGTATATTCCATATTTCCAATTCATACTTCCACTACTGATCTCCCTCTTTTACCCCTTCCTAGATTACTGTGGTAGCCTTTAAAATAGTTTAAATCCAGTCTGTTCCCTCTCCAGCCCCTCCAATTCACTGAGGTGGATCAGTCTTATTAATTGAAATGATTGATCTTTAATCAATTGATTGTCAACTGTTATTATAATTTCACTATAATCCTCACAAATTTACAGTATCTCCCCTGTTCCCTACCAAAGAAAGTCCAAACCTCTTACCTAGGTATAATCTGTCCCCATTCTACTTTTCCAAATTTACCTCACTAATGCTTTAGCTAAACTAAACTATTTTCCCTTTCCCAAACATACATGGCACATTTTCCATCTAACTACTTTTGTTCATTCTGTTTCTGTTCCCTACAATGGCTGGACCCTCTCTGTTTCTGATTATGTAAAATCCCACCCATCCTATGGTGATCACTTCATTGAAACCTTCCTGGATCCTTGAAGCCAGAAGTGTTTTTTCCCTCCTTTCTGTACATAAATTAATATGCTGCCTACAGCGATCCTTATGTACAGATTAATGACTCTGGTTCTGTTTGAGTTTGATATCACTGTTTATGGTACTAAATGCCTCTGCTAATACTAATACTAATACCTAACATCACTTTTTTTTCAGAAGCAATTAATGATACTAGGCAGAATAGGCTTATCTGTGTTATCTACTCTATTAGATTATAAACTCTCCGAGGGCAAGAACTATCTCCCCAAAACCTAACAACAATGCCTTGCATAGAAAAAGTGTTCAACAAATGCTCTTTGAATGACTGATTGAATGAAACTAAGAACTCTTCTCTAATGCATAAAAAACTTATGTAAAACATTATAACATGGACATTGGTTCCATAACCCTATATTATTGTCTTCCAGGCTTATGTAAATTTCAGGAGAGAGCTTTTCGCTTTATAACAGTACTTGGCTCAAATGGTAAAATGAACTTATGACCTTGACCTTAGTATCTTAGAATTAGACTCTAAATTCCTTTCAGGATGTGAAAATGTGTGTTATATTGCTCTTGTCTAGTATTACTTGCTGTGCGTAGCACATGGTTAAGGGTAAACATAGTAGTATTCAATAAATTTGCTGATTTATTGCTTATTAATTATTTCTCTCTTTTAGCCCTTCTCCCATCTCCTTCAGTTTTTATTCCTTAGCTAGTGTTACCCTATATTGTTTCTCTATGATTTGTTCTTTGACTCACCAATTCTTATTTCATCTCAAATTAATTTTTGATGTTTTCAAAAGTCTTTTATTGAATATAACTTCAGGGAATTCTGCAAATGCCATGCCTGGTTCTGTCTCTTTATCTCTTTGTTAGCACTTACTTATCCTGTATGCTTCTCTTCCTTCCTGGGTACTTCCATAGCCCGCTTCATTTATCCCTCCCACTTATGCCTTCAGAAGGGCACAAGTGCTTATGGATGAAACTGGATGAATTGAGAGTGATGTACCAAAGGAATAATGAGAGGGACTGACGTGAATGACCCCTTTGTTACTAACAGCAACTATCCTAGATTAACTACTTGCATTGAAAAAGAGACATATTGTATGGGACAAAGTGGCATCTTTAACTTCTGCTGGGTAGCTGCTGAGAATTTCTAGACTGGCATTCATTTTCCTGGCAGCCTTCAGAGATAGCCCCTGATAGCTGACCTCTGTAGCTCTGTGAATCCCTGGAACAACACCATGAAGCTATATATTTGTCAAGTCTTTTAATAAAATTTTTAGTTTAGCTGATCCAAATTAGAATTCAACTTAGAGACCATGGGGATCAGAAGCTATGTTAGTCAAGGGAAAAATACGCACACACACACACATAAATTATGTGTGTGTATGTATACACATATATGTATATATGTAGAGGCTCTGGATACACACACACACACACACACACACACACACACACACACACATACCATGTCATCTACTATCCTCTCAGATAGTAATTGCAACTGATTTTACAAGAGGTTATTTGAAAGTGGTACCCATTTTGAGTATTGCCTGGTAAAGTTAATTTTAAAAGATGGCATATGCCCATTGTTGTACTTTGTCATTCTCTGACTGCCTCAACAGCTGTGATGCTAAAGATGAGTGAGTGGGTACTCAAGCTCGGCCTTAAAGGGCAGCATTGTATAGCAGGGGTCCTGAATTTGGAATCCAAAGACCCGGGCTCCAATCCCAGTTCTGTCACGCTCTCCTTATGTGATCGTGGATAAGTCTCTTCATGCCTAGTAATTTTGTTTCCTAATCTGTAAAATGAGAGGGTTGGATTAGATCATCTCCATGGTCTCTTCCAGATGTGTATTCTATAATTCTGTGGGAAGAGAACTGGGACCCCCCTCTCTGTAGCTGATTTTTTCTATGCATCGTGTCCAAAGAGACACTTAGTGAACGTATGCTTACTGATGATTCTGATGATGAAGTGAGAACCCTAGCTCTCGAAGGTCAAAGACTACATAATAGAATTCTGTATTATTACATTATAATAGTTTACATTTATATAAGATGTTTAAACTTCTAAAGTGTGTTCACATCTGCTATTTTATTTGATCCTCACTAGATCATATGCTCCATGAAGTAAGGTGCCTTATTTATCCTCATATCTCCCTTCTAGTACTTACTAACCAGCACACCAATTTGAACATATCAGGTACTGAATCAATGTTGAATGAACAAATGAATACATGAATGAGGTGGGGGCGGGGATAGTATGATTAATTCCTTTGAATTCATCCTGTTAGGTAGGTAAGGGTATAATATTGTTTTCATTACCATTTTATAGATGAGGACACTGAGGCCAAAAGAAGTTACATGCTTTGATCTCTAAGGTCCCTTCTGGCTCTAAAAATCCACTGATCCCCTGACCTAAAACTAGATTGTGGGTTCCTGGCCTCTCTGCCCACCAAGATCTGCCAGCCATTTAGACTCCTTATACTTCAGCACTTAAGGGTTTTATATTGGTAGTCTTTGAAGGCTTCATAGTCCAGAGGCAGCATGGTAGAAAGACAGAGAGTTGGAGGATGGGTGTGGGGGGGGGGTTAGGAAGATCTGGGTTTAATTCCTTCCTCTGATATTTAATGGCTGTGTAACCTCAGGGACAAGTTGCTTACCCTCTCTGCCCCAGAAGGTTCTTTAAGACTCTACATTTCAGAGCAGTTAGAGACCTGTATTGGTATAGAGAGGGTACTCACTGATATTTCTCTGTACTAGTGAAATCCCAGGTTCTGCCCACCTCCCTCCCTCCCCTCTCCTGTAAACCATAATCTGTGTCTTAAACAGGGCCCTTTTTGGATGCTAACAGTTTGGGTTTGGGGGGAAATGATATAACGTGTAGATATGCAAATTAGATTCCCCACCTGTGATTTCAGGAGGCAGGCCAACTTTCAGGTCAAATTCAGCCATTCAAATCCTGAGTGTAAAAGCTCTGCTCAGCTTACAATTTCAAAGTCCTCTTCAGGGGAGTTCATAAATGCAGCTGCAGTGAATGGGCTGAAGCGTCCTGAGCTATACAGGGCTGGGTCATTCATCATTCAGCAAGACTTTTCTCCAACTCAATTCAGCTTTTTTCTCTTTGTTAATAATAGAGCATTTAGGGTGGTTTGTGGTTTCAGGTTTATCTGCTTCCTCAGCCAAATTATACTCCCCAATGCATAAATATCTTCTGGGGAATCATAGCCACTGACAGGGAAAAAATTATTTGCCTTCTCAAAGGATCAGTACAATGGTCAGGAGCTGAGAGATTGAAATATTTAGATAGAAAGGCCAGAAAGGATCCTGATTCATAATAGACAGGCTGTGAAATGGGATGGAAAAAAAACAGTGGACCAGTAGTCTATAGTACTGTGTTTCAGGCCCACATCAGTTACTCACTGTGACCTTCACCTCCATGAGCCTGTGTCTTCATGTTTAAAATGGAGATAAATCCTTCTTTGCTTTTATCACTTCAATACTAATTTCATGATTAATTGATACCATGATGAGTCATTGGAGAAGAATTCCAATGGATGACTTCTCCATAGGAAAATTCAATGAGATTATGCATGTGAAAGAACATTGTATTTATAAATACTTCAGCATCATACTGTATAAGATATTGTTATCACTAGCTGCATAGTGGCATAGAACTGGAGACTAAAAGACTTCAACAATATATGTTTATAAGATTTCATATATCAGTTTCCAGAAGCTAAGAAGTAATTGCTATATTACGTAAAAAGCAGTATTGAAGTGAAGGAAGAATAGGCATTTTCTAGTTCTGTTCCCTGGAATTCCATTCCCCCAGCTGAGTTCTATTTTTCACTGTTGGTGTGTTGTTGTGGTTCCCTCATGTCTGATTCCTTGTGATCCCACGGACCACAGAATGCCAGGCCCTTCTTTCCTCCATTAACGTGTTGGACACCCTCCAGTCTGAGGGGCTTATCTTCTGATGTCACATCTTTTAGCATTTTAGTACTGTCCGTGAAGATTTCTTGGCAGAGATATTGGAATGCTTTGCTATTTCCTTTGCTAGTGGTATATTGTTGGTATATTGGCTATCTATATTCTCTAACATTCAAGGAAATGACAAGATTTTTCCTATGCCTTCTCTTGACAAAACCTTGGAGTCAGAAAGGATTATCTCTATTGTGGCTTCTTCCAACCCCACCTGCTGCTAACTTTCCATCTCCCTATTTTCCATCCTTTTGACTATTTTAAGATGCCCTCTGGCCACACCAACAAATATTCAATGCCTTCTTGGTTTCTGCCCCCCTTTTAATATTAAAAATTGCTCCAAAGAATTATGCATGTAGTTAAATTACAGTCCACCCATCAATCCATTGAGCCATTCATCCAATATGTATTAAGTGCTGATTATATGGAGTGCAAATAAAGTGTGATATATAATAAAAGTGCTTTTTGTCATACTGGCTAAGAATACCACTGGTATTACTGATAAATAACCCATGATAGAGGAATTTTCCTCATCTTTGAGTAAAGCAGAAGAAGCATTTTGAGAATGGAAACCTTTTGGGACTCCTGAAATCATACCATGAAAAATGCCAAACTTGTCTCCTCCCATATAACACCAATCCTGATCTAATCCATATATCCACATGGTGTTGGCTCCGAGTCTGTTGCTGCTGGCTTGTTTCTGGATTTCCTTGATCCCTTTGTGCAGGTGCGGTTCATAGATCCTTCCTGGAAAGGGGAGGAGAAGGATAAGTGTGTGGAGGCAAACTATGGTAGAGGATGAATTCTCTGTGCCTGCCTGTCTTAGAATGGAAGCTTTTTAAAATTTCTAGACCATGATTTTCTCTTACGATGCACAGAAGACTGTGGTATAAGAGGAGCACAGGGTCTGGAACCATATCCTAGCCTCTGCTGCTAATTGATTGTGGGCCTGTGGATAGGTAACTTGACCTCTCTGTGCCTCAGTTTTCCCATCCATAAAATGAAGAGCTTGGACCAGATCAAAGGATAGCCAGCAACACTCAGAATTCAACCAGAACCAGGTTAAAATGTAATCGGGAAATACTTAACAAAATAAATACAAATAGAATATTGATAATGTTAATACATAGTCTTCTAAGTCAATATGTGGCCTACAGGAATATCTATATCCATATTTATATCTATGTTTATATCTATCATCTGTATATCTATTTCTGTATATTTCTGTCTTGGTAGATATAGCTATACACACACACACACACATATATATATATATATATACATACATATATATGTACATACAAGATACAGAGTAGATGGAAAGTATTCTTTGAGGGGAACGCACAACCCATTTGGGGAAAGGTAAAAGCTTCTTGAGGAAGGTAATATTTGAATTGAATCTTGGAGGAATCCAATTCTCCAGAGCCAATGCTTTTTCCACTATACATACTGGTTTTTAGGAAGAAAGCATTTGAAGCATTTATTAAGCACCTTCTATATGATAGGCACTGTGCTAAGCACTTTATAAATATTTTCTCATTTGATCCTCCCAATAACCTTGGGAGGTAGCTGCTCTTATAATGCTCATTTTACAGTTGAGGAAATGGAAGTAGACCAAGGTTGAATTCAGGATCACACAGTTAGTGTGTGTCTGAGGTCAGTTTTGAACCCAGGTATTTCTGACTTCGGGCCCAGTACCTCTCTTCACTTCACCACTTAGGTTCAAAGAACCTAGGCTGAGATGGAGCTGTCAGTAAAGGCTTCATGGAGAAGGAGAACTTGAGACAGTTCTTGAAGGAGAGATAGACTTTTGATAAGTGGATAGGAGGATGTTCTAATGGGAGAAGCAACAATTGCGGTGAAAGAAGTCTTTCAATAAGAACCCACAATGATTACAGTTTGGAATCATAGAAATCTGCCCCCTTAAGACAGGATTACAGATAGAATACAGAGGCGTCCCACAGATCCCACCCCACCCCGAGCCCATCCCTGGTCTTAAAGTTGTTCTCTGAGGCTCTCCAGAGAAGTTGATCTTCCCTATCCATTATGCATTAACAGAGTGTGCTGTGACCCTGAAGAACTGTGCTTCACTTCCTCATCTGTAAAATGAGGGGAGTGGCCTAGGTGTTATATAAGGCCTCTTCTAGTTCTCAATCCTATGGTCCTTGAAATCTTGATTGTTTGACCTATGTCCCTACTGCCTCTTTAAAGGCATATCTAGTCTTTTTTTACCTTACCCTTTAATCCCATTACTGAATTAGACTATTGTTACACCATTTTGCCTCTCCTCAACTTGAGCCTTCTCCTTTCCAATTCAGTAATATCACTAATTATGCCTCATAGGCAAAGATGTCTTGGGTCTTTGGAATCATGGGTTTTGGATCTGGAAGGGATCTTAGAGATCTAGTCTGATTCTCTCACTTTATAGATGAGCAAACTCAGGTCTTCTGGGAATGAGCATTTACACCTAGGAAATTGGCAATGGCTGCAGTTCAGGGCTTGATTTATTGTTTTGTTGATTGTCTAGACTTAAGAAAGTGTTAATAATGCAGATTAAACTTAAAAGTGATTCTTAGATATATATTCCCCATCAACATCCCCTCACCCCCGAGAGATGGTTGTTAAGCATTTATCAACATACTCCTGCTTCTAGAAAATAATCTACATCACTCTGTCACTGATGCTAAACAGTGACATTGAGAGGCAACTAGTGAGGCACAAGGAGGACATGCCAACAAGATTCTAGAATAAAATGGTTGCATAATATGAATATGTATATACATTTGCATCTAATATCCACATACCTATATACTTTTTTGTATGTGTAGAATAAACCCACAAACATCTAACCCTTTGCAAAAGCAGTACAGTCAGAATTTTCCCCTTCTTCCTTTCATAGGCAAAACCTATTCTCTCTCTCTCTCTCTCTCTCTCTCTTTCTCGGCACTTTCTTTGTTTTCCCTTGAAAGACTATATTTAATGTATATTTTAACCTGGTTTCACTTATACACAAATTTGTATGAACTCCAGAGATTAGGACTGATTAATATGATTTACCTCAGCCACAGTATCCTGATCTTCATTCTCAGTGGTTTAATTATCTTTGTGACTCTGCTCTGACCCCTCTCCCAGGGTTCTATACCTTTCTGAAGCTGAAAACCCAAGAATATGATTAATAAGTGTTTGACTTGTTGACTATGTGACATAGTTCTTATCTAAAAACCTCTTTTGAAACCTCACCTCTTTGGAACACAGCTGAGACCCAGGAAGTACAGAAGAAAGGTCTCTGAGCAGCCAAAACATCCCATACGTTGGATGGTCCACACACTAAACCTCATGCATTCTATTCATAAGAGAGCCCTCATAGGGAGTCTATACATTCTTTACTTTCCACACAGTTCTACAATCTTTGTTACTCCACGGGGCTGTTGTGAGGTGAAAACCATAAGCAACCATCTAAATAGTTTTTTTTTTTCACTACCACCAATTTTTCAAGTCTGCAGTAGATTAAAAGAGAAAGGATAGCCTACTAAAGCTGGCATTCTGATAGTGGTGGGGAAGTGAGCAATGCCAGTGGACAGAAAGGAAATAGACAAACTATAAAAAGCAGGCATGAGAACAGCAAAACAATGGCCTGTGAGGCCATTCAGTGTATTAGTAGAGCTCACAGCTTGTCATCCTTTGGGGCAAAATTGTGTTGTAGCAAAGTATAATAATAAATGTTCATAATGATATGAACATTTCATTAAGATCATTAAGATAAAGGTTAAATCAAAAGGACTGTGTGCGCTCCGTTTTAGAGACAGCTTCATCCCCAATTGTTAAGAGAAATAATAATTATTTTTTTAAATGATGATCAAAAAGTTTAACCCTGAGCTGTCTGGAAAGCTCTAGTTCACCTTTGGATTTTCCAGTTTCAGCCAGAAGACCCGGAGCTGCCTCTCTGATTCAGTGGAGTAAATCAGTTGGTCAAGTGGGCAGGAAGTTCACAAAGTGAATGTAGATTTTGGCTCAGGTACTGATGATGCTCATCACAGGCTTGTGAGGTGGTGTCACTACCAGAGCAGGTAGGAGGAATGGTTAGCTCCGAAGGTCATTTTCAAACATAATGAGGTGATAATGAGGAGAAAATGGCCTAATCTGTGACTTGGCCTCCTTCTCACCAAGCTGTTCAGAACTGGGGAGGTGGCTGTAATCCTGGCTATAAAATGGGCTTTTAACATGGCTGATTTTGGCAGGGATAGCAAGACCCTAAAGAAGCAAGTGCCTGCCAGTCCTGGCTTTGAAAATAAACCAATTAATTAGATAAGTATAGTTCAGGAAGGAGGCACAGCAGAAAGGCCCCATCTGGTTGGATTCTTGCATTGTTTTATGTATAAGGAAAATAGTGATTTAAGGGAAAAGAAATGAAAAGAAAAAGTGTGTTTGGGCTGAGAAAATTGTCTTATGGGCAGGAGCCTTACTGATGTAGAGAAGGTGATGTAGAGACCCCTGCAAAATAAGATATTCCACTAGAAGCAGTGAAAAATCCTAATTAGCATTGGCCATACCATGACTAATAATTCTGAGCTGGGAGGGAGGGTGGACAAGAGAACCTTTGAACTCCCATCCACTGCTAAGATTGTGTGATTCTGATACCTAGAGTGCAATGTTCAGAACTTCTAAATTTACTCCTCTCAAAAGGTATTCCCCGTGCTTCCATTTAAGAAAAAAATCATCTGTTTTCACTGTGAATCTTACCCCCTTTTCTCTATTACCTCATCTCCCACACAGCAGTAAGAGTGCTCTCACAAGTCCCTGAGCCCAAGTTCCAGGCCTCTAAGTAACATCTGGAGGATTCAAGTTGGCTTCCTATCCTAGACAGATGTTTTGGGATTCTTACATCAGCCCTAGATTTCACAAGGAACTGCAGCATCGAGGAGCTACAATGGTTCCCCACTGTATATGCCATCAAAATCCATATTCCATAACCTACAATTTAAGGCTCTGCAAATGGTCCCAAACTAACTAACCGACCTTATTTCGCACCGCTCTCCAGAGTAAATCGTTATCAATGGCAACTTGGAAAGTAAGTGTAGGATATTGTTTGTTTCTGATTCAATCATTCAGTAAACAAATATCTATTTACTCAACATCTATGATATGCTTATCTCTGGGTTAAGCACTACAGAGGGATTCCCAAGAAAGGGAATGTGTGGTTTTTCCCTTCCTGGATGGAGCTTACTCTGTAGTTCAAGACAAACAAGCATGACATGAATGAATAGAGAACTGTTTCATCTCTCCATAAGATAGCAGGAAGGTCAATGGCCAATGAAAATAACCTGCCCTTAAGAACTGGTTTGGGGCGGGGTGGGGTAGAAAAGTGGTGAAATGTTTGCTATACTTGGAGTCCGATAGTTTATTTTCAAAATATGGGAGTAAACTTAGTAACAGATTATGAATCTGAGATGAATTAGAGATGAATCAGAAACCCTAGTATGAAGCTAGGGTAGTAGCAGTAATTCACCAAACATTTATTAAGCACTTCATATAGGCTATGTGCTGGAGAAAACAAAGAAAGGCAAAAAAGAGTCTCTGTTATCATGTCTAATGGGAGAAATAATATGCAAGTAACCATATAAAACCAAATATATACAGGAAAAATTGGAGATAATTAACAGAAGGAAGCTACTCATACCTAGGGGGTCAGAAAAGACATCTTTTAGAAGGTGAGATTTTAGCTGGGACTTGCCAGAAGCCAGGAAAAACTGCTAGTCTCAGAGTCAAAAGTCTTGGATTCAGTCTCAGTTCTCACAGCTTTCTAGCCGTGTTACCTTGTATAAATCCCTTCCCTTCTTTAAACCTCAATTTCCTCAACCGTACAGTGAAAGGATTCGATTAGATAGGCTCCTCCAATTCTAATGTTATGAATTTATGACTAAGCTAAAGTCAAAACCAAAAAGTCACGGAAATACACCAAATTTAAGGTTCTGGAAGAATGGAGATGTCAAATACGACAGAGCCAGATGAGAGGATTGAATACACAAGTAGGGGAGATCAAAAAACGGGAGGAAGTCAGAGTCAAAATGGCAGAATAATAGTTGAGTTGGGGAAGCTTGAGCAGGACATGGAGAAGTCAGAGAGGTCACTTCCTAAATGATGACCTCCATTTTTTTTTCCCAGTGAAGTAACATTTGAGATCATTTCCTGAGAGAGATATAGATAGAGGTACTTGTAAGTCTAAGGGCTTGGAGGGAGAAGGGTTTCAAACATTCACTGTGGAGGATATGAATCAGTAAACAATAGAATACTTACTGTGTAGCAGTGAGTTGTAGCTGAGATTGGATAGCTGATGTTTGTAGTGGACCCACTCAATGGAGCTGTTGGACCTCCTAAGCACCATTTAGTAGTATGGAAGTGGATGCAAGCTAGAATGATAAGAATTCATTGGAACTACCAAGCCTGTAGGCAGGGATTGGAAGAGATGGAAAGACTGTGAATCTAATACTGAATTTCTTGAGAAAGGACAGAATGGTAGACTAAGGCAGCTGTTTGTGCTCTCCTTTTTGCGGAAATGTCCAGAAATGTGAAGGTATTGCTAGATGGCCTGTGTCCTAATCTCCATCTCCCACTAATTTTTAGGGTGAATTTCAGTAATCTATTCAACCTCTCCAGGCCTTTTGTCCCTTCTTCTATTAGATTATTCTCATTATAATCCATAAAGGCTCATCATAAAGAAATACAGTTCAGTGGAAAGAGAACTGGACTTGGAGTCAAGAGAGAGGCCTGAGATCAAATCCTGGTTCAGACCCTTACTAGTTGTGTGACCCTGAGCCATATTCTTAACTTGGGCTTCATCATCTGTGAAATGGCCATAATAATACTTCTAATTCCCTGTTCACAGAGTCATTGTGAGGAATGTATTCTTTGAAATTTAGAGTGCTATGTAATTGTGAGTTATTAATCAAATGAAGTGGGAAGTGCTGTGAAAAATCAATGGTTGGTGTTCTAATTAGGGTTGTAATGTAATTCAACTAGGGTGCAATGAGAGGGATTCCCAAGACATGTAAGGCAGCAGGAATCAATGCATAGAGAGATCAGTGAACCAGGAGTGGGGGACCTGGTTTCCAATAAGGGCTCTATCACTAACTGGACATGTGACCTTGGAGAAAGCAATTCACATCTCTTGGCCTAGGTTCGCATATCTATAAAATGAAGAGTGTGAACCGGAATACTTCTAAGGTCTGAAAGTCTATCAAGTAGCAGAACACAATAATAATAACAATGATAAATAACACTTAGGTAGTGATGTGAGCCAGGTGCTATGCTGAGTGCTAGACAATTATGATTTCATTTGATTCCCGCCCAGGAAGATTGGTGCTTTTATTATCCCCATTTTATAGAACTGAGACAGACAGAAGTGAAGTGATTCGACCAAGGTCCTGGAGCTAGTAAGTGCCTGAGGCTGGATTTAAGTTAGGTCTTCCTGACTCCAGGCCTGGCACTGTATCCACTGTACCACCTTAGCTATGGTAGATAGAATGGTGGACTTGGAATCAGGAAGGACCTGAGTTTGACTTCCACTTCAGACTAGCTGTCTGTCCCTGGGCTCTCTAAGCCTAAATGTCCTCACCTATGAAAATACAATAATAACAGCACCTGCCTCTTAGGTCTGCTGTGAGCACCAAATGAGATAACGTGGTGAAATAGTCTGTGAATCTTAAGATGCTTTCTAAATTTCAACCACTCTGACGACTACTGATCTCCAGACTGGTGGGAAGCTGATGACAGAAGTGATGAGAGGTGGAGTGATAGGTTCTGAGTCAGTTTAACAGGGCTAGCCCCTCTCCCGTCTCCAAGGGGCTAACTGGTGTTCTTTACCTAGTTTTTAATCTAACGCAGGACAAAGATTCTACTTTGAAAAAGGATCCCAGCTTAGTTAAGTCATTTACTGGGTGCCGTAACCCCAGGAAGAGATATAGGATGCAATGTTGTACAGTGAAAAGAAGGAAGAATTTGGAGTCAGAGGACTGAGTTTGAATCCTGGATCTGTTGCTTAGTACCTGTGTGACTGTGAGTAAATCACTTAAGCTATGTGGACGTCAACTCCTCATCTGCAAAATTAAACATTTGGAGTAAATATTGTCTAAGGGCCCTTCCAGCTCTGTATCCACAATCCTATGTCTACCCAAGGAAAGGATTGGATGAGGCTTTTGTGATAGTGTTGGAAGCCTCAGGTTTGACTCTTCCCTCTATTGTCCCCTTTCATATCTATTCCTTTACCAAGTCACTTCTACATCTCTCATATGGAAGCCCATTGAAATCACAATAGTCTAGGTCTTTGTTAATATTTATCTTGATTATTTACTCCAACTGCATCCCAAGGAAGTTATCATGCCTCTGCCCTCTCTCCTCCCCAATTCATACTTCAAACTAACCTTTCTTATTCAGAAATCTGTTCATGTCTATTAAAAATCATCAATAACTCCCTCTTGGATAAATTTTCAAACTCCTTTTCCTGGCATTTAAGGTCCTCCGCAATCTCATGCCACTCTGCCTTTCTACCTGGATTAGTTACTATTCTTAGTACTCTGTTGTTGTTGTTGTTGTTCAGTCATGTCTGACTCTCCGTGACCTAATTTGGGGTTTCCTTGGCAAAGATATTGGAGTGGTTTGCGGTTTCCTTCTCTAGCTCATTTTACAAATGAGGAAACTGAGGCTGACAGGGTTAAGCAACCTGCTGAAGGTCACACAGCTAATAAGTATCTTAGACTGGATTTGAACTCAGTTCTTCCTGACCTCAGGCCCAGCACCCTACCCACTGTGCTACCTAGCTGAAATCCTTTAAGACAGAGCAGCTTTGCTACCTGAACACACCTTGAGGTTCCTTCTTCTGTGCTTTTTCTGCTTTGTCCTAAGTTGCATCGCAGATGACTTGTTCAACTCCTTGTCTATTCCTGAAGAATATTTAGTCTCCTCTCAACCTTCTCTTCCTCAAGTCAATGATGCCACTTCTATTAACTCTTTCCTAGCCTAGAGCTTATTTTGCAAACTTCAGTCATCATTGCTGATGTTCTCAGAACCTTTTACCCAAGGTGTCATGTCTATCTTCACCTGCTGATTCCAGAACTACTGGTTAGAAGAGTTGCTCACCCAGGTCCTCCCAAGTGTACTGTGACCCAAGCAGTTCCAGAAACCAAAAGCAAATTCAGAGTTTCTACGACTCTTCTGCTTTGCCTCGTAAATAATTAACTGCCATGGGACGGTCTTGAAGACTGCTTCCCGGAGCCATAGAACACTCTGGCTGAAATCTATGTTAAAGAGTACTTAATCCATTCCCTCCCCCATTTTGCAGATGAGAAAACTGGGGTTCAGGTAGAATAAAAAAATGGAGCAACTTTCTTAAAGTCTCATATCAAGTCAGTGGCAAGGTCATGACTAGAACCCAAATAACTAAAACTGACTTCCGGTCTAGTCTTCCTTCCACCTTGTCATGCTTCTTCCTTCAGAGTAAGTATAAAAATAAATGATCATATAACCCAAGCACCCCCTGCTCTGAAATTCACACAGTAAAGGAGCTGGGTGGTTTTTGTTTGGACTCCATCCTAAATGTCAGCACAGCTACTCCTGACGCTTAAAAGACAATCAGTCCCACAAGGGGTGGGGGGCAGGGACATTGGGCTGCCTTATGATTGAAATACCAGGATGGCATTCCCTGCCTCTTTCTCCATCTCCGCCTCCATCACCTTAACATTCCCATTCCCAGTGACCTCTGTCTAAGCATCTGTGACGGGTGGAGTGTTTGAAGCAGAGAGTGGGAGAGCACGATTCAGTGTCTCTTCCATCCAATTAAAATGTTTTACTATCATTCCTTTTTATCTTGCCTTTGTAATTGGATTCCCAGTTTCTCAATTTTCATGGCAGTGAAGGGAGGGGAAAAATGATAGTGGGTATCTGATAAAAATAAAATGCTGTGATTTAATTTCTGCTGAAAGGGTTCGGCTCTTGCCTTTATGAGCCCTTTTGAAAGTGTTCCAGAGAAACTGACCTAGTAAGGGTGTTCCTGGTCGCTCCTGCTGTGTAATCAAAGGGTCTCAGAGATTCTAGGTACTGTGAGACGATGAAAATGTAAACTAACTTGCTAAGATTCCAACTGACTGGTTCCAGCCCCACGGAGGCTGCAGAGGGGACGCTTTGTCAGATGATAACAAGATTGGGTTGTATATGCTGCCGTGTCTTATTCTACTGGGACGTTTCTGTATTAGAAGACTCCCAGCATTCTTGAACAAGGGGTCACTGGGGTGGTAGTAGGAGAAACTTGAGCTGACCTTCTCAAGAAATTCAGTAATTATGAAAAGGAAAAAAAAAACAAACATGCGATGAGCCACATTTAAATATATATATATATATATATATATATATATATATATATATATATATATATATATGTATATCAGAAGTGGAAGGACTTGCTGAAGTCCTGACCCTAAGAGTGGGAAAAGAGCAAATAGTGGAAAGAGCCCTGGCTCTGGAGTCAGAGGCACCAGATTCAAATGCTGCCTCATGCTTACTACCTTGGTGAGCTTGGGCAAATTGCTTAGCCTCCTTTAGCCTCAGCGTCCTCATCTGTAAAATGGGAAAGGTGGACTAGAGCACCTCGGAGGTCCCCTCCAGCTCTAGATCTATGACCCTATGAGACAATCTTTCAATAAAGTATGAGAGATTCAGGGTAGAAATGGGGTGGTTTAGGGGCGGAGCCAAGATGGCGGCTGGTAAGCAGGGAATAATGTGAGCTCCGTACGGAGACCCTCCAAAAACTTATAAAAAATGGCTCTGAACCAATTATAGAATGGCTGAACCCACAAAACAGCAGAGGGAAGTAGGGCTCCAGCCCAGGACAGCCTGGATGGTCTCTGGGTGAGGTCTATCCCACACGGAGCTGGGAGCTGGGAACTGGGAGCTGGGAACGGAGTGGAGCAGAGCCCAGTCTGAGCAGCGTGGACCATCCAGACCAGAAGACGGGCGGAGGGGGCCCTAGCACCCTGATTCAGTGAGCTGCGGCAGTTACACTTCTCAACCCACAAACACCAAAGACTGCGGAGAAGGTTAGTGGGAAAAGCTGCGGAAGTGGAAGGAGTTCGCGGTTCCGCTTCCAGCCCCGGGGGCAGCGGAGGTGGGGCAGCTACAGCTGTTGTTACTTCCGGCTCCAGGCCCACCTGGTGGGAGGAATTAAGTGGCGGATCAGAGAAGGAGTGCAACAGCCTGCTGAAGATCTAAGCCCAGTCTGGACTGGGGGTTCTTGGGGAAGGAGTAGTGCGGATCTGACAGAGCTGGCACCTCCCCCCCAAACGTGGAACATAGAACTTGTTAGTCTACAAGCAGTCATACCCTACTGAAAAACTCAAGGGTCAAGTTAGTTGGCTGGGAATATGGCCAGGCAGCGAAAACGCACCGAGATTCAGTCTCAGACTTTGCATTCTTTCTTTGCTGACAAAGAAGACCAAAACATACAGACAGAAGAAATTAATAAAGTCAAAGAGCCTACAACAGAAACCTCCAAGAAAAACAGGCACTGGTCCCAGGCCATGGAAGAGCTCAAAAAGGAGTTGGAAAAGCAAGTTAGAGAAGTAGAGGAAAAATTGGGAAGAGAAATGAGAAGGATGCGAGAAAACCATGAAAAACAACTCAATGACTTGCTAAAGGAGACCCAAAAAAATACTGAAAAATACACTGAAGAAAACAACACCTTAAAAAACAGACTAACTCAAATGGCAAAAGAGCTCCAAAAAGCCAATGAGGAGAAGAATGCCTTGAAAGGCAGAATTAGCCAAATGGAAAAGGAGGTCCAAAAGACCACTGAAGAAAATACTACTTTAAAAATTAGATTGGAGCAAGTGGAAGCTAGTGACTTTATGAGAAATCAGGATATTATAAAACAGAACCAAAGGAATGAAAAAATGGAAGACAATGTGAAATATCTCCTTGGAAAAACCACTGACCTAGAAAATAGATCCAGGAGAGATAATTTAAAAATTATTGGACTACCTGAAAGCCATGATCAAAAAAAGAGCCTAGATACCATCTTTCAAGAAATTATCAAGGAGAACTGCCCTGATATTCTAGAGCCACAGGGCAAAATAGAAATTGAAAGAATCCATCGATCACCTCCTCAAATAAATCCCAAAAGGAAATCTCCTAGGAATATTGTTGCCAAATTCCAGAGCTCCCAGATCAAGGAGAAAATACTTCAAGCAGCCAGAAAGAAACAATTTGAGTATTGTGGAAACCCAATCAGAATAATCCAAGATCTAGCAGCTTCTACATTAAGAGATCGAAGGGCTTGGAATGCGATATTCCGGAGGTCAATGGAGCTAGGATTAAAACCTAGAATCACCTACCCAGCAAAACTGAGTATCATGTTCCAAGGCAAAATATGGATTTTCAATAAAATAGAGGACTTTCAAGCTTTCTCAGTGAAAAGACCAGAACTGAATAGAAAATTTGACTTTCAAACACAAGAATCAAGAGAAGCACGAAAAGGTAATCAAGAAATGGAAATTGCAAGGGACTTACTAAAGTTGCACTGTTTTGTTTACATTCCTACATGGAAAGATGATGTGTATGATTCATGAGACCTCAGTATTAGGGTAGTTGAAGGGAATATGCATATATATGTTTATGTATATATATAAGTGAATGTGTATGTATGTATGTATCTATGTGTATATGCATGCATGTGTATGTAGGTATATATATGTGTGCTTTTATATATGTATATACATATATATATATATATGTAAAAGAGAGAGAACAGACACAGGGTGAGTTGAAGATGAAGGGAAGATATGTAAAAGAAATAAAATGAAATTAAGGGATGAGAGAGCAACATACTGAGAGAGGGAGACAGGGAGAGATAGAATGGGGTGGATTATCTCGCATAAAGGTGGCAAGAGGAAGCAGTTCTGTGGGAGGAGGGGAGAGGGCAGGGGAGGGGGGAATGAGTGAACCTTGCTCTCATCAGATTCGGCCTGAGGAGGGAATACCATACATACTCAGTTGGGTATCTTACCCCACAGGAAAGAAGAGGGAGGAAGATAAAAAAAATAAAAGGGGGGGGATGATGGAGGGGAGGCCAGATGGGGGTGGAGGTAATCAAAACAAACACTTTGGAAAGGGGACAGGGTCAAGGGAGAAAATTCAATAAAGTGGGATGGGTTGGGAAGGAGCAAAATGTAGTTAGCCTTTCACAACATGAGTATTGTGGAAGGGTTATACATAATGATACATGCGTGGCCTAGGTTGAAGTGCTCGACTTCTTAGGGAGGGTGGGTGGGAAGGGAAGAGGGGAGAGAATTTGGAACTCAAAGTTTTAAAAACAGATGTTCAAAAACAAAAAAAAAGTTTTTGCATGCAACTAAAAAATAAGATACACAGGCAATGGGGCGTAGAAATTTATCTTGCCCTACAAGAAAGGAAGGGAAAAGGGGATGAAAGGGGAGGGGGTGATAGAGGGGAGGGCTGACTGGGGAACAGGGCAACCAGAATATATGCCATCTTGGAGTGGGGGGGAGGGTAGAAATGGGGAGAAAATTTGTAATTCAAACTGTTGTGAAAATCAATGCTGAAAACCAAATATGTTAAATAAATAAATTATTTAAAAAAAAAAAAAAGAAATGGGGTGGTTTGAACTAGGACGTGACCAAATGCCTAGGCTCGCTTCTACTTCTACCTTCTTGGGACTCTTTCCTCTGGTTAGGTCTTGAGTCCTCAAATGGCCAGTGTATAAAAATCATATACAGGCAAACTTCAGTTAAAAATATCCCAAGAATTGAAGCTGACTGAAAATCATAAATTGCATCCAGAGTCAGTTAGTGAGTACCCCGTCACGGATAGGATTCAAGCAAAAACTGGATAACCACATGGAGAATTTTTGGGTAAGAGTTGAACTACATGGTATCTAAAGTACCTTCCAACTTTGGGATCCAAGGATTCTTTGTCTGCTAGGCCATTGGAGATGCTAAACTGGAGACTAAGTGAATGGTCAGGGCTTGGAAATTATGCATCAGAAAGCTCTCTGTACCTCTGCTGACATAGATCCCTGACATAGAGCCCTACTTTCTCCCTGACTTTCACAAGGCCACAGTAGTCACTCCCTCCTCTAGTTGCCTGGTGAAGCAGAAGGACCCTAGATTTAGATCCAGAGGACCAGACTTCAAATCCTGGCTCTGCTAATAGTAGCATGGTGATCTTGCGCCCATCCATGCCTTCCCCTCCCTGGGCCTTAATTTCCTCAGGTATAAAAAAAAAGGATTGGAATAGGTGATCTATAAGGTACTTCTCAGCTCAAATCCTTTGATGCTATGCCACTTGTTGATAGTGGTTATTGTCTGTGACACTTCAAGGACACTTAACTTAGACTGTCTCAATCTGTTAGCTGTCTTCACTTTCCATGAGCATTTAACACATGTTTCTTAAGCACCTACAATATGCAAAGCAAAGGATTGTTTTAATATTCTTTTGAATTCGGCAAATAAGTGTTTAATGGAATTGAAGTTCATGCATGTTTCAGGACTGCCTTCTTCAATTCAATTAAAAAATTCCTGTTCTATATGAGGCATTCTATCCCAGGAGTACAAAGACCAAAAAAAAGTGAAATAGCCCTTTCACTCAAAGAACTTACATCTTAATGGGGGACATGGAATTTATGAAGATAATTACAAAATACAAAGTCATTTTAAGAGCAAAAGGGCATTGACACTTGGGAGGACCAGGAAAGTTCCCATATGGGAAATATCAGCTGAACTGTGCTTTCACCAGAAGCTAGAAATTCTAGGTAGATGAGGAAGGAGTCCATTCCAGACATGGGGAAGAGTTGCCTTCAAAGGCAAAGATTACAGACAAGGAGCATAGATTTAGAGCTGGAAGGGACCGTAGAGGCCATGAGTCCAGTGGAATGCACAGAGAGATGGAATGTCATGTATAGAATGCAGCTATTAGAGCCTTTTTAGTATGATTGAGGGAGTGTGAAAGGAATTGGAAAGAGAAGTAGGAGCCAGATTGGGGGGGCGGGGCTTGAAATGATAGGCTAAGGATTCTGACTTTTCTCTTAGAGACAACAGGGAACCACTGAAGATTTTTGAGTAATGGAGTGACATGGTCATATCCGTGCTTTAAGAATATCAATCTGGCAACCCTGTGGAGGATGGTTTGGAGAGGCCAGACACTGGAAGCAATGAGACCAATTAAGAGGCTGCTACAGTAGTCTAGGTGAGAGTTGATATGCACCTGAACTAGGGTGGTGGCTTTGTGAGTGGGGGGAAAGGGACTCAGGATTCCACATGTATAATCGGTGGAACTTGGCAACTAATTGGACATATGGATGAACAAGAGGGAACAGTTAAAGGTAATTCAACTGAAGCTCTCTCCTGACCTAGTCTTTTGGTTTTTTTAGTTCACAACCTTCTCTTGGCTGGGAGCAATATATACTTTACCTTATACCAAATTCTACTATAAAGCCCTTACTGTTGGAATGAGGTTCCAATCTGTCTATCAATCAAAGATCAGTGAAGGAGTCCTTATTGTGTACTTCCTTGGTGTCCAGCCCTGTGCTAGGCAGTGTAGGACACATTTGCAGGGTCTAAGACATGGACTTTGACTTCTTGAAGCTACAATACAGTTGATGAGTCAAAACATACATATGTATTCTAGTAAGGTAAAAAATAATGTATGAAAAATTGATTTCTTTTTAAATTAAGGGGAAGTTATTTCCTTTAGTACTTTGTCTCATGATAACTCAGAGAATCAGTTACCAGGTGATGAATTTTTTTAACCTTAGCAGCTCACTGAGTTCCTAATGAGGGTTTCTTAACCTGAGGCTCCAATCTCTCTGTCTCTGTCTCTGTCTCTCTGTCTGTCTCTCTCTCCCTCCCTCTCTCCCACTCTCCTCTCTTTCTGTCTCTCTCATATATATACATGCATATATAAGCATGTACAACATATGTAAATATATATGGACAACTATTTCACTATAATTGCTTTCCTTTGTAATCCTATGTGTTGATGAATTTTAAAATATTACTTTGAGAAGGGATCCATAGCTTCACCAGACTTCCAAAAGGGCTCCAGGACATAAAAAAAGGTTAAGAACCCCTGCCCCAAAATATGGAGAGGTTGTAGTCCTCAGAGACAAAGGGAACACACTGAAGAAGTCATTGAGCCTTTGAAGTTTGAGGTCTGATGGTAATACAGGTCCTCCAATACTCCCCTACTTAAAAATGACTTCATTATAGATGGAGAGGGATATTCTTTTTATCTACAGAGCTAGGTCTCAGTAAAAAAATTCATTTGTTTTTCACATGTTTCCAGATCCTGTTGCTGTGCCCACCCTAACCCTTGCCTCCAGGGTACTCAGTGCCCTCAGGCTGCCTTCTGCTTTCCCATAGCTTCACATGGGTTATTCATAAGCCTGACCCTGCTTATCTCCACCATTTGTAAACTCTTTGCTATTTCTGTCTCAGGCTACAGAATCTAGCCAATACCCACAGTAGTGCCTTGTCTACCATCCCCGTATCTTGGCTGAAATTTCTGCACCCCATCTGACAGTCTCTCCTGATCTCTGAGGCTTTCCTAACCTACTGCCATGGCAGTACAGGGACTTTTCTGACCTGTAGCAGCTGTAGTGCAAGAGATACTGGCTAAGGAATGGCTAAGTCACACCAAGGGCAAAGCCACAGTGTTCCTTGCAACAGTGTTCCTTGCAGAAAAGGGATAACATCAGGCACCATGCCTAGCACACTTGTATGGGCCCTGCCTAATGCGTGTTATGTTGGGAAGGCTGGTGGAAAGGGGGTGCTAATTGAACTACTATGTGTCTATCTACCATTCTATTGGAAATCTCTGCAACACAGACATAGTTTTTAGTCATATATTTGTGGAAATCTATTAAAATTACTCATGATTATTATCAATGGCTTCTGTTTTTTAAAATGCTTGCACATACCTCATCTTATTCAGGCTAGATGACATCTTAAGTCCCTTCCTGTTCTGAGTCAATAATTTTGTTTGAGTCAGGATACTTACCTTTTTTGGGTTCAGTTTTTTAATCTGTAAAATGAGAGAGCTGGATTAAATGACCTCAGAGGTCTCTTTTTGTTCTTTCTATGATTCTTCTGATATTCACAACAAACCTGTGAGGAACTAAAGTCAGGAATGACTAGCCCCATTTTACAGACTGGCAAACTTAAAACCCATTTTACACAGCGAGTGAATGGTGGATCCCAAACTAGAAATCACATTGTAAAGAGGTGTCTTCATTACACATTCTGCTTCCTGTTTTATTTGAACCTCCTTTGGATCAGTTGGTTCTCTTTCTCCCCCATTTTTTAGCATATTTCCAGATCCTGTTGCTGTGCCCCAGTAATATTTTACTGATGAGAGAAAAGTCAGTATAATTCAATGCCCATTGATCTGTTCCAAGTCTGATTCCTTTCCCTTTGCGATAGTCTATGTCTTCCAACAGCATTTTTATCTCATGATGCTCCCTAGGAAATATTTTGGGACTTTGGTGGCATTAGGGGGTAGAAACTGATTTTGTTGACTAAAAGAGTTTTTTCTGTCACTTTTCTCCCTGTTTTGATTGGTGGGTTGCCCTTCTTCCATCTCCCGGGTAGAATGGAAAAGTGTGAATGGGCTTCATCCTACATATCAATCATGTAACATGGCAAAGGGCAAACAAAAGCAGTCATACAACTGTCCTTAATATTCTACTGGGCATTTCAAGTCTGACACGTTGTCTTTGAGATAGTGAAACAATAAGAATGGAAGTTCCAACCAAACATAAGTCATCTTGGTTACAACACTCTCCTGGACCATTCCCTAATGTTTCCCTTGAATTATCCAAGCTAATGTCTTCTCTAGATTGTAAAAAATTAAAAGGCAAGAAGTGGAACATAGAGGAAGATTAGGAGAACTAACTATGCATAACTTAGCTAAATTATGACCCAGAGGGACCAGAAAACCATCTCTAAGTATTTTATGTAGCTACGTAATTCAGTGACAGGTGATGTGCAAATCCATCAGTGAAGATGAGGCTATAGGCAGTGATGGGGAAGTTTAAAATAACTATTTCTAAATTTTAGGAATAATTAGAAGCAATCAAATGCAATCAATCTGTCAATTAATCAACGGATATTTATTGAGTGTCTACTCTGTACCTAGTACCCAGGTTGGGTCCTGTGGGGGATAGAAAAAGGAATATAATATAAGATATTATAAGAAATACCAGGAGCACACAATCTAGTTCAAAAGATGAGACAAAGATAAATGATCTGGTTGTACAAAGTGTAGTATCTGATTAGGTGCCAGATGAGTGGTAGTAGCAGCTAAGACTTCAGAACAATTCTTTGACGGCTGAGTACATCTTGGAAGTCTTAGAGACTCATAGAATTACAGGCTACTGACTCTTGAAAGGACTTCACAGCCTAGTCTTCCAAGCTGCCTCCTTCCCAGTTCCCTCTTCTACCCCTAATACAGATACATCTCATTTTACAAATAAATAAACTTCATGGAGGTTAGCAATAGTACTTAGCTATTTTTACAGAGAAATGTGTTAAGAAAAAGGCCCACTGGAGTCACAGGATATTTTCCAAAGTGAACAAAAGTCACGCAGAAGTGGACAAGATAGAGCCCTGGAAATTAGGGCATGAACCATTGAAATGTACTCAGCCATTGCTGTTTCTGATTCTGAAGAATGTCTCTCTTCCTCTACAGATAGAGCTGATTAAAAAATAAACACACTCCAAACTCAAGGTCATCATGGTGGCATGTTCAACACTGCAATGAAATTCCTTGGGATGTGGCTGTGGTTCACTGTCCCCACTGTAGGCCTGTGCTGTCTCTATATACTTGGTAATTAGGAGCTCTATTTAATTCCAGATACCTGGACAAGAATCGATAGTGGGAGCATGGGAGGTGTGTGGGTAGGATGGTTTATGTGATGAGTCACACATTAGGTTCCTAATTGATGTGGCTTCTTAGGATGCGGTAATGCCACTGACTCACATCAGTTTCCTATTACCAGGGTTGATGGTTCATCTTTTGATTTCTGCCTCACTCCCAGTGCAGTGTTATTTAAATAAGACCCTATTAGGAGATTTATTTATCACAAGAAAAAGATTTATCCAGGAAAAAAATCCACTGAGACATAGCAATTCCTTTTTCGGAGAAGCCATAAAGAGGACAATAGCAATATTTCCACTGTTTAGGTCGATACAATTATAGGAAGGGGAAAAGCAAGAAGCAAAAAATATAAATTTCACACTCAGTGACCTAGTAATTTGTCAGTCATTTTCTACATTAAACCTAATGCATCCTCTGGGACTCAAGCAGGGGGCTGAAGAGGAAGGAAAAGCAAATGATCTCCCTAGCCCCTATCCTCAGTCCCATTTCCTGGCTTATTCTCTCCCATTCTTGATGTCCCTCTTTCTTGATTCTTCCCTTCTGTATATCTCACTCAATTTCTAGCCCCCATCTCTGTGGTTCCATAGACAGACTTCTCTTTGGCCTTTTTTCTCTGTCTGGTTACTTGAAACTTGGGTCCCTCTCTTTACATCTATTGTGCTTTTTCCAGGGTTGAAACACTGCCTTAATGTCTCCTCAGGACTTAATATGGGACCCAATAAGCATTTGATCGATGTCGGCCCTGTCCGGCTGACCAAAAATGTCAGCTTAGCCAACTTTAGAAAAAGTAGGGGATAGGACAGCCAAAGAGAAAGGGATCTCAAACCTGACTACCCTTGTCATTTCACTATGGCCCTTTTCCAAGCTATGTGCCAATCTTTTTCAATTCAGTTTAACTACTCTTGATTGAGCGTAGTTATGAGGCACAGTAGGGCAGCTAGGTGGCACAGTGGATAGGCCTGGAATCAAGAAGACTTATCTTCATGAGTTCAAAACTATTCACAGATACTTACTAGCTGTGTCACCCTGGGCAAGTCACTTAGTTGTGTTTGCCTCCGTTTCCTCACCTGTAAAAAAGAGCCAGAGAAGGAAATGACAAACCACTCCAGTATCTTTACCAAGAAAACCCCAAATGGGGTCATGAAGAGTTGGACACAAAAATGACTGAACAACAACAAAAATGAGGCACACACTATGGTAGATGACTGAGAAAGGGATGTGCTTGCTGTCTTCAAACATGTGAATAGTTGTTATGGGAAGAGTAAATTAGATGGATTTTGTATAGTTCTAGTGGACAGAAACAAGACCAGTAGATGGAAGTTACATGGAGGAAGATTTTTATCTCAGCAAAAGGGATAACTCTAAGAAAATCTGTGCAACAATGGAATGGATTACTTCACTTAGTAGTGACATCACAGTCATTGGAAGTATTCAAGCAGAAGAGGGGTAACAAGCTGTTATTGATATAATAGAGGAGATTTCTTTACTGGGTAAGAGGACGATCTAGAAGACCTTGTAATATTCCTTGCAATTCCAAGATTCTGTGACTATGATTCTGTAAGAAACAACTTCAGAGAAGAAAATGTCTGTGTAAGCCAGAGTTTTCAGTAAAGGCTCTATGGAAAATATGGAGGCTTGATTTGGATGTAAAAGAATGAGTAGACTTTTAATAAGTAGGATGAGTGGAAGCTTTCCAGGTGGCTGAAATCGCAGAACTAATTTCCCTTATCTTTCTTGTTATCTTTTGTCTAAAAACCAGTGGTTTCTGTTCTCAAGACTAGGATATTTAAAAATTGTCTAAGAAACTTTTCTGTACTTAGAATGGAAAAGGCACACACAAAGGAGTAAACATCCAAGTTGGTCTCTACCTCTCTGGAGGCAACTCAGACTCCAGATGAAGGGGTGAGATATCTTGCTCTATTCTGTCCTCCTCGGAGGTTTAAAAAGTACACAACTGAATTTCAATTCACAATGTGAATCTAGTGATGATGAATGTGAAAAAGATAGGAGAATGATAGTGGCAACACGGACATGAATCATATTCAATCCAACTAGCATTTCTTAAGTACTAATAAAGGATTAACAGTTTTTAATATTATTAATAAATAGTTTAAGTCATGATGCCCTATGTTGCAGATACAAAGACAGAAGCACCAGTCTCTGCCTTCAAGTCATTTCCATTTTATTGGAGGAATAGGAGGTGTAAACAAACAAGTATATGTATGAAAATTTAAAGACATAAAAAGTGTTAATGACTGGGGCATCAGTACAGGCTTTCCATGAGGTAGCACATGAGCTAAGCTTTATAGGAAGCCAAGCATTCTAAGAGATACAGGTGAAAAAAGAGAACATTGCAGGTACAGAGGACAGCCTGTGGAAAGGGATGAGTTGAAATGCCAAGTTCAAGGAACAGTCAGTAGGCTAGTTTGGCTGAAACATATACTTCAAAGAGGTGAATGATGTGCAGTAAGTCTAGAAAGGAATGTGAGAGCCAGATTGAGAAGAACCTGTAATAAGGAACCCTTTAAAGCCTTAGGGCAGGAGAGTGACATGGTGCTTAGAAGACCTAGGTTTGAATTCTGGCTCTGCTTCTTGGGCTAGTCACTTCTTCTCTCTGGTCCTTAGTTTCCTCACCTACAAGACAAGAAGGTTGAGTTAGATGCCCCTTAATGTACCCTCCACCTCTAAATTCTGATCCTATCATATGATGCCAAAGCTTTTGGCTTCTTTTTAAAACCATAGCCACATTACTTTATAATGCTAAAGGGCATCAACAGAATGGAGTCTCTTGAGGCTAGTCAAAATATAACAGGCTTTTAATGTCTGGAGTGGTAATGTTTTTGAACCAGTGTGAGATGTGTAATAAAGAGCTCTGTTAGAAAAGTGTTTGTGTCACTGAGAAGCAGCAGCTAGAATCAAGCTGCTAGCTCTTCACCACCCACAAGTATATTAACCAAGGTGAGCGGTCATTTGGGACCTCTCCTGCTCTCCCTTGAATTGGTTCTTATGCCAAGATAGTCCTTCTGGGCCAGTTAATTGGGACTGGGTACCAAGGAGAGAGCATCTGAAGATGTGGATAGATATCCATACTCAAAAATGTTCAAATGGATTTGTGGGTCTTGATGACTTAAATGTTCCTTCCTATGATGTAGATCCCATGGGGTTCCTATCCTGGAATCCATTAATTTAAATGTCTATACATACATACACATACATACACACATATGCACATAATTGGTTTCCTTGGTATTCTTATGTGTTTTATTTTATACACTAAAACCATTATTCTGAGAAGAGGTTCATAAGGTTCACCAGAGTATCAAAGGATCCATGATACTAAAAAAAAGGTTAAGAACTCCTGATGCAGATCATACCCCTTCTACGCCCAGCCTATGTGATTCTTGTCCATTTTCTTCCACATGTTCACTATAGAGGGTCCAGCCAAAGTGTTGAGGGCCTTCCTTGCTTCCTTCCAACATAGTAAGGCTACCAGTGGAGAACTCTGGCTATCTCTGTCTTCCTTCCCCCTTGCCAAGTGACTATCTCATCCTATCTTTCTAGCCCTTGTTTCTTTTATAACATCTTTTACTCCCATTCTTTTATAAAGTTCCTCATTGCTTACATACTGCAGCCTGTGAATGCTAATCATGTGCCATTATATTGTCCTTTGTTGATTGTTCATTATAAACTCTTTGAAAGTGATTGCATTTCATATCTCTTTGTAATTTAGCAGCACTGGTAGAATGTTGGTGTTAAGAAAATTGGCTTTATTTTCCTGAAGATATTAGGATCATCGAAGGAGCTTTGCAATTTCTGGAAGACAATCCATCATACTCTCCTCTTCCTGTTCAACTCTGGACCCAATTTATTGTGCATCTACATATTATTTGTCCACAGTATTACATACTCACGTATTGCCCTAAGATATTACATACATTACGTTAAACTATAGGTTATCCATTCAGATTCATGTCCTAATCTGACCAACAGACATTCTTTATCCACTTTGTCTTTCCTGTGTGGGTTAGACCAAACTTTTGAGTAGTTATCAGTCTCTTCCAGGAGACTCTGCAATGTTCCATGGCTTTATACAAACAGCACAATGCCATTAGCAAACAGGAATATCTGAAAAAGCTCTTTATCCTTGGAGAACTCTCTTCAATTTGGACTCTGTGCTGAATCTCCTCCCTCACAGTGCCAAGCCCTTTGAGCACACCTCTCCCTGTTCTATGCTTTCACTGATATTTATTTATCAGAAGATTATTGAACAGGGTTGTTTCTGTTATTATGTCTTTCAGAGATTCTTGAGTGATTTTGAGGTGTATTTATCAGTATTTTCTTCTACTTCATTCCAAAGACAAACATAATTATTTGGATTATTACTTTTTCCTACATTACTCCTTCCAAAATATCTAATATAGATTTAATTCAGACTGGCTTTGTTTTTAGTACTAGAAATGTGTTTGGGGTTGACAGATTACATGAATTTCTAATTGTCTTCCCCATTTTTGTGGTTTTTAGAAGGGTTTTGAGAGATGCAGAACCAGGGCTCCGTATCAATGGTACGGAGGGAATTGTGCATGCCCTTTTATCTCTTTCCTTTGTGAAAGAGGCAGGGGTTTCTGCTCAATCAATACATTATTGAAGGTGCTGTGGCTTTTTGGAAGGGTAGCCCAGAAAGTGAATGAATAATTGTGCTCTTTAATGTCAGTGCTAAGTAAATATAAAGACAAATTACCTGAGCTGTAACCCATGGAAGTCGCTGATTCAAGCTTATCCAAACTATCGATGTACCTCAGCTCACCAATACAACTCGTTAGTGTTCTGTTTGCCTAATCAATAGGCTTCAAAACTCTCTACTGAATTAATCAGCAAAGCTTCTGGACACCTGGTTTACGTTGATTCCTAAGGATTCTTAGGAAGTGGGAAAAGAGAGGAGCTAATAGCTTTTTAGCTTTCTCTGTGTTTGCAAAGAGAAATGAGAAGCCGTTGAACCAGGTAATAAATGCTGGCCTATGCAATCCACCAGCTACGTGGGTGTTTGGGGGGTAATGTAATACTATGACTAATAGAGAATTACTAGGGACGAGGACCACATGATAAAACAAGATGATAAAAGAGATGAGCTTTGTCTATAGCACTCTTTATCTCCTTTTCTGACCCTCTTTCCATCTTCATGTACCTCTCTCCCTTATCTTAAAACAAAAACCTCTGAAGAAAGAAGCGCTGTAGGTTGGAAAGAGCACTGCATTTGAAATCAGAAGACTTATGTTCACATCTCAGCACTGCTACATAATATCTGTTTGACCTTGAGAAATCACTTCTCCTTTCTCTGTATCTTTATCTATAGAACAAGATTGGACCAGTTGTTCTCTTATGGTCCCTTCATCTTTAAATCCTATGGTCTTATAGCCTACCTACCTCCATTACCATCCACCAAAACTATAGCGTTTCATAGTGCTTTATAAGACTGAAGTGCCAGGAACTAAATGAATGAAGCCTCTTCAGGCTAATCATCATAGATCTGGCTTTTACTGCCTGGAGATGTCATGGTTCTGGACCACTAGGAGATATCTAATAATGAGCTGCCCCCACCCTTCCACTGCAGTGCTGCCCTCAGACACTAGAGAAGTAATCTTGGAAACCTCACCAATGTTCAAAATTCTACTTGGAACTCTGCAGCAAATTGCTTCTTCAAGTCTTTCATTAATGGGACCATTATGGTATTCCATAAATACCACATCAATTTACTTCTCAATGTATTGGTTCCTGAGTCCCCAGTTATCTAGTCTCACTGTCTTAAGTGCAAGTGGCATGTCTATACAACCTTCTCTGACCCCCTTATCCCTTTTCTAATCAACCCTCTCTTTCCCAGGCAACTTGATTTGCCCATTGCCTAGGTCATTCAACAATGCCATTTCTGATTTCCCACTCCATTGTTGAAAAACTGCCCAACATCCTTGAACTTAACCCAAATTCCTTCCACTTCCTCCCTTTAATGGAAAGCTGACTCCTTTCTGAGTTTACCACATCTCTTGGCAATCTCTTCATTAGAGACCATTTCTCCTACTCCCCTCATTCACTTATTCACTTATTAATTCCCCAAATTTATTTGGGGAATTTATTAGGCACCTACTATATACAAACACTGTTCTTTGTACTAGAGAAACCAAGACAAAAACAGAATTACCCTCACTCCAAGGAGCTTGTATTTTACTGGGGGAAAACAACACAGACACAGATGAGTAAAAACAAAATATGTACAGTCGTTGAAGGGAGAGACGGAAGGCACTAGCAACTGGGTGGTTCAGTATAGGTCTCCAGTAAGAGATCATATTTGAATTGAATTTTGAAGGAAGCTAGGGACTCTAAGAGGCTGAGACAATGGGAGAGGGCATTCTGAGCACAGCAAACAGTTTGCATAGAGGCATGGAGACAGGAGGTACAATATCATGTACAAGGACCAGTTTTGGATGGAATGTAGAATGCCTGAGAGGAAGTAATGTGCCAAGAAAGGTAGGCTAGAGTGAAATTGTAAAGAGCTTTGAATGCCTATCCCAGGACTTTGTATCTCATCCTAGGCTGATCTGACTGTGCTGTAGGAAAATCAATATGGCAGCTGTGTGGCAGATTACTGGGAGAGACAACAGATTAGACTCAGGGAGACTAATTAGGACCTTACTATGGAAGTCCAGGTGAAAGGTGATGAGGACTTGGACTACAGTGGTAACTGAGGAGACAGGTGCAGGAAATGTTTTGGAGATGGAATTGATAAGGTGTGGCAACTGATTGGATGGAGTGATAGAAAAAGAAGCCTTAAGGGTTGCTTCAAAATTGTGAACCTCTGGTCCCTTGAACCATCACTATTCTCAAAGTTCCTTCTCTTACACTTTCCCTCCACTTTTCCACTGCCCTAGACCACATACTGGCTTCACTGGTATCTCAAACCCAGAATGACCTACACAGCTGGCCACTTTAATTTCCCTGGCTTTATTACCTTAGAATCATTTGCCCTAAGCTTCCTCCATTCTCAATCTATGAATCTTCAAACTTCTATCATCTGCTTCCTCCATGCCTTCTTCTTAGCACCTGGCCATCACTGAGGAAAGTCACAAATAAAACTAAGTTTATCCATTTCATATTCATGGCACCCAACCTCATACTGAATGATCTCTCAGTGCTGATTGAGAGTTTTCCCATTGCCCTCATTGAATCCCCATCTCCTTCTCCACAGTTACTATTCTAAACCCTTCCATCTCTCCTTTCACCCCAAACTATGCCCCAGCCCTTCACATTTACAACAGGTGACCTTGCTTCTTACTGAACTGAGATCTTTGCTCATAAACTCCTCCACCTTCTCCTCTCCTCCATATCTCACAACTTCTTACACTCATTACTATCTCTGCCTCCCCTATGTTCATGAAGAAGAGACACACTTTCATCTAACTAAGGCTAATCTGATCTCATTTTCTCCTCTTCACCTTTCTTCTCCCCCTCCTCTTCTCCATCCCCCTCCCACTTCCTACTACCACTACTACTAGCTAAGGAGCTAACATTTATGTAACAGTTTAAGTTTTGCAAAGTCCTTTATATTTATATATATATATATATATATATATATATATATATATATATATATATATATATATATATATATATATATGTGTGTGTGTGTGTGTGTGTGTGTATAATCTCATTGGATTATTCTAATGAATAAAACAACCTGTGGGGGGCAGGTAGGTGGCGCAGTGAGCATTAGAGACCATTTCTCCTACTCCGCTCAACCTGTCATCCTCATGGATATGAAGCCACTGGACCCAGATGGCTCTGGAGGAGAAAGTGAGGCTGGTGACCTGCATAGCCCTCCCTCACTCGCAGTCAACTGCAAGTCATGTCATCGTCTCCCTGATGTCATGGTCCTCTTAGAGAATGAGGGACAAACACAACAACAACAAATAACTAAGGGCATAATAACTATACAGGTACAAGATATATACAAGGGTAAATAGAAAGTAATCTTAGAGGGAAAGCAAGAGTGAGTCCAGAAGTGGTCATTCTAGGCATGTGGTCAGCCAGTAAAAAGTGAGGTGTCAAGAGATGAATTGTTATGTGTGAGGAACAGCAAGAAAACCAGTGCTGTCCAACCATACGATACATGGAAGAGAGTCAAATGTAAAACTGGAAAGGTAGAAAGAGGCCAAGGTGTGAAGGCTTTTAAAAGCCAAATGGAGGATTTTATATTTTATTTTGGAGGTAATAGGGAACCCCTGGAGTTTGTTGAGTAGTAGAGTGACGTGATTTTTAGAAAATCACTTTGGCAGCTGAGTGGATGACAGATTGTAGCAGGGAGAAACTTGAGCGAGAGAGATCAAGCAGAAAGTGAACAATAGTTTAGGCACGAAGTGATGAGGGCCTGCATGAGGGTACCAGTCATGGGACTAGAGAAGGGGATGTGTAGGAGTTAGAGAAACAACAAGACTTGGCAACAGATTGGATATATGGCGTGAATGTGAATGAGGAATCAGGGATGATAGCAAGGAGGTTATTAGCCTGAGTGACTCTGGAGACTGGGGGATGCCCTTAAGAGAAGTTGAGAAGAAGGAAGATTTTTTTTTGGTGGGAGTGGGTGGATGGGGAGGGAGTAGGATAATGAATTCCATTTTGGATGTGTTGAATTTGAAATGCCTATAGGGCATCCAGTTTAAGATGTTCAAGGGGTGGTTGGAGACACAGGGAGAGAGGTTAGGGCTAGATAAATGGATTTGAGAATCATCTACATAAATGTGACATTTGACTCTATGAGTGCTAATGAGATCAACAAATGAAATAGTATAGAGGGAGAAGAGAGGACCCAGGACAGAGCCTTGGGTGGGTGTGACTGAGATGAAGACAAAGAGGAGTTAGACAGGTAGAAGATGCAGAAGCAGCTCTGCGTGATCTGGGACGATTATGATCTGCAGGATCTGCATGTCATGAAAACCTAGACAGAGTATCTAGGAGAAACAGGTATCAGGATTGAGGCTCAGATGAGATTTAACATCCCTTCATGGCTAACATTCTAAGCTATAGATTAGAGTGGGAAAGATCCTTGGCAAAATCCTGAAGAAAGTGCCCCCCTTCCACTCCTCCCTAGGGCTCACACCTCAGGTGCTCCCATCTCCGAAGGCTGCTTCTCTTTTTGGAGCTGTCACCTTGGACTACCTTTCATCATGAACATTGTGTTGGAGCTGAATAGTTTTTCAGTCTGTGTGAGTGGGCACAACACCCAGCACAGGAAAGCTCCTGCTGGTCCCTTCCCAAGCACCAGACTTCTAGCACCACCTCAAGAGTGCCAATGGCTCAGTGGGATGCCACAAAATCCAGGATTGCAGTAGGGCAGGGCAGATGAGTGCCATGTAATTTTCTCCAATCAAGCTAATTGAATATAAATCTCCTCAGAGAGGCTCAGAAAGGGGGAGGGAGGGATGTGGATCAAAGCTATATCCAAGATTTTTTAAAAAGGATCTGTCTGTGGCACTACTCTACCCTTTAAATGCCTTCCTCATTGGGGGTGCCAGTTTGTTGGATCTGCATCAATTTCCCCCAAAAGTTCTCCTCAGTGGGTTAGGATAAGAATAAATAAATGGTACAATCAACAAAGGTAGCAAACTGCAGAGATCAGTTTCATTTCCCTGACCAGTTTACCAGTACGTGCATGGATTGCTTTCTGATCCTGTTACCCACAGGCCATATTCTCTAATGGGTTTACGTGGTGGTTGATTAATGGGAGAGTGGTGCCAGACTGGCTTTAATGTTGCAGCAAATGATGCCTCTGTCACTTTGTACTTAGTCTTCCTAGGCCCTTGATGAAGGACTGGCACTAGGAACCTGCTGACCTCCTTGATGCCACCTGCCTGTAGGCCATTCCCGTTAGAATAGCCTTCAACAGGAGTCATTGCTGGCCTCAGCTCAAAATGGAGCTCCAATAAGTCAGGATGTTTACATTATAGTGTGTTGTAGAGTTCCAATAGAAGGTCCTTTAGAATGAAATGCTGATGTTTTAAAATACTCACTTTGCTGCTTCCAGGATCTGGGATTTCATCCACGTGGATGGCTCTGTCTCTTTCTGCCAACGCAGATCAGAACCCCTGTGGCCACCATGGTTGGCCATGGCCAAGAAATTCATCCCCCTGTGGCTAGCCTTCTGGAGACACTTAGGTGGATTGGTCATCTGAGGTCAAACATGAAGAGTCCATCACATGGCTTGAATGCTAGTATTATACCCTACGAACTCCGGGAGCAAATGTGAACTCCTATGGTATTTAAAGCCCTTCCTACTTTCCCACCCTTATTGCACATTACTTCTCGCACTCTGTGGTCCAACCAAACTGGCCTTTCCCCCCCATTTTTCCTTCACATAACAATACTCCACCTCCTATCTCGTCCCCCGTGCCTGAATTATATTGTCTTTTCATCTCTGCCTCTTAGAATCTCTAGTTTCCTCCAAGGTTCAGTTCTTTCTATGTGAGGCCTTTCCACATCCCCATACCTACCAGTGTCTTCTCTGCCCAAACTGGACTTATTTTGCATATGCCGTGCCTAAGTTCCTTGAGGAGAGCTCTTTCATTGTGCAGGTGGCAAAGTACATAGAGTGCTGGGCTCTGAGTCAGGAAGATCTGGGTTTAAATCCAGCCTCAGTTATTCACTAGCTGTGTGACCCTGTCCAAATCACTTCACCTCTGTCTGCCTCACTTTCCTCAATTGTCAAATGGGGATTCTAATGCCACCTACCTGACAGGGTTGTCGTGGACATCAAATGAGATATTTATAAAGCATTTAGCTCAGTGCCTGAACACATAATAGGACTTAATAAGTGCTTATTCTCTTTTCCTGGCACATAGTAGGTGCTTAATCAATGCTTGTTGACCGAAGGATGGTTGATTAGTAATTGCTGCCATGGTTTGTGATCTGCTTATGTGACTTTTGAGAGCCCAGGGTCATGCACCTTCATACCAGGATAAAGCACTGGAAGAGGTCTTTAGTGGGAGAGATTTGTTTCAAGAAAAGCTAAGTTAAATTCAGCCAAACTTGCTGTGTGAATGTGCAATGCCAAATAGCAGATTTTTCCTTCTACATTGGAAACAATTGCTTCTGTGTTAAATAGATTCAGCTTCTCTGTTCCACCTCACTCTCCCTTCGATCCCTAAGATCACTTTCACAGGATCATAGTTTAGAGCTTGAAGATATCACTAAGGCCAACTAGTCCAACTTCCTCATTTTATAATTGAGGTAGTTGAGGGCCAGTGAGGGAAGTGACGGCCCAGGGTCACCAAAAATAGTAAGTTGCAAGGCTGGAATTAAAACCTAAGGTCTCTAACTTCAGATTCAACATTCTTTCCTACTCAGTGTTAAGCTGATAAGGAAGGCCTTCATGGAAGGGCCTAGGGAAGCACAGAGGAGATCTGAGCTCAGCCTAGAAGGAGGATTTTATAAAGGTGGTGAGAAAAGTCAGTGTCATTCTATACCTAACCAAAAGGGGTGAATGAGAAAGTACAAGGTGGAGGGGAGGGGCAGTAAATACACCAGGTTGACTGTATCAGAGGAATCATGTAAGAGAAAAAGGTGGAAGATAAGGCTGCAACGATGGCTTCATTTAGATTGGCATGTGGACTGGACATGTGAGGCTCAGGAGATATCCAAGACTTCTGTGATATATCCATTCTAAGATCAATCCTGGTAGCAAAACTCTCATCAGTGATGCCATCCGTCTTCTTCCTCCCATTCACAGACCAGTGAATTTCTAACCCTTCTGTGCAAGTGCCCTTTGGGGGCCTGCACCCTTCCCCTCGTTGCCTCTAATTTCTCACCTGAGGAGATAAGGTTCCTGCCTGAACTTGGCTGCATATCTCCATATCACTCTCAGGAGCATGCCTCTGCCATCAGGTGCTTATCTCCAGGTGTTTGCCTGAAGGAAGGTCATGAAAAATCAACACCAATCAGGGCAGTTTCCCTGGAAGCTGAAATTATCTCCCAGGCATCTCTATCTGTGAGCAGGTGCTAGGCTATTTTGGGCCAGCAATCAAAGTGCATGGAGATGGGTGTATGAATTTCTTCTTTTTTAAACAGCAGCATGTGAAACTCTGAGTCCTACATAGCCCCACCTAAAGCCAGGGTCAGAAAGGAGAAGACCTGCCTGGCATGGGTTTCTGCAGCTCTTGCTACCTGTATTGCTTTTTTTCTTTTTAAAAACTGAATTAAACCATCTCAGATTCCACCTATGTAAATGGCCTCTCATTGTTACGGCATAAAATCCAAAGTTCTTAGCTTGACAGTCATGGCTCTCTATGATTCATCTGGTCCCAATATCCCCTTCTGACTTTGGCTTCTACCACTCTTACTGCACCCGTCCATTACTCTGTTTAAGCCAGTGTTAAGCTCTTGCTTTCCATAATATAGCTTGTTCAATCCTGTTTCTTTAACTTTGCTCACCTCTGCTGTTCAGATTGCCTTCCCCCTGTACTGATCCAAATACAAACCACACAAGGTCCAACAAGTAAATGGTCCCTTCCTCCATATAGACTATGTGGCAAAGCAAATGGTATAGTAATGCTCCTGCCTTGATAACTCCCTGTAGCACTTATGTCTGGGCTCAGCAATCTGGCCCTCTTTCTACAGTCTTGTTGGTTCGTTGTTTTCTGACCATCTTCTTCACTCCCACCCCCTTCCAGTAAAGCTCCTCGAGAGCACCGATTATTTCATTTTTGTCTTTGCATTCCCAGCAGCTAACACGTCGCCTGACACATAGCGAGCACTTAATAAATGTTTATTGATCGATTGATTGACAAAAGCCCCATCATCTACCCTCAGCCATCAAAAACACTACTTAAGGGCCTACTGTGTATACTGTGTATACAGCACTGTGCCAATGACTGGGGCCAACACAAAGCTTAGATACTCGTTACAGTGCATAGTGTGGCTTTGGGACAAGTTCAAACCCTGTCTCCTCCATGAAGCTTTATCCAATTTTGTCTTTCCACACTGGCTTCGTCCTTCTTTCAACTCCTATTACACTTAGAAACCATACAGTTTAGCCTTTCTTTCATTTCTGATCATTTCATCTTTAAATCGACTCTCTAGCCAGACTGTAAACTCAGTGCTGTGGTTTGTGGGTATGCTGGAAAGAGCACTGGGCCTGGAGTCAAGAAGAGCTGGCACATAGTAGGCATCTAATAAATGTTCATTTTCTTCCTTCCTTTGTGAGGTCAGAAATTGTGCCATAATTTTTTGTGTTTCCCACAGCCCCCAGAAACAAGTTGGGGGACAAAGTAAATGCTTGGTACTTATAGGCAGTCCCTGCTTTTCAAAGCTCTTCATCTCATCTCTTCAAATTGCCTGGAAGAGAAATGCATTGTTCAGGCGTTTCAGTGCTGTGACCCCCCAGCTCCCTCCCCCATTTTTTTCAGACAGATACCGGAATGATTTCCTTCTCCAGCCCATTTTACAGATGAGGAAACTGAAGCAAACTGGGTTAAATGACTTGCCCAGGGTCACACAGCCAGTAAGTATCTGGGGCTAGATTTGAACTCAGGAAGAGGAGTCTTCCTGCTCTAGACCTACACTTTATCCGCTACGCCACCTAGCAGCCATATTGAAAAGAGACCTGGATTTGGAGCCAAAAGACTGCGTTCAAATCCTGGCTCAGCTACTTACTTCCCATTTCCTCTTAGGCAAGTTACTTTTTTTCTCTTGGACTCAGTTCTAAAAACTAGATGATCTCTGAGGTCCTTTCTAGCTCTAAATCCTGTGAAGAGTGAGTGTGATGTGACTGGCAGAATTATAGTTTGCTTCCCATATCTTCAGGTTTCTGTATCATATTCCCACTCCACCCCTTTCTGCCCTCATTCCTCCTTACTCTCAAGTTCAGTACCATCTTTCACATCATTTAGTCCCATTGAGGTATAAAGGACTGATAACGGGTTAGAGCTGTTATTCCCCCAGGGTTTTTTTTTTTAATTTTTGAAAGGATTAAAGCCTCAGGCCAACTAAATGAATCATAGGATTGAAAAGAGTTTGAAAGGTTATCTACTCCAACCCGCAGCCCAAAAGCAAGCTTGGCCCCTCGGTAGCATCTCTTCAGATGCACTTGAATATCTGCAGTGGGACTCTATTACCTCTGGAAAGCCACCTGACATCACATTATAAGGTCCAAACCAGGCATGGGGAACCTGCAGTTTTGAGGCCACATGTGGCCCTCAAGGTCCTCAAGTACAGCTCTTTGACTGAATCCAAACTTCACAGAACACAGCCCCTTAATAAAAAGGATTTGTTCTGTAAAACTTGGATTCAGTCAAAAGGCTTCACTCGAGGACCTAGAAGGCCACATGTAGCCTCGAGGCTGCAGGTTCCCCACCCCTAGAAACCTTAGAGATCTTAGCATCCTAGGATCATACATCTGGAGTTGAGAGAGACCTCAGAGGCTGTCTAGTCCAAATCTCTCATTTTACAAATGAGAAAATTGAGTCCCAGAGAAATTAAGCCACTTATTTAAGTCATACAGTTGAGTTCACATTTGAACCCAGGTCCTGACTCCAAATCCTGTGCCATTTTCACTATATAATGTGATATCCTCAGTATACTGCTGAAAGGTTCTAATCTTTAGACAGTTCTTCCTAGTTCTAGTCAGGAAGCAGGGAAGGTATATTTTCTCCCCCCACCCCCTCCATAACAGTCCTTCCTGGTGCTCATAAAATCCCCATATGCAGTAGATTTCTGTTTTCTGGGCTGGCTGGACTTTTCAGAGCCATTTGGTATCTCCCTGTCACAAAGTCTTTTTCTGATATGGGAAGCTCTGGGGCAGATTTTGACCCTTCTAGAAATCTGGTCTTAGCGGAAGGTGATTGACCTCATCAAGTATACACTTCACAGGGTGAAGTCTGGCACACAGTGTGTAACAATGAAGAGAACGCTGGAGTTGGAAAGATAGGACCCAGGTTCAAATCTTGCCTCTGTTGCTTATCAGATAAATGACCTTGGCCATAGCATTTCACTTCCCTCAGTTTACTCTCCTGTCAATGGAAGGAGTGCACCAGATAGCATCTGAGGTCCAACTTAAGTTTCTAGAATCCTGGGGTCTAAAGGACAAAACTTCATAGCTTGTTAGGATATACGCCCTGATTTTGATAGCTACTCAGAGACGATGGCATCAGCCCCATTTTAAAACAATCTCCCATGGCCTGGTTACTTTCTTGTTCCCCTTCACAATCCCCCCTTCCTTTCCACATTCCCCTCCCATCGAGAAGTGTCGTATTCCCAAACCCCACCGCATAGCTTGATTGTTTTATGTGGCCGTTCCAAAATACCTTGAATAGCCTCTTTTTATTGCCTCGATTTTCTGAAAACTCCAGCTGCTCCTCTGAAGCCATCCAAATCTAATTAACCGCAGAAGCTGGAGTTGGAGTGAGCGTCTCACTTTCGGGTCCTTAGCATACCCATTCATGCCTTCTTTCAATATGGGCACAAAACCAGGAATTTCTAATAATTGTATCTATAGGCCTGGAAAAAAATAAAAAGAAAGCCTCTACTAAGTAGGTCTGTGAAAGCAGGGAGATCTGCACACCTCGCCTGAACTTGGCAGTCTGGCCCCAGAAAGTCCAAGACAATGCCACTGGGGGATCTAAAAAGCTTAGCCTTACCGCTAACATCTTGTGAGAACTCACCCGAGCCCTGAATAGAGATCTCAGTTTCAGTTCTAAATTGTACCAGCACAGACTCATTGAAATGTCTTCTCACAGAATTAAAAAAGAAGAAGAAGAAGAAGAAGAAGGCTGGGGAAAGTTTGCTGAATATAAATGAGGCTACATTGAGAAGGGGAAGATAGAAAAGCTGAGAGATTTATTCCTGAGTGACATACAGTGATACAAAAGGAATAAGATGTGGCCTTGCCAAGTCATTTAGACATGTAGTAAACTGTAATCTTCAGGGAGTTTATGATGATGTAACCCACCTAAGGATAAAATACTTTTTGTGGCATGGAGTAGGTTATTTCACAGAATCAAAGAACCGAAGGGCCTGAAGAGACCATCTAGCCTACTCTGTCCATTTGACAAGTGAGGAAACTGAGAGCTGAGGAGATTGTTTTAATGATAAAGCTCTCTGAATGATGGAAGAAAAGAAAGAACAAAATAGTTTTAAGCTCTTATTATGTGCCAGGCACTGTGATGAACGCTGGAGGTACAAATAGAAAAAAGACATGACAGCCCCCACCCTTAAGGACCTTGCATTCTTTTTTTTTTAAAAAATAATTATTTATTTTTAGTTTACCACATTCAGTTCCAGAAGCTTTTGAGTTCCAAATTTTCTCTCTCTCTTTCCCCTCCTCCCTCCCCCCCAAGAAGGTGTACAATCTGAAATAGGTTCTATATATACCTTCACATTAAACATATTTTCACATTAGTCGTGTTGTAAAGAAGAATTATAACCAATGGAATGAACCACGAGGAAGAAAAAAACAAAGCATAAAAAAGAGAGAGCAAATAGTTTGCTTTGATCTACATTCAGACTCCGTAATTCTTTCTCTGGATGTGGATAGCCTTTTCCATCTTGAGTCTTTTGGAGCTGCCTAAGAACCTTGCCATTGCTGTGAAGGGCCAAGTCTATCAAAGTTAGTCATCACACAATGTGTCTGTAATTGTGTACAATGTTCTCCTAGTTCTGCCCACTTCACTCAGTATCAGTTCATATAAATCTTTCCAGGTTTTTCTGAAGACTGTCTTATCATTTCTTATAGCTCAGTAGTATTGCATTACATTCATATACCACAACTTGTTCAGTCATTCCTCAATTGATGGGCATCCCCTTGGTTTCCAATTCTTTGCTACTACAAAAAGAGCTGCTATAAATATTTTTGTACATATGGGAAGGACCTTACATTCTAACGGGGAAGACAACCCACATAGGCCAAGGAAGATGTTTTGGTCAGGAAAGTCCCAGGAATGGTGAATTTAATCATAGGGCAATTAATTGATACACCCTTTCCAGAAATGACAGTGTGGATTTGATTACTGTTCTCACAGTTTTAAGTGACAGCACATGAAGATAACTGGAGAGCTTAGCATGATGGGTTTGGGTCTAGGAGATATAATCAAATCTCACCAGATTAGAACTCTATGCTACTACTAATATTGCACACACATTGGGCTCCATTCTTCTCCTTTTCATCTCAAGAGGTCACTACTTATATGTTTCCCTCTTTGCTTTCTTTTTGATTTTCCTTTCTACTTTTTGTGACTATGTCCTCTGCTATGGAGTGACCTGGAGAGGGATTATGTGATACAGCTCCAGGTATCACCTGATCAGACTTTTGTGGAAGTTCAATGCTTGCAGAGACTATGGTGTCCAGTCATGGGCATCAGTCAGATTGGTTACCACTCCAATGTCCCCTATGGTTACTGGTATGTGGGGTCTCACTGATGTCACCACTTTCATCTTACAGAACCCAGGTGAAGCACACAGGAAACTAGCTGAGAAGCATAGATCATAGATTCAGAGCTGGAAGGAACAATGCTGGTCATCTCCTCCAATATCCTCATTTTACAGATGAGGAATCTGAAGACCAGAGAGGGTGAATGATTGACAGGGTCACACAGGCAGTAGATTTCAGATCTAAGATTTGAACTTCTATCCTCTGACTCCAAATTCAGCTTTTGTTTTTATTGATTTTTGCCCCCACTGCATCATGCAGTGAACATGGAGTCTTGGGAAAAGCAATAGATTTAAAGTCAAAAAACCCAAATTTAAACCCCAGCCTTGTAAATAAACTAGAATGACCTTGAACAAATCATTTAACTTTTCTGGGCCTCAGTTTCTTCTTCTATAAAATGAGGCTGCAGGACTAGTTAAAGTCCCTTCCAGATCTAATAGTCTATGAATCTCCATGGAGCTGGAGTCACAGTTCACTAGGTTCTGAGTTTTTGTTTTTGTTTTCAGTCTGGTTACATTGTCCAGTCACACAGGCAGCCTGTATCCTATCCCTGACTATTGATATAGGAAGGGTCTGTCTCCAGGAAGCCCCAGTCAGAAAAGTCCCAACAGTCCTAGAAGTTATCTGCTCTCATCACCTTGTATTATGAGAAAGGACCCAAAATAAAGACATATGTTGGGCATTTAAACTCTTTATATCCTGACCCCTTCCAAGATTTCTCCTGTCTTTGTGCACTTTCCTCTCCTTCATTTGATTCAGGTACACTGGCCCATTTGCTGTTCCTCAAGCACTATACTCCATCTCCCATTCTGGACAGGTACTGTCTCCCTGGCCGACAACGCCCTCCCTCTGCCTTTCCTTTTTGGCTTCCCTGACTTCCTTCAAAACTCGGTTCAAATCCCACCTTTCCTGTTTCCCACATGTGATGCTGAGCTAATAGTGCCTTCCATTCTGGGATTACCTTCCACTGACTTTATTTATACCTAGTTATATACAAGTTTTCTCTCCCAATGGAATGTGAGATCCTTGAGGGCAGGGGCTATTTTTGTCTTAAACTCCTCCCCCTCCCCCACCACCGAAAACAAAAAAAAAATATTGATTCCCTTTGTATCCCCAGTGTTTAGCTCAACTTCTGGCATATTAATAAATACTTTCTGACTGACAAAAAATAAGAAGCCAACATACCAAACCTACCCCAACCTCTAACCACCTGCTGGTGTTAGACATGTAAGCCCAAGAACCCTGGGAATAGCATCACCGCCTAGGGCCATTGTCCCTGCTTCTAGCCCAGCCCCATAGCTCTCATCTTGGGGAACTACCGTTGGGGACACGCAAGCTTGGCAATTGCCTCTACAGGTACTGCAGCCACCACTTCCTCTGCAACCCCAGCTACTAAAGGCCCAGAAAAGAGTGCTTTCTCAGGACTGTCAAAGGGCTCAACATCAGAAATGGATGTGGTTTGAGCAATGGAAATGACATTAAGGAAGATGCATTACCATCTGCTCTGCGGCTGCACCCCAAGGTCTGCTGGGACTTTCCATCTGATTCGCAGGGGGACGCTTCTGTTTGTGTTGGCTGCCTCTATTACAATATGAGCCTCTGCTGGAGAGCAGGGACTATCTTCCTTTTTCTTTTTTGTGTTCGTTCTTAGCACAAAACTTGGCACATAGTAAGCACTTAATAAGTGCTATTTCATAGGAAACTGAGCTCCAGAAGAGGAAGTCCAAAGTCACACAGTTAGTAAGCCACAGGGCTGTAATACCTCCCTCGTGTAGACAAAATCCAGCATTCTTTTGACTGAGTTTTCTGTTGTCAGTTGGGTGGCTGCTATATATCCAGTTACAGCCCTGCTCTCACCTTAAGATTTGGCCTCTGTTTTCCTTAGTAGCTCTTGGTTGTTGTTGGTTTTTATTTCCCTTTTTAAAGTAAATCTTGTTTGCTTTACACCCCCCTCACCCCTCTTCCATTGCCCAGGCTGGAGGGGAGAGAGACTCCCACAGGTCCTGTAAGAGTTGCAGCTGGCCCCACGTGCAGTGCTGAGTACACTATCGTGTCTTAGAACAGACAGAAAGCACAATAACACAGACCACCAAGTTCTGCTGCTTTTTTGCCTTTTCTCCCCCTTAAGATAGATAGGTGCTGTCAGCCATCCAAACAGACCCAGGTGTCAAAATCAGAGGCTGCTATTTCCATTTCCCACCCTGATCCACTCACCCTGTGGGTCTCTTGGTCAGGTCATTTCCCCTCCTTCACGTGCCTCTATTTCCCCAGGCAGTGAGATGGTGCTGTTGGCCCCCATCTCCTTCCTGGATCTAGGATGAGGAATTGCTAGCAGGAACGACAGCGGAGCACTTTGGGGAAAGTGCTTTATAAATGCTTAATGATCTTTTTGATTAATCAGAGAGAAACTCATGTGCTCTCAGGCAAAACCTTGGATCAGGAGCGAGCGCATCTGGGTGGCTGCACTCCTTCACACCCTGATCTTGCTCCACAGGCCATCATTTCTCATCTCCACTGGGGCGAGTTCACAAAAACAATGTGACAGATTAATACCTGGAGCAGGGGGAACTTAGGAGAAGGTAGTATCTTGACTTAGAAGGGAAAAGCAAGCAGCGGAGAAAGGAGAATTTGGGCACGCAAAAACATTTCTCTGAATTAAGCCTTTGGATCTCTGATGCCCCTCATAAGGTCATTGGGGGTATATGAGAATTCACTCAGTTTCTTTATTAGATTCCTTATGAAGGAGGCATGTAAGTCATTGTTATTGCAAGCCTTGCCTTATACCTGAAGAACAGGCATTCATTTGTATGATGTGGATTAAGAGGTACCAGGAAGACTCCTCTCCCTTACCCCTGTGACACTCATTACTCTACAGGTTTGGAATTAATGGACTACGATATGATTTGAATTGAGTTTTGAAAGAAGTAAGGGAAACCGAGAGGTAAGGTAAAGGGAGAGAGCACCCATGTATGGGTGACACCCAGAGGAAATGTACAGAGACGAAAGATGGAGTAGAGTGTTTGAGGAATGGCAAGTGGGCCAGTGCACCTGGGTCAGGAGAAGGGAAGGCAAGCGTAGAAAGACTGGGGAAATGTAGGAAGAGGTCAGGTTGTGAAGAGCATCAAGAGTCTGCAAGTCCAGTAGCTGTCACTAGGTGAAAGTTAGTGTCTTGGGCAAGAGTAAGTTGGCCAACTGGCCTTGTCTTCTCCAGGCGTGGGTAAAAGAGATGGCAGAGGCTAGCCCATGACAGGACATATATGCGTGTCACATCATGTCAGCTAGACATGACATATACACATAGGTGTATGTATGCATGTACATAAAAATATATACACATACACATATGCCCAAATACATATATACATATGCATATGTATATATATAAATGTATAAATATATACACACAGTCACATATTCATAGGCATACATACATATATGTACACAATACATATGTGTGCACACATGTCTGCATGCACCTGTATAATATGCACAATATATATGCCTATACATAATACATGTGCATACATGCATATACACACATGTAGATATATACACATATTATAATATACTTGTTACATTAAAATTTTTACAAAATGGTGTAGATTATTAACCCATCTCTAACTTCTAATTTTAGCATAATATATTTTATAAAAAAAAATTTAAGGTCAGATTTAAAGAAATATTAACATCTAGGTATACATAGAATATACCTTTTCAATAAACCTCAACTGTTCCTAGCCACTATTTAATCGATCCTTTGTTTTCCAAAGACAAATCATTAATTTTCTTCAGTTGTCAGTGCTTTGGATATTAAAATATCCCTTCCCCACCCAGTGGCCCCTGTTTGTCTACAGCTTTGACCTGTCTCGTATGCTTCCAGTGGCTGCATCCTGTTTTAGCTACTTTGAAAATTCAGAACTCCATGTCAACGAAAGTGAGAAAGCTAAGTCTGGAGTGCCAAATGTAGGAGATATTGTAGAAGGAATCATTCTTCAGATGGACGTTGGATTAGATAATGCTAATGTTCACACTATAATTTTCTCTTCCTGGAAATGGCTAAGCCAACATTTTCCCATGGACCTAATTTTTGCTGGATCCCTGATCTTCAAAGCCAGTTTTATGTACTCTCTTCTTTAAGACAATAACCTAAATGTGTTGAATATAATTTAAAGTAATTAAGAAGGAGTAGGTTCACAGGACCTGAGTTTTTCCATCCTAGTTCATGAAGCACAGTACTAGAGAAATTTTTTTATACTTTCCCTTCTACCTATGATCCTAATTCTGGCCTCTGGAGCCATAAGTCTGATTCCTTTTTTATGTCATGGAACTTCTCCTACTGAATGATAGCTACCATTTCCCTTTCAAGTCTTCTTTTCTTCAGGTTAAGCATTTTCCAGTTTCTTTGATTGATCCTCCCATGGCATCATCTCCAGGGATCATAGGATCAGATGAACTGAAAGCTAGAAGAAAACTTAAAGATGGTCTAGTCCAGCTGTCTTTCTCATTTTATAAATAAGGAAATTGAGGGCCAAAGAGTTTCACTAGAAGCAACTGGGTGGAAATTTTAGAGAAGCATATTTCGGCTTGATATAAGGAGGAGCTCCCTAACATTTAGGGCTTCTCCCAAAGTAGAATGGGTACAGCCAATATGCCACAAGTCTACGGCATTGCTCTGAATGTTTGTTCTCATGAAGCTCTACTTTGCCAAGAAGCAAACTGCTCATCCATAGGGTCATTCAAACAGTCTGGGTGGCCATACATTTTGACAGATGCTTCAAATTCTTGCTCTTCATGTGATGTTGGCCGAGTTCTCTGGGCCTCACTTTCCTCATTGTGTAGATGACTCCGCTGGATTATTACAGGTCTAGATCCTATGATTTCCATGGGACCTCAGAGACCATCTAGCCCCTGTTTACCAACTGTACCTCAAGAAGAGTCTGCTTGACAGGGTCATTGCTGATAAGTGGCCATTCAGACTTTTCTGGAAGAACCCTAGTGTGGTAGGAGCTTACTGTTTTTCATGATAGCTCAGGCTATTCTGGGATAGCTACAATTATTAGGAAATCTTTGCTTACATTAAGCCTAAATCTGCTTCTGCCACCTCAGTCCATTGTTCCTAGTGCTTTCTGGGGCCAAGCTGAAGAAGTCTAATCCTTTGACCTGTCAGCCGTTCTGAAACGTCAATAATCACTAATGTTTGTGTAGTGCGTCAAGGTTAGGAAAGTACTTTTCATACTCAATCTCCCTGGAACCTCAGAATCACCCTGTGAGGTTGGAACTAAAGGCATTATTATCCTTACTTTAGAGGGGAAGCATCCTGGGGGTCATAGAAGTTACATGACTTGCCTATGGTCATTCACATATAAATATTTGAAGTGGAATTTGAACCCAGATTCTCATAGCTCTAAGTCTAGAGCTCTTTCTACCGTGCCAGTCTCTATCAGACAGCTATCTTGTCTCTCAAGACCAATGTCCCCTGTTCCTTCAATTTATGCTTCCATGGTATGGTTTTGGGGCCCCTTTACCCTCCCAGTTGCTTTCCTCTGAAGGATCTTGAGTTTATCAATGTTTTGTTTGTTTTTTTCTGAGCTTGTCTATATTACTCATTCATAACCAAGCACAATACTCCATGTATCTGATATCTGAACAGAGTACAGTGGGACTGTGACCTCCATAGCCCTGGACAATAGGGCTTTCAACTGAATTAACAATTTCAGTTCCCATTTGAACTTCATATTGAGTTTTCAATCCATGATAACCCTCAGCTCTTATTCACATACATTGCTCTTTAGACAAGGTTTTCCTATTTCATAATTAAGATTTTCTTTAAATCCTAAAACTAAGACTTTATTTTTATCCCTATTAACTTTTATCTTTTAAATTTGCCCCAAAGTTTTAGCCTGTTGAGATTCTGTCATCCAGTTTGTTAGCTATCACACCTAGCTTTCTGTCATCTGCAGATTCAATTCAAATGCCATTTAGTTCTTAATCCAAGTCACGGGTAAGCAGTATGTGGTTGAAGAATGATCCTGGATCCACTCTCTCTAACAAAGAACAAGTATTCAATCAATCACAAATCTATGGGATTGTACCCTTTATCTACAGTAGTATAATAATATAGATATCCATAGTATCTCATCTTTTCATCTTATGTGCAAGAATAGCATGACAGAGCTTTTGTCAAATATTTTTGGTAAAATCTAAGTAAACTATATTGACAGAATTTCTCTGATCTTCTGGTTTAATAAATCTATCCAAAAAGGAAATGAGGTTAGTGTGGCATGGCCTCATCTTAAATCCATGCTGGTTCTTTGCGATCACCAGTCTCTTTCCTGGATGTTCACTAGCCATCTCTTTAATAATTGGTTCCAGAGTTTCACTAAAAATGGAAAAAAAACAAAAACAAAATAAAATTCTCTGGTCTATCATTTGAGACATTACTTTTTCCTTTTTTTTTTAAACTGGAAATTTGCCCTTCTCCCATCCTGTAGCACCTCTTCCATTCTCCATGACCTCTCAAAGGCCACTCAAAGTGTTCTTTCCAATTACATGCTACAGTTTCTTCAGTATCCAATGATATAATTTTTTTCTGAGCTCAAGGACCTGAACTTAATAAGAGCAGCTATCAATTTTCTTACTGTCTCCTTGCTTATCATCTCTCCATTATCCATTTCTGTTCTGTCCTTTACAGTTCAAAGATAATTCTCTTTGGTAGAGAAAAAAGAAGGAAAGTCAAAGCTGGGCAGCTGTTTCTTCTCTCTATCATCTCTTTTCATCTGAGCATCAGCTAAGAGGCAGCCCGATGGCACAGTGGATCGCAGGCCAGACACAGAGTCAGTAAGATCTGAGTCTGCAGACTGCCCCCTTTAGCTCTGTGATGGAGGGCAAGTCATTTGGCCTCTCTCAGCCTCAGTTTTCTCATCTGGGAAATGGAAATAATAACAGTACTTACCTTGCTGGATTTGTGTGAGGACCAAATGACATGCTATATGTAAATGAGCCTTTATAATCCTTAGAGTGCTATGTAAATGCAAACTATTATTTATTATTATTATTATCTGTGCTTTCCCTTCTTACATCCTGCTCACTTCTCCCATGTAGATTCTTTTTTTTTTAAGATCCTCTGGTTTATAAGAATAACCTAATCTGGAGTTAGAGGACCTGTGTTCAAATCCTGTTTGATCCTTTATTACCTGCATGTTCTTGTGCAATTCACTTAATCTCTCTGGTCCTCAGTTTTCTCATCTATAAACTAAGCAGGTTAGACCTCATGTCTGCTGAGGTCCCTTCCAGCTGTAAATCTATGATCTTAAGCTCTCTTTTTGCCATCTCTCATTCCTTGCCAGCCTCAACCCGTTCTGAGCTTTAGTGATCAGTGTAGAATTCTTTTTTTTTTCTTGGGCAAGACAATCAGGGTTAAATGACTTGCCCAAGGTCACACACACAGCTAGTAAGTGTCAAGTGTCTGAAGCCCGATTTGAACTCAGGTCCTCCTGACTCCAGGGCAATGCACCACCTAGCTGCCCCCCACATACAATTCTTACTAGAAGTGCCATGTATTTATTATTGTTGTTATTCTTTCTCCACATCCTACCCTTGCGTCTATCTTCTGTATGTGTGTGTATTTTTTTAACTAAGTGACTAGTAAATTCCCAGTTCATCCACATGAGTGTCTTTAGACAAAGCCTATTTTTTTTCCTTCTCATTAGAATTGCTCCTCTTTGTCGCTTCTTAATTCTACTTTTGAGAACATCTGATCCACTGCTAACTGACTTCCCCTTCACTGTGTTAGACCATGGGATTCTAATTCCTTCTTTCTCTGACCTCTTTGAAATCTGCTCTCCCAAATTTAGGCTACTTTTCTGACCTTCCTTTCCTCTTCCATCAGAGACTCTAAAATGGAATAGTCCCCTGTCCATAAGGGTCTCAGCAGCCCCACTTCATCATCCAGTCCCTCCTTGCTGAGAACTCAGTCCAGAATAGCTATTCCTTTCATCGCTCCCTCCATTTATTCAATGATACAATTACCATTAGGGCAAGTGAAGAAATTATCAGCTTCTCTACTTCTCAATAAATCAGCAAGCATTTATCAGGTACCTACTATGTGTCAGGTATCGTGCTGGTGTTAGAGATGCAAAAGCAAAAATGAAGATGAAATGATCCCTTTATTCAATGAGTTTATGATCTAGCAGGTGGTAAAACCATGTACATATATGCATATATTGAAATATATATCCAAAAGACTCATGATGGAAAATGCCATCCACATCCGAAGAAAGAACTATGGAGTCTGAATGCAGAGAGAGGTAGACTATTTTTTTTGTTTTGTTGTTTTTTTCTTTCTTGTGGTTTCTCCCACTCTTTCTAATTCTTCTACAAACATGACTAATGTGAAAATATGTTTAATAGTAATGTATATGTAAAGCCTATATCAGATTGCAGGACATCTTGGGAAGGAGAGAGAGGAGGGAGGGGGAGAAAATTTAAAACTTATGGAAGTGAATGTTGAAAACTAAAAACAAATAAATTAACTTATAAATAAAGAAATATATGCACATATTGAGAATATATACAAAATGAATACACTCAGTGAATGAGCATTTATTAAGCATCTACTGTGTGCTAATGATACAGCTACAAAGAATCTGTATTTGCAAGGAGCTTACATTTGAATGGGGCCATAAATACTCATAGGAGAGTATAAAGAACACCAGGAAGAGAATAAATGGAAATGAATACAAGGCAAATAGGTGGGTTTAGGAGGTGGTTTCAGGAAAGGCTTCATGTCAAAGGCTGTATTTGAGCTGTGTCTTGAAGGAAGAGAGGGATTCTGTGAGGCAGAGGTGCAAAGGCAAGGAAGGGATGCATTTTAGGCTTAAGGGATGGCTAACTTGGAGATGTGGAGACAAAATGTGGAATGTCATGGGCAAAGAACAGAGGGGTCCATTTTGGTTGATTGCTGCATATACTAGAGGAAGTACTCTACTACAAGGTAATTTTGGGAGGGAGAGAAGGCAGAAGCGACTGGCAGGATCAGGGAAAGCTTCAGATAGAAGCTGGCATTTGAGCTGAGGGCTAGAGAAAGCTAGGCATTCTGAGAGGTAGCAAAGAGGAAGGAGGCCATTCCAGACCTGTGAGGGAGAGCCAGAGTACAGGGAGGTCGGAAATGGAGTGTATTGTGAGAGGAACAGAGTGAGGCAGCCTGGCTGAATTGTGGGGCATTCAAAGGAGAGCGATCTATAAGAAGCCTGGAAAAATAGGAAAGAAACAGTTTGTGAGGAGTTTTAAATGCCAGATAGAAGACTTTGTATTTGATCCTCACATAGAGAACTCCAGTAGATCTTCAGATAGTTGAAATCTTGTCTCACTTAAACTTATCATCCCTCCTTGCGTAGCTTGGGATCTGTTTTCTGAACTCCTTGTCTGTTTCTTCTTTCTGTCCAGGTGGTCTGTCTGACAATAGTCCTATCTCTGCTTCCATTTATCTCCATTGAAGTGCTTTCCCTCCTGGTTTCTGAGTTTCCTTACAGGACTATATATTTTTTTAATGTATTTAAATAAAGTACATATTTCCAGAGTTGTCTTCTCCATATTTTTTCCTGATTCTGTTGAACACCTCCCTTTTGAAAGCGTAAGGGACCTCTAGTAAATAGACTAATAGCATAGGAGGGGGAAGCCCCAAATCTCTTTCACATGCAGACACAAGCAGTGGTCAGTTACCTACTGAATCTCCCCATGGCCCCCCACTTTCAGTTACCTCTCTCCCCCAACAAGCTCTGATTAACTTTTTCGCTGGGAAACCCCAGGAACTTCTGAGTTGAATCAGCCATGAGGAGAGATCAGGCAAATCTCAGTTACTGGGGGCTAGATATGGAGCGGATCCAGGCAATGCTATCATCTGCTCTGTGGGAGAGGAGGCTGGTGTACTCATTCTGTGGCCTGTTTTCCCCTTAACAGATGCAAGAAAGGAGCCGGGAAAAGGTCAGAGATAAATACAGCGCTCATTTGTACTGCATATTCAAAAGAACTCCTCTATAGAAAGACCTAAAATATATGTGTGTTCACTCAACCTTTGCCTGTCAGCCAGAGTATTCCAGATATGGAAATGACAGAAGAACCACTGATGAAATTTTTGCAGGTCTGTGAAATACTGGAGCATTAAAAAAGGCCCCCCAAAAGGAGTATACTTCTCGCCGGACCCATCAATCTGACTGAGGAAAGGGAAGCAGTAGGGAGGGCATATTAGCTTGAGAAATCACTCCCAGAAGGGAGTAAAAAGTTCATATGTAGAATGCCAAAGAGAGAAAAGAAGAGAAGTGAAAGGGGGACGGAGGGAGGGAGGGAAAAAGGGAGGGAGGGAGAGAGAGAGAGAGAGAGAGAGAGAGAGAGAGAGAGAGAGAGAGAGAGAGAGAGAGAGAGAGGAATATTGTCATTGGACGCGGCTGGAATTGGAAGCGGTCCAAGTCCTCATCATGGCTGACATCCCCGCGCATAATCAGAAATTCCTTTCAATTATGTGGGAAAAGTCTCTTTGCATTGTCAGCCCAGATGCCCCCGTGAAGAAATAGCATGAAATGGGTCTCAAGAAATGTCAGCGTGGGAGCGAGATCCGATTGCCAATGGCTTGGTGGGGGGAAGAGATATGAGAAGGAGGGGCCAGATGGAGCAATCTGTTTTCCTTAGCAAAGAGAAACACACACACACACACACACATACACAGAGAGAAAGAGAGAAAACTTTACCTCCTGGCTTGTCAGTTTCTGTCCCCCCTAATCTCAGCCTCCCTCATAGACTTATTCCCTGGGCCTCATAGCTCTTCTTTCCCTATAGTCTTATGTTCAGTGCTGTATAATATGGCTCCAACCTACTTTTCCAGCCATATTCCCTTAGACTACTCTCCAGGAGAGTGCTAGATTTGGAGTCAGGAGACCTGAGTTCAAATCCAGATCTCAGTATTTTACTATGTGACCTTGAACAAGTTATGTCCCTTCTCTGGGCCTCAGTTTCTTCATCTGTAAAAGGAGGAGGTTAGGCTAGATGATCCCCAAATACATTCCTGTCTTAAGGTCTATAATGCAAAAAAAAGAACAACTCCTTTACTATTTCTCAAACATGACATCCCTTACCCATCTTTGTATCTTAGCTATGCTGGTGCCTCTACCTGGTGCATTTTCTCCCATTTCTACATCCATCCAAATCCTACAGCACTTGTGTATTGCTCATCTCATCTTCCCTACCAGATCATAAGGGCAGCGATTCTTATTCACTTTTTTTTAAAAAAAATCCTCCACATTTCCTAGTATAGTGCCTTGTACATAACTGGTGCACAGTAAACATGTCTTGAATAAATGAATACATGAATGAAGATAGGATAACCATTTTGCAGATGGATGAGATGAAGAGGCACTGGAAAAAGTCAGTTATAAGCTTTCGATACCTCAGTTTCTTGCCTTTTCCTTTACCCAAGACCTAGCTTTTCCCTGCTAGATAACAATGCTGCTGCTTGCTCTAGAAGTCAACCTGTTGATGACAGTGAATGGCAGAATGAAATTTTGAAACTGTAATAGGTGATATTTGTACAGAACCTTGCCTATTAAAGTATGTTACAGAGATGATCTTATTCAAACTTAATCACAGTCCCAAAGGTTATTAGGGCAGATATCATTCCCATTTTACAGTTGAGGAAACTGAGGCAGACAGAAGTTAAGTGACCTGCCTAGGGTCACCTAGTCAGTAAGAATCTGGGATTGGATTTGAACTCAGGACTTCCTGGCTCTGAACTCAGCACTCTCACCACTGTACCACCTACAGCTGCCTCAGATTATGTGTTTGGAGCAGGAATAGTCTAAGTCCCAAATCCAGCCTACCACCTCTTTTTGTATGGCCCTTGAGCTGGGAATGGTTTTTACATTTTAAAATATAAAAACCAATCTTAGCTAATCACAGCAGTCTCGTTTTGGTCCCAGGCCATAGCTAGCTCATATCCCACCCCTTGATAGATAGATAGAAAGACAGTAGAAAGACAGATGGATAGCTGAATAGATGGATGGATAGATAGAAAGAAAGATAGATAGATATGGAAACTGAGGCCTGGAGAAGTTAAGTGATTTGCTTAAGGTTGCCCAGGTAGTAAGTAGATCTGGGATTCAAACTTGAGTGCCTCCAAGTGCTGTACTCTCTACATTGCAGTATGCTATTCCTGTTCTGATCGACTTCCCAAAGAAGGATAGGAAGGATGTATCCAGCTGGCATGAAATGCTAATGAAAACCCAATATTACAAGTCTATGATAAACTGCCATCAGAAGTGAAAGCATAGATGTCCTGTTTTAACTGTAAGATGTTAGAGCAGCTAGCAGGAAAAAGTCCTAGCTTTAAAGTCAGAATTTCATCTTTGCCACATGGGGACCTATGTAACCTTGTAGGACCTGGTCCCCATGTGGTAGGCAATTAGCATTCATTGCTTTGTAAATCGAGATGCTCAGAAGCTTGAACTTTTGTCTCCTCAATCATTTCATCTTTCACCCACCACAGGCAAGTGACTCAATTTCCTCATTGGTAAAATGAGAGAGGTGGCCCAGGTCTCTCCAGTCTCTCAATACAATGATCTTGAAGACATAGAGGCCATCAAGTCCACTTCTCTAATTTTACATATGAAACAAATTAAGCACTCACATATACAGGGGCCATCTGTACAAGCTCAACTAAGAGCCCCTACCATCCAGTTGCTTATCACTCAGATAGCACTCCATGATTGTACGGTGTCTGATATTTTTTAAAGTACTATTGGCTTCATCAATAAAATGTTTCTTGTTTGATCCTTGCTCCACAGACAAGGTTAGTGACTGGCCCTAAGGTCACATAGATCATAGCCTTTGGAAATAGAATCAATCAAGCAATAAGCATTTATTAAGCACCTACTATGTGCCAGGCTCTGTTCTAGGTACTGAGAATACAAATGCTGAAACTGAAACTATCCCTCAAATCAGTTACATTCTAGGGGAAGGGGGGCAGGTAGGAGAAGGGAGACAACAACAGCAATACAGAACAAATATGAATAAATAAAAAGGAGTTACATACAAGATAGTTTAAAAAGAAATATTGTCCTAGCAGTTGAGGGGCAAGTACAGAGTGAAACTTAAGCTAAATTTTGAAAGGAGAAAATAATTTTATGAGACAGAAATGAGGGGGGAACACACGGGGACAGAGAGTGCAAAGACAAAGAGGCAGGAGGAGGTGAAATGTGTTGTGGGAGGAAAAAAGAGAAGGCCAACTTAGCTGGATCAAAACGTATTGGAGGAGGAGCAATGTACAATAAGACTGAAAAGGTGTTTTGAGACAAGGGAGTGGAGAGAAGGGGGAGAAGGGAATAAGCATTTATATAGTGCCTACTGCGTGCCGAGGTAATGAAGAGTTTTAAAAGTTTCTATTTTCTGCTATAAGAAATAGGACATCACTAGAATTCTTTGAGTATAGTGGAGTGACATGGTGCTTGGGAGGAGTGTGAAGGATGGAATGAAGTAGGGAGAAATTTGAGGCAGAGAGACCAGTGAGAAGGTTATTGCCACAACAGATGAGAAGCGATGAGCATCTGAACTAAGGTGTGTACTGTATGAGTAGAAAGATACAGCCAGATGTGAGAGAAGGTAGAAAAGGCAAGAGTTGGGAACTGATTGGATATGTGAGGTGAGGGAAAGTGAGTAATCTGGTACCACATCAAGGTTATGAGCCTGGGAGCCTGGAAGGGTGGTGGCGCTTTTGACAGAAATAGAAAAGTTTGAAGAAGGCGGTGGAATTGGGGGAGAGATAATGAGCTCTGTTTTGGACATATTGAATAAGAAGAATCCAGAAATGGAATCCACATCTTCTAGACCTGTATCCTTTCCGTTATGTCAGATCTATACTGACAGACTAAGAGGTAAAATGATAGACCATACCACAGTCATCTCCATCTTGTGTTTGGGATAGTAGTTAGGATCTAGAGAACCTTGGCTTGAATCTCAAGTTTAACCTCTTTATATCTCTGAGTCTCAGTTTTCTTATCTGTAGAATGGGGATAAGAATACCTAACCTGTCAATCTTGTAGGATTATTGTGAGGATCAAATGAGACCATCCACATAGGTCAGGGTCCAAATACTACTGGTATTAGGGTATTAGGACCAGGGCAATTGTATATGCTGAGGTCTTTGCTACATGGTGCCTTCATGGGGCTTCTCTGTGGCAAGGTAGATGAAAAGTATTTTGCATTTTTTCTGATTTACCCAGGTTCCCACATAGCAAAAACCAGCTCTTGATTCATGCTCAGCTTTTGCCCACCCTGACCCCGAATCTTCTGCCTGCCCCTCTGCAGTGATACATGAAGTTAACCATTCCTTATATTGTAATCAGATCATTGTTTTCCTTTTTCCTTCATCACTATACTACTGGTTCCTCTGACCACTTCAAGGCATTGGGCAGCCCAGACAACCACACAAAGAGAAGGGTTGTCTGAAGGGGTTGACTCAGCCCAGAGTCTCCGTCTGCCCTTGTGCAGTTTGCAAATAAACAACCTCTCCACTGGAAGAAAGAGCAAATAGTACATAATTGGCAATCTGCATAATGACTGGTGCGTCTATGCAAATATAACATTTGGAATAATCTATTAATATCCTGGATGTGATGTCTGTGGGCCACCACTTCACATGTTAAGGAGACAGATCCAAATCTTTTCCGACTCTTCTTAGGGCGGAAAGGATGAATGACAACCTGCTGCCCGCTCTTCTGTTCTGGTGGCAGGAACACTCCTGAATTCTGCTTCTTCCAGAGACCATGAATACCTCTCCTTCTGAATTCATGTCTAACTCCAATAATCTCCAGAGCCTTGAAATGCAATCTTTAAATATCAGATTCTCTCCCTCCCTCCATTATCCTTCCTTCTATCTTGATTAGGTCAGATTAAACCAGCAGATCAAACAGAAGTAACTTCTATGACTGCTGAACAAAACCAGATGAATAGGTCATCCTGGCAGTCCATGACACAGCCTGACTCATCCATCCACCCATCCATCCATCCATCCATCCATCCATCCATCCGTGTATTAAGCAAGCCTTTATTTGGCACCTCATACTACATTCAAAGCACTGTTCTAGGCCCTGGGGTTGTCTACAACAAAAGTGACAAAGACAAAAGTGAAATCGTCCCTGCCCCTTCAGGAGCTTATGGGTCTGGTTCATATGTTCTTCATCTAATACAAGTTAAGGTTCTTTTTCAGACTTTCAAGCTGTACCTGGACCCTAAACAACCCATGATGTTCAGGTCTATCCAGCAAACCATGTTTTAGTGTTTGCTCTGTTTGGGCAGCAGTGAGTCACTTTAGATAGAGATACAGACTTACTAAAATAATCTTTCTTTTCTCTAAAGGGAGATGCTTTGGAATGACATCAGAAGGACAGCTACGCAGTTATTTTCCCCAGCATTGGGGATTGGTTGTATGGAATCATCCCTAGCGTGATTCCTGACTCCGAGGTTCATCCTTCTGCCATTCATCTTGTTAGATTGTAAACTCCATGAGGGCAGAGATTGTTTCTTTTAGTGAATTTCTGTCCCCACAGGGCCTGGAACATGGTAGGTCCTTAATGAATTCTTACCGATTGATCTTTCACTTCACCGAACACTCTTAATTGTATTACCTCGCCCCACCCCCTCCGCAACACACACACACTCCTATTACCTAGTCACCCCTATGACTCATTGGTGAAACAATAGACAGGGCTAGTGGTTCAGATTGTGTCTGGGAACCAAGCACCCGATCAAACCTGTCAATTGTAATATGGCAGAATATCACAACAGTGATAACACAATTATGTAGATCTTTAGTGTTGACACACTGTTGACAATATTCTCTCCCCTTCTACAACCCTGTGGTGTAGACAGTGAAACTACTGCTTGCCCCATTATACAGAGGGTTGAAATGATTTGCTTATGGACACACAACAAATAAATGGTGGAGCTGGACAGATCTTCTGACAGGCGCCTCCGGTGATTTACAACTCACTCCCTGAGGAAAATTGGATGGAGTCAGAAATCTAGGGCTCTGAGTTCTAGGCTCAGCTTTGGAGCTAATTGGTCATGTTACTTTGGGAAAGTCACAGAAATTCTCATGTGCATGTTTTGCATGGTACAAATAGAAAACTTTGTGCTGGTGAGATTTTCTTTGTGTAGATACTAAATTTGAAAGTGTGTATGCTTGTATTAAAATACAAATTTGATTTTATACAATAATAGTAATATATTCATAATTATAAATTACCTATGAAGATATACATGGGTGTATAATTTTCTTTATTTTGTACCCAATTCCCAGCCCCTCTTTTATTCCTGGTATATTTCACGTCCCAGGGCATCTAGGTGGCATGGTGGATAGAGTATTAGTTGGGAAGACCTGAGTTCAAATTCAACCTCAGATACTTATAGCTCCGTAAAACTGGGTAAGACACTCAACCTTTTTCTGACTCAATTTCCTTAACTGTAAAAGGTGGGGGGGAGGGGTGATAAATAGCACTTACATTACAGGCTTGTTGAGAGAATCAAATGAGATGGTATTTGTAAAGAGCTTAGCTCAGTGCCTGGTACACAGTCAATGCTTACTAAATGTTCCTTTCCCTTCCCCTGCTCCTCAGATCCACGTTAGATGATGTGGTCTAATGGAGAGATCACTAGATCTGTACTCAGGGAAACCTGTTTGAATCCCAGTTCTGCCAGTTACCTCACTTCTATGGCTTGTGTGTCCTCCCCTGTAAAATTAGATGGCCTCTGACTTTCCTTCCACCTCTCTGATCCTCCGGTTCTGTTAATATATTTCAAGCCCCAAAGTGTTCCATGGACAAAGCATAAGACAAAATGACCTCTACTTGCAAGGGGATC